>NC_092719.1:98748440-99062574 GCF_047496885.1 Scyliorhinus torazame
CAAGCCATGCCAGACGGCACTACCATAAAATATTTTGAGGTCCCTGAAACGATTAACACTCGACTGCAGCATCACAGGGGACATGATGTGTTGGAATATGTCAATCCACAGGTCTGGGCGGAATACCCATCACAAGTGGGAAAGACAAATGTTACACCTATCAAGGTAATGATTAAGGATCATGCAAAGCTACCTTCCATTCGGCAATACCCCCTCAAATCTCAAGCTGCTCCATCAATAGATAAATTAATTCAAGAACTATTGAAACAGGGTATTTTGGTCCCTTGCCAATCAGAATGTAACACCCCCATACTTGCTGTGCCTAAACCAGCCAAACCAGACCAGTACCGATTAGTACAGGATTTACGTTCAATCAATGCCATCGCACAGCCGTTACATGCTCTCGTCCCTAACCCTGCCCACATACTGGCTCAAATTCCAGCACAAGCCCAGGTCTTCGCCGTAATTGACCTTCAGCACGCCTTCTTTGCCCTCCCACTTGCGACTGAAAGTCAATATTTGTTTGCCTTCACTTACAATGGGCAGCAGTACACCTGGACCCGACTGCCACAGGGGTTTGTCAATTCCCCTACACTCTTCTCCAGATGTTTGCAGACCCAACTCCAGGCCTTGACATTGGAGCATGGTTCCACTCTAGTGCAGTATGTAGATGACATATTGGTGGCAAGTCCTGACGAGCCCAGTAACAGGGATGATGTGATCCAATTACTGAACCACCTATCCTCGTTGGGTTATGTTGTTTCACAAGCAAAGGTCTTGGTGGCTCAGAGAAAAGTTAAGTTCTTAGGAGTTTTACTTACAGCCACAGAAAGAAGTCTCGACCCCAGTAGGATTGAACCAATATGCCAATTCCCTGCCCCTACAATAGCCAAAGAGGTTCGTCATTGGCTGGGTATGGTGAATTATTGTCGACAGTGGATACCAAACATCGCTGTCTATACAAAGCTGCTGACACCTTATACGAGTAAAGAGGGAAACTTTACTCTCACCACCGAGGCAGTCGAGGCCTTCCGTTGCCTGAAGCAGGCCTTGCTACAAGCACCGGCCCTCGGTAGGCCCCTATACGACCGACCATTCCAGATATACTGTACCGTTCTGGAAGGATGTTCAACAGCGGTACTCACTCAGAAACATGGGGACAAGCACCGGCCCGTAGCATATTACTCTTCCAAACTCGACCCAGTGGCGTTGGGTCACCCTGTTTGCACCCAGATCCTGGCAGCGATATACAATAGTTTGCAAGCTGCTGCCAACATCACTCTACAACAGGATATTATGGTGTATAGCTCCCACTCGGTAATCGCACTATTGGGGCAACTGCAGACTCAGCATCTTACCGCAGCTCGTCAGAATAGGTATGAAATATACCTTTTGAACAATCCACGTCTGACATTTAAATATTGTACCACTATCAATCCAGCCTGTTTTCTTAGCGGTCCCCCTGTCCATGAGGATGCGCCTGGTCACGACTGTTTAGCCTTGATTCAGGAAACTACCACAATAAGGGACGATCTGAGCGATATTCCGTTAGAACAACCTGACATGATTATGTATGTTGATGGCAGTGCATTAGTAAGCCCCACTGGCCGGAGACTGTCCGGTTATGCAATCATAGATCAGGATGGTCTGATTTTAGAAGCAGCAGCTTTCCAGACCCCTTACTCAGCACAACAAGCCGAACTTTTTGCCCTCAGCCGTGCATGTATACTTGGGGGAGATCGCCGGGTAAATATCTACACTGACTCCCGATATGCTTTCGGGGTAGTTCATGACTTCGGACAACTCTGGAAGAATAGGGGATTCATTACCTCGGCTGGTACAGAAATATCCAACCGGGGTTTAGTTAATGACCTACTGCAGGCCCTCCTTCTGCCAGCGCAGATTTCCGTTATTAAATGCGCTGCCCACACGAATGGTACAACCCCAGTTGACGTTGGTAATGAACGAGCAGATCGTGCAGCGCGCACAGCCGCACAAATTCAGCAAGTGATGGTGCCTAAAATGTTAAGTCAGACTAAACGATCTACTATGAATGTGTCTGCTTCTGACAAGCCAATGCCAACCATCCAAGACGTCATAAGGTTACAGGAGGACGCTCCTGAGAGTGATAAACAAATGTGGAAACGGTTAGGTTGTACATATGATTCTGTTTCCTCTTTATGGACCACGCCTGCACATCAGACTTGTATGTCTGATGTGCTGGCTTTATGGGTCATCGAATGTGTACACTTTGCAACTCATTGTGGGGCTCGGGGGACTAGTGATTTGTTGCTGGACACTTGGTGGCACCCTAAAATGCAGGGGTTGGCCCAAAGTATCAGTAATCGGTGTTTGATTTGTCAGCAATATAACACCGGAAAAGGTATCCCTTGTGGGAAGGGGCAAACCCCGTTGCCCAGTGGTCCCTTTGAGACGCTCCAAATGGATTACATTGAGTTGGAAAGGTGTCAATGTTACAAATATGTTTTGGTCATTGTGGATGTGTTCAGCAGATGGGTCGAGGCGTATCCGACTATCGATAATAAAGCTGCTACTGTGGTTAAAGTCTTGATGAGGGAAATCATTCCCCGGTACGGTATACCAGCTCAGTTAAGTTCTGATAATGGGCCTCATTTTATTGGACAAATTAACAAGGAGTTTTGCTCCCAGTTGGGCATACGCCAGCAGTTACACTGTGCTTACAGACCGCAGGCAGCCGGGTTGGTTGAAAGACACAATCAGACCCTCAAAACTAAATTGGCTAAATTAAGAGCAGACACGGGACTGACATGGCTTAAGTTGCTCCCCGTTGCCCTCTTCCAGCTGCGGGTTACACCTGCGGGACCAGCCCGGCTCTCTCCCGCCGAGATTCTCTATGGCAGGCCTCTTAGAATTCCTTGGAGCCTGCAGGTTCCCAGACGGGTTCAGTTTCATCAGATGACTGAGGAAATGACCACCTATGTTCTGGCCCTTACGCAAGTGCTCAAGGAACTCCATGGCCAAGTCCGCGCGGCTCACGAGCCATTGCCCCAGTACCTAGCTCACTTTCAGTCCAGCCCGGTAGTTATGTAATGGTCAAAAATTGGACTAGGAAGGGGTCGGAGCCGCGATGGGATGGGCCCTTCCAAGTTCTCCTTGCCACCCCCACAGCAGTTAAAGTGGAGGGGCGAAGTGCTTGGGTCCACCTACATCACTGTAAATTGAGCCCATCTCCACTACTGTAAAAGGTCGGATACTAACCTGCCTCCCTTCTCCAGTGCTATTTTACAGGTGTGGAGCATGATGGAGTGGCTACGCATCGTCTGTCTGATATTTGGCCTCACTTCGCTTGGCGTGTTATTGGCGATGGACATGGAAAAGGGGAATATTATGTATCTCTGTAGCCCCAACCAATCTACAAGGATACATCACCTATGCACAGGTGATGTTCTTCACTGCCCCCATATACGAGGACATGGTATCGACTCATGGAAGGTCATCAAAGTTAAGGAGAATGCGGGAGTCATGAAGCAGCTGCACCGGTCCCGGCGATGGGAAGGGAACATTATATGGACATTGCCTTGTTTTTGGAATACATGTAAATTTGATTTTGGATGTGTTAAAAGTGGTACAATAAAGGTAACATCAAGCTGTCAGAAGAGTGTAGGAAGAGACCATGAGAAAGAGAAAGGGACTAGAGAGAGGACGGGGCGTGTGAGAAGGGAAGTACAGTTAGAACATAGGTTACCGGGAGATACACTTAAGTTAATTAAAGGCCAAACTGAGGAAAACCCGGGTAGTATGAATCTCTTCTACCAGATTTACCACCGTCTGTATGGCCAGGGACGGGTTGTCTGCTACCCAAACCCCGCAGCGGTGTCTCGGTTATTTTCTGTTTCACCGCTTTGGGGCACTCCCCAAACGGTGGTTCATTGTCAGCGTTCCGAGCCATTGCCCGAGCACGTCACTCTTCCTTACAATCCGGATTCAGCACCACCGGCTATTTGCCTTCCCCTCCCTCGGGATAATTCCCATTCACAGTACGATAGGCTGCGACGGTGGAGGGCGTACATACCTAGCCACTTCACTCCCAATAGGGATTCCCGGTCGTACGAGAATTGCTTCAGCAGTGAAGGATATGGCTGTTTGCTGGTAGAGGTGGACACAAATATAACATGTCTGTTTCCCACCTGTACGGACAGGAGGTGCCATATCACCCAGGCGTCTGGCCAATGCGTTTGTTATAGCACCACTTGCGTTCCATTGAACGCTGGCCTCCAGCTCCTTTGTGGCTGGGCGAATGTCTCTCATATCACTGTCGGGAATAGGGCTTTCCGCATTGCTGGGCGGCCCGAATGGGCATTTCAAAATTGGATAAACTGGGCTACTGGGAGGTCCTTACGCAACCGATATACTGATTGTGATGCTAGTCTCCACACGGAACAAGGATACTACTTTTTATTTAATGGTACGGCGACCAACGTTTTGTCACCCCCATTTCCCTGCCGAATTGCTATAGGGACTCTAGTCCCTACCACAGTCCCCTGCCCTTCGGCGTGGAACCTGCATAATCAGTTAGCACGCCGGGCAGTCTCTGCTGAATTTTGCGAGAACTGGAAAAAACCTCAGGTTCTTGCACCCAACCGGGGCCACTCAGCCGGGTGGGGCATTCTGAGCGTATTGACACTGGGAGGTGTGGGGGGTTCCTTGGCTGTTAGTGATCGGAATTATTTTATTTGCGGCCTTACCATTTTGGGAAATGAAACCTTGGGAGCCCTCGGGGCAATAACTAAGGAGTTGTCTCAGCTACGGTTGTTTGCAATGCAGAACCGGTATGCTCTTGACTATCTTCTGGCCCGTGAGGGTGGGGTATGCGCCATAGTACAGGGCAAGTGTATTATGGGTGTTCAAGACTTGACCGCTAACATCACTAAATTTATGGATCGCATACGGGATCACTTGGACGGGATGCAGGATCCTGGCTCTTGGGGTAACTGGGGATTTGGAGGATGGAAGGACTGGTTGATAAATATGGCCATGTATCTAGTGGTAGCTATCGGCTGCATCTTTGTGGGCCTGGCCATCCTTAAATGTGTGATGGGTAAAATGCGGGGTGCACTGGATCAGATCACCGCCCCAATCACCGAGAAAAAAAATTTAACTGTTAAAATCCATGAGGGTGAAGCAGATGAAGGGGGGCTAAGACAGGAATTGGAAATGCAGCGACGAATCTTTTTAGATGAGGAACCGTAGCTATAGATTGGATAGTTCGGTTATCATGGAATGATAAAAGGAGGGAATGACGAATGTGATATAAAATAGTTACTTTAGAGATACTAGTTAATGTAATGTAGAAATAAGCCACTTTGATTCTTGCAGTTAGGGACAAAGGAATTCGAGACCGCATGGAAAAAGCAGGAAGAGGTGTGTCTATAAGAGTGAGGCTGCATTGATAGGGGCCAGAGAAAGGGATTGGAAGTGAGCCAATCAGAATAGATTAAACAGGTCAGGAGGGACCTAGGCTGACCTATGTCCGTCGAGTATGTGAAACTTGATACCATTTGAACTGATTTTGCAGAGATCCCTTTGTCTTATAGTCAGTCGTTTTCTGGAGTGTAAGAGGCTGGATGTCCTGTTACATTTCTGTAAGATGATTAAGCTTGCAAGCTAAATAAATAACTTCTGTTTACGTGCGAATCCGTCTCAACTTTTATTGAGGCCAGACTGACAGAGAAAGAAATTTGGAGATCAACACTGGCCCTCAGAGCATTGCTGGAGACCACAAATTTCATTCTGAGTCAGATGACGAACCTCTGGACCCGAACATGCCCCATCCTTTCAATGCCTCCTTGTTATATGAGCTGTGTTCTTGCCAGTCTGAAATGAAAACTATGGACGGGATTCTCCCAGCCCTGGGCCCGGCCAGAGAATCAGCGCCATTGGCGTTGGCGCGGTGCCGGTCGCGGGCCGCTCTACGCGTGTGTGTGTCGTCCCCCCCCCCGTGATTCTCCGGCCCGGAGCCGTAAGAAAAAAAACGAGTCCCGTTCTAACCTGCTCTGAGCCGGCGGGACCTTGGCATTGACAGGTCGGGTGGCAGCCTGTGGGGGGGAGGGGGGTCCTACCTCGGGGTGGGGTCCTCCGGTGTGGTCAGGGCTGCGATCGGGTCCCAACGATCGGCGGGCCGGCCTCTCAGGCTGGCGGCCTCCTTTCCTACCCGCCAGCCCCTGTAGCCGTGCACCATGTTGCGTCGGGCCAGCGAGTTGATGGAGGCCACTGCGCATGTGCGCTGTAGGGGCCAGAATTACTCCTGGCAGCAGCCCATTCACGCCATTGTAAAACGCGACGGCATTTATGACAGCGTGGACTCTGCCATGGGATGGGAGAATCCCGCTCCTGATTCCTACAGAAGATAAAGGCAGGGGGCGAAATTCTCCATAATCGGCGCGATGTCCGCCGACCGGTGCCCAAAACGGCGCAAATCAGTCCGGCATCGCACCGCCCCAAAGGTGCGGAATCCTCCGCATCTTGAGCAGCTGAGCCCTAACCTTGAAGGGCTAGGCCCGAGCCGGACTGATTTCTGCCCCGCCAGCTGGCGGGAAAGGCCTTTGGTGCCCCGCCAGCTGGCGCGGAAATGACATTGCCGGGCGGCGCATGTGCGGGAGCGTCAGCGGCCGCTCACGGCATCCCCGCGCATGCGCATGGAGTGCCCCCACGGCAAAGGCCCGCCCGCGGATCGATGGGCCCCGATCGCGGGCCAGGCCACCGTGGGGGCACCCCCCGGGGCCAGATCGCCCCACGCCCCCCCCCCCCAGGACCCCGGAGCCCGCCCGCGCCGCCTTGTCCCGCTGGTAGGAGAGGTGGTTTAATCTACACCGGTGGGACAGGCATTCTAGCAACGGGACTTCGGCCCATCCGGGCGGGAGAATCGCCGGGGGGGGGGCCGCCAACCGGCGCGGCGCGATTCCCGCCCCCGCCGAATCTCCGGTGCCGGAGAATTCGGCAACCGGCGGGGGCGGGATTCACGCCAGCCCCTGGCGATTCTCCGACCCGGCGGGGGGTCGGAGAATCTCGCCCAGGGTGTTCAGTCCAGGACTTCATCCCGGTGCCTTGTGCAACCTTCCCAGCACCTTGATGGTGTTCCTTCACGGTGACTGAACACAAATCATGCCTGTATCTCGATGGGAATTAGGATGTGTGCCACACTGCACAGGGCTGAACTCACTGGGACGAAGGAGGTTAAGGGGTGACCTGATAGAGATCTACAAATTTATGAGGGGCATAGACAGAGTGGATAGTCAGAGGCTTTTCCCCAGGGTAGAGGGGTCAATTACTAGGGGGCATAGGTTTAATGTGCGAGGGGCAAGATTTAGAGTAGATGTACGAGGCAGGTTTTTTACACAGAGGGCAGTGGGTGCCTGGAACTCGCTACCGGAGGAGGTGGTGGAAGCAGGGACGATAGTGACATTTAAGGGGCATCTTGACAAATAAATGAATAGGATGGGAATAGAGGGATACGGACCCAGGAAGTGTAGAAGATTGTAGTTTAGACGGGCAGCATGGTCGGCACGGGCTTGGAGGGCCGAAGGCCTGTTCCTGTGCTGTACTTTTCTTTGTTCTTTGTTATTTGTTCTGTGATGTCACAGATTCCAGTTATTCTCCAGTGTAAGGGTTTATCCTGTTTATTCCCTTATTTACTCAGTCTTTTCTTTTGCTGTCATTGGGGGTGGGGCATGATGCCATTGGGAAGGAGTCTCTTTTTTATTTGTTTTTCCAATTAAGGGGCAATTTAGTTTGACCAATCCACCTACCCTGCACACCTTTGCTTTGTGGGGGCGAAACCCACACATGCACGTGGAGAATGTGCAAACTCCACACAGACAGTGACCCAGAGCCGGGATCGAACCTGGGTCATCAGCGCCATAGGCAGCAGTACTAACCGCTGCGCCACCATGCCGCCTGAAGACTGACGTCAATGGGGACAGGGCTTGATGCCATTGGGATGGGGTTCGCATCATTGGGTGTGGAGTCTAATGTCATTGGGGACAGGGCTTGACCCCATTGGGATGGGACTTGATGCCCTTGCTGGTGGGGTTTGGTAACATTGGGGTGGGGTGTGATGTCGTTGGAGGTGGGGTTTGATGTAAGTTGTGGGCGGGGCATGACATTGGGCCTTGCAAAGAGAGAGTGCACGGGGCCCCCAAAAGTGTACGTTTGCCCCTGATTGTATGGCAGGGTTCCACTAGACCGGTCCAGGCACCGCAACCTCATCTTCAGCATTGCTATGGCCTGCTCCACCAAAGTGTGAGTTGTAGCAAATGCCTCATTGTACCTTGCCTCAGCTGCAGCAGAATTGTACTCAACAACAACCTATAACCTCATGGCCCAGCATATCCCTCACTCTACTACACCACCAAGCCAGGGGATCAACCCTGGTTGAATGAAGAGAGCAGGAGAGCATGCCAGGAGTAATGTCAGGCATACCTAAAAATGAGGGGCGGGATTCGCCGCGAACCAGCGGGGCGAGCAACTCCGGCGTGAAGGAGTGGCGTGAACCACTCCGGCATCGGCCGCTCCGAAGGTGCGAAGGAGGGGCTATGCCGGCGCCGGAGTGGTTTGCACCGTGCCGGTCGGCGCGGAAGGGGCTTGGCGTCACGCCAAACGGCGCCGAAGGGCCACCGCCGGCTGGCGTGAGTTTGCGCATGCGCGGGAGCGCCACGTGTGCTGCGTCATCCCAGCGCATGTGCAGGGGGGGCTTCATCTCCGCATTGGCCATCGCGGACTATTATAGCGGCCAACGCAGAGGAATAGAGTGTCCCCACGGCACAGGCCCACCTGCAGATCGGTGGGCTCCGATCGCGGGCCAGGCCACCGTAGGGGCACCTCCCGGGGCTAGATCTCCCCGCCCTCTCCCGAGGACCCTGGAGGCCGCCCGCGGAGCCAGGTCCCGCCGGTAAGTACCTGTTGTAATGTACGCTGGCAGGACCGGCCATAAACCAGCCACTCAGCCCATCGCGGGCCGGAGTATCACCAGGGGGGGCTGCAGCCAGCGGCCGCCAACTGGCGCGGGGTGATTCCCGCTCCCGCCAAGTCTCCGCCGCCGGAGAATTCGGCAGCCGACGGGGGCGGGACTCACACCACCCACCGGCGATCCTCCGACCCAGCGGGGGGGTCGGAGAATCCCGCCCGAGGTGTCCATCTGGTGAAGCTACAACACAGGATTAATTGTGTGCCAAACAGCATAAGTAACAAGTAATAGACAGACCTAAGATATCCCACGACCAACACATCAAATCTAAGTTCATTAGTCCTGTCAGATCTAGGCATGAATGGTGGACAATTAAACGACTCACTGGAGGAGGAGGCTCCACAAATATCCCCATCCTCAATGATGGAGGAACCCAGCACATATGTACAAAAGACAAGGCTGAGGCACTCACAACAATCTTCAGCCAGAAGTGCCGAGCGGATGATCCAGAAGTCACCAGCATGACAGATGCCAGTCTTCAGCCAACACGATTCACTCCACAAGATATCAATAAATGGCTGAAGGCACTGGATACTGCAAAGGCTATGGGTGCTGACAATATTCCGGCAATTGTACTGAAGACGTTTGTTCCAGTACTTACCACACCCCTAGCCAAGCTATTCTAGTGCTGCTACAATGCTGGTATCTACCTGGCAACATAGAAAATTGCTCACGTATGTCAAGAAACAGTGCAAATCTAACCCGGCCAATTACCGCCCCATCAGTCTACTCTCAATCAACAGTGAAGTGATGTAATGAGTCATCAACAGTGCTATCAAGCAGCACTTACTCAGCAATAACCTGCTCACAGACGCTCAGTTTGGGTTCCACCAGGGTCGCTCAGCTCCTGGCCTCATTACAGCCTTGGTTCAAACATGGTTCAAACATGAGAATGACGGCCCTTGACATCAAGGCAGTATTTGGCTGAGTGTGGCATCAAGGAGCCCTAGCTAAACTGGAGTCAATGGAATCAAGGCGAAAACTCTCTGCTGGTTGGAGTCACACCTGGCACAAAGGAAGATGGTTGTGGTGGTTGGAGGTCAATCATCTCAGCTCCAGGACTGGTCTGATTAGTAAGTTTGCAGACGACACAAAGGTTGGTGGAATTGCGGATAGCGATGAGGACTGTCAGAGGATACAGCAGGATTTAGATTGTTTGGAGACTTGGGCGGCGAGATGGCAGATGGAGTTTAATCCGGACAAATGTGAGGTAATGCATTTTGGAAGGTCTAATGCAGGTAGGGAATATACGGTGAATGGTAGAACCCTCAAGAGTATTGAAAGTCAAAGAGATCTAAGAGTACAGGTCCACAGGTCATTGAAAGGGGCAACACAGGTGGAGAAGGTAGTCAAGAAGGCATACAGCAGGCTTGCCTTCATTGGCCGGGGCATTGAGTATAAGAATTGGCAAGTCATGTTGCAGCTGTATAGAACCTTAGTTAGGCCACACTTGGAGTATAGTGTTCAATTCTGGTCGCCACACTACCAGAAGGATGTGGAGGCTTTAGAGAGATTTACCAGAATGTTGCCTGGTATGGAGGGCATTAGCTATGAAGTGCGGTTGAATAAACTCGGTTTGTTCTGACTGGAACGAAGGAGGTTGAGGGGCGACCTGATAGAGGTCTACAAAATTGAGGGGCATAGACAGAGTGGATAGTCAGAGGCTTTTCCCCGGGGTAGAGGGGTCAATTACTAGGGGGCATAGGTTTAAGGTGAGAGGGGCAAGGTTTAGAGTAGATGTACGAGGCAAGTTTTTTACGCAGAGGGTAGTGGGTGCCTGGAACTCGCTCCCGGAGGAGGTGGAGGAAGCAGGGACGATAGTGACATTTAAGGGGCATCTTGACAAATACATGAATAGGATGGGAATAGAAGGATACGGACCCAGGAAGTGTAGAAGATTGTAGTTTAGTCGGGCAGTATGGTCGGCGCGGGCTTGGAGGGCCGAAGGGCCTGTTCCTGTGCTGTACATTTCTTTGTTCTTTGTTGTGGTACAGCAGAAATGGAGAAGTATTTTTTAAAGCAAAACAATGTTTATTCTATGAACTCAATTTAACCTTTTTAAAACATACAGTGAATATCTTAGCAACCATTAATTCAAATACAACCCCCAAAGAATACAACACTAAGTAATCCTTACTTTCCTTTTAACATCCATAAGACTTTAAAAAAAAATTTTAAGAGAAGCACATCAGGTTTAAATTCACTACTGAGAACAGTTATAACTCTGAATTCACCAAATGATCAGAGATAGTCTTTACATGGCAGAGAGAACATTACACATTCTGTGGTTGATTGCAGCTCCAACACTGAAACAAAACCAAAAAACACAGACACACCCAAGCTTTTCTCAAAGTGAAATTAAAAGCTGACAGACAGCCCAGCTCCACCCACACTCTGACCTCACTGCAGTAGTAAACACCCATTTCTTAAAGTACACACACTACAGTTAGTCTATAAAAAAACACCCATTTCTTAAAGGTACTCTCACATGACACCCTACAAAGAATAAAGTATTCTGACGGGCTCGGTTGGTTCTTACATTTGCCACCGGAGCCTGATATAACAGCCGGATCCAATCTACAAATCCCTGCCCGTACCCGAACCTGCCTAGGATATCCCATAGGTACTTCCACTCCACCCAGTCGAATGCCTTCTCCTCGCCCATGGCTACTGCCACCTCAACATCGCGCCCCTCCGCTGGTATCATTATAACATTAAGAAGCTGTCTAATATTTGACGTCAGGTGCCTGCCCTTCACAATTTTTTTTTTTTTAATTTTTAAATAAAATTTTATGTACCCAATTCATTTTCTCCAATTAAGGGGCAATTTAGCATGGTCAATCCACCTCCCCTGCACATCTTTGGGTTGTGGGGGCGAAACCCACGCAAACATGGGGAGACTGTGCAAACTCCACACGGACAGTGACCCAGAGCCGGAATCGAACCTGGGACCTCGGCGCTGTGAGGCTGCAGTGCTAACCCACTGCACCACTGTGCTGCCCGCCCTGCACAAATCCCGTCTGATCTTTCCCGATTACCTCCGGGACACAATCCTCTATTCGAGTGGCCAAGATCTTTGCCAGCAATTTAGCATCAACGTCCAGTAGGGAAATTGGCCTGTACGATTCACAGTTCTCCGGGTCCTTGTCTCGCTTCAGGATAAGAGAGATTGATAGCATTGGGGGAAGCACTCCCAGCTCCTTGGACTCGTTAAAAGCCTTGACCAGAAGTGGCCCCAGTAGCACAGAAAGCCTTTTATAAAATTCCACTGGGAATCCATCGGGTCCTGGGGCCTTACCCGATTGCATTGCTCCCAATCCGTCTGTCACCTCCCCGAGCCCAATTGGGCTCCCCAGGACTTCTACCAGCTTCTCAGCTACCTTCGGGAACTCTAGCCTCTCCAGGAATTGATTCATTCTCTCCTCCCCGACCGGGGGTTCCGACTCATATAGTTGACTATAGAATTCACGGAACACGTTTTTAATCGCCCCGGGTCCATCACTACCTTCCCCCTCATATCCTTTATTTTCCCTATTTCTCTCGCCGCCTCCTGCTTCCTCAGCTGATGTGCCAGCATCCTGCTAGCTTTCTCTCCATATTCATATATTGCCCCTTTTACCCTCCTCAACTATCCCTCCACCTTACCTGTGGAAAGGAGCCCAAATTCCATTGGAGTCTATGACGCTCCCTCAGGAGCTCCTCATTCGGAGACTCCGCATACCTCCTGTCCACCTGTAAGATTTCTCCTACCAATCTCTCCAGCTCCGCCCATTCAGTCTTCTTCCTATGAGCCCAAATCGAAATACATTCCCCTCTAATAACAGCCTTCAATCCCTCCCACACCACCCCAGCCACAGTCTCTCCCGTGTCGTTGTTCTTTATATACCCCGAATGGCCTCCCTCACTCGTTCACAGATCTCGTCATCCGCTAACAGCCCTGCATCTAATCTCAACTGCGGGCGCTGGGACTTTCCTGTACTTACCCGCAGGCCTATCGAATGCGGTGCATGGTCTGGCACCACAATTGCTGAGTACTCTGTCCTCCACCCCTCCGAACAGTGTTTTATCCAGTACAAAGAAATCTATCCTGGAGTATTCCTTGTGCACATGGGAGTAAAATAAATATTCCTTGCTCCGTGGCCTCTCGAATCTCCACGGATCAACCCCTCCCATGCGCTCCATGAACCCCCGCAGTTCTTTCGCCATTGCTCATACCCGACCGGTCCATTCTCAGATCTAGGACCGCGTTGAAGTCACCCCCCATAACCAACCGGTGTGAGTCAAGGTCCGGGATTTTTCCCAGTACCTTCCTGACAAACCCGACATAATCCCAGTTTGGAGCGTATATATTTACCAACACCACTGCCATTCCCTCCAGTTTCCCGCTAACCATAATAAATCTGCCTCCCAGTTCTGCCTCTATCTTCCCTACCTCAAATGCCACCCTTTTGTTAATCAGGATGGCCAACCCTGTTGTTTTAAAGTCCAGTCCCGAATGGGATACCTGTCTGACCCATCCCCTCTTCAGTCTAACTTGGTCTCCCAGCTTCAAGTGTGTCTCCTGTAGCATGGCCACGGCCACTTTTAACAGTCTCAAGTGTGCAAAAACACGGGCCCTTTTGACTAGCCCATTCAGTTCGCAAACCAGTCTGGTTGGGGGGTGGTGCTCCTGCCCCCCTCCCCTGTTGATCAGCCATGACGTGTCCTAGGCCAGCCCCTAGCCCATGTCCCGCATCTCCCCTGGCCCACCCCTCGGCAGCCACTGCCATCTGGTCTCCATCTCTAACCTCCTAAAAGTCCCCTAGACGTCAGCAAACCCCTTCCACCCCCTCCCCCCCTACTCTGTCTCTGTTCAGCTCTCCCCCCACTTAGCTCCCATGAACCAGCTCTCCCAGCTAGCCTAGCAGCTCCCGCCCCTGGCGCCTAGCATCCTACCACCTGTTGGATCCTCACCCTCCCCACTCTTCACATAAGTTCTCAAAACAAAAGCAACAAACACAGAAAGCAAACAAACAATCCTCCACGGTCCAGGAGCAAAGGCCCACACCCCCTCCCTTTACAACATCTTATCAGTCCCATCACCTTCAAACAGAGCCGAAAACATTAGAACAAAAATCAAGCAGGGTAAGTTTTGTAAGGGCCACAAAGAGTCCAGCACGAGTTTTAAGGATACAAAGTAATAACATTTATTTACTGTAACATATATACATAACAGTAGCAGTAACTTCCCTTGCTACATACTCCTTCCTGCTGGTTCCTGAACTGGCCAGCTTTATTTATACTAGGAGTTTACTCGTGGTTTCTCCGCCCCCCCATTGGGGAAGCTCATACTCCCACAGGATTGTGGGATAGTCATTAGTCCCCAGCCAATGGTAAGTAGGCAGGTTACATAGATCATAGAACATAGAACGATACAGTGCAGTACAGGCCCTTCGGCCCACGATGTTGCACCGAAACAAAAGCCATCTAACCTACACTATGCCATTATCATCCATATGTTTATCCAATAAACTTTTAAATGCCCTCAATGTTGGCGAGTTCACTACTGTTGCAGGTAGGGCATTCCACGGCCTCACTACTCTTTGCGTAAAGAACCTACCTCTGACCTCTGTCCTATATCTATTACCCCTCAGTTTAAAGCTATGTCCCCTCGTGCCAGCCATTTCCATCCGCGGGAGAAGGCTCTCACTGTCCACCCTATCTAACCCCCTGATCATTTTGTATGCCTCTATTAAGTCTCCTCTTAACCTTCTTCTCTCTAACGAAAACAACCTCAAGTCCATCAGCCTTTCCTCATAAGATTTTCCCTCCATACCAGGCAACATCCTGGTAAATCTCCTCTGCACCCGCTCCAAAGCCTCCACGTCCTTCCCATAATGCGGTGACCAGAACTGTACGCAATACTCCAAATGCGGCCGTACCAGAGTTTTGTACAGCTGCAACATGACCTCCTGACTCCGGAACTCAATCCCTCTACCAATAAAGGCCAACACTCCATAGGCCTTCTTCACAACCCTATCAACCTGGGTGGCAACTTTCAGGGATCTATGTACATGGACACCTAGATCCCTCTGCTCATCCACACTTCCAAGAACTTTACCATTAGCCAAATATTCCGCATTCCTGTTATTCCTTCCAAAGCGAATCACCTCACACTTCTCTACATTAAACTCCATTTGCCACCTCTCAGCCCAGCTCTGCAGCTTATCTATATCCCTCTGTAACCTGCTACATCCTTCCATACTGTCGACAACACCACCGACTTTAGTATCGTCTGCAAATTTACTCACCCACCCTTCTGCGCCTTCCTCTAGGTCATTGATAAAAATGACAAACAGCAACGGCCCCAGAACACATCCTTGTGGTACTCTACTTGTAACTGAACTCCATTCTGAACATTTCCCATCAACCACCACCCTCTGTCTTCTTTCAGCTAGCCAATTTCTGATCCACATCTCTAAATCACCCTCAATCCCCAGCCTCCGTATTTTCTGCAATAGCCTACCGTGGGGAACCTTATCAAACGCTTTACTGAAATCCAGAGACACCACATCAACTGCTGTACCCTTGTCTACCTGTTCAGTCACCTTCTCAAAGAACTCGATAAGGTTTGTGAGGCATGACCTACCCTTCACAAAGCCATGCTGACTATCCCTGATCATATTATTCCTATCTAGATGATTATAAATCTTGTCTCTTATAATCCCCTCCAAGACTTTACCTACTACAGACGTGAGGCTCACCGGTCTATAGTTGCCGGGGTTGTCTCTGCTCCCCTTTTTGAACAAAGGGACCACATTTGCTATCCTCCAGTCCTCTGGCACTATTCCTGTAGCCAATGATGACATAAAAATCAACGCCAAAGGTCCAGCAATCTCTTCCCTGGCCTCCCAGAGAATCCTTGGATAAATCCCATCAGGCCCCCGGGACCTATCTATTTTCAGCCTGTCCAGAATTGCCAACACCTCTTCCCTACGTACCTCAATGCCATCTATTCTAATAGCCTGGATCTCAGCATTCTCCTGCACAACATTATCTTTTTCCTGAGTGAATACTGACGAAGAATATTCATTTAGTATCTCGCCTATCTCTTCAGACTCCACACACAACTTCCCATCCCTGTCCTTGACTGGTCCTACTCTTTCCCTAGTCATTCGCTTATTCCTGACATACCTATAGAAAGCTTTTGGGTTTTCCTTGATCCTACCTGCCAAATACTTCTCATGTCCCCTCCTTGCTCGTCTTAGCTCTCTCTTTAGATCCTTCCTCGCTACCTTGTAACTATCCATCGCCCCAACTGAAACTTCACACCTCATCTTCACATAGGCCTCCTTCTTCCTCTTAACAAGAGATTCCACTTCTTTGGTAAACCACGGTTCCCTCACTCTACGTCTTCCTCCCTGCCTGACCGGTACATACTTATCAAGAACATGCAGTAGCTGATCCTTGAACAAGCTCCACTTATCCAGTGTGCCCAACACTTGCAGCCTACCTCTCCGCCTTATCCCCCCCAAATCACGTCTAATGGCATTATAATTGCCCTTCCCCCAGCTATAACTCTTGCCCTGGGGTGTATACTTATCCCTTTCCATCATTAACGTAAACGTCACCGAATTGTGATCACTGTCCCCAAAGTGCTCTCCTACCTCCAAATCCAACACCTGGCCTGGTTCATTACCCAAAACCAAATCCAACGTGGCCTCGCCTCTTGTTGGCCTGTCAACATATTGTGTCAGGAAACCCTCCTGCACACACTGTACAAAAAACGACCCATCTAATGTACTCGAACTATATCTTTTCCAGTCAATATTTGGAAAGTTAAAGTCTCCCATAATAACTACCCTGTTACTTTCGATCTTATCCAGGATCATCCTCGCCATCCTTTCCTCTACATTCCTAGAACTATTTGGTGGCCTATAGAAAACTCCCAACAGGGTGACCTCTCCTTTCCTGTTTCTAACCTCAGCCCATACTACCTCGGAAGATGAGTCCCCATCTAGCATCCTCTCCGCCACCGTAATACTGCTCTTGACTAGCAGCGCCACACCTCCCCCTCTTTTGCCTCCTTCTCTGAGCTTACAAAAACACCTAAACCCCGGAACCTGCAACATCCATTCCTGTCCCTGCTCTATCCATGTCTCCGAAATGGCCACAGCATCGAAGTCCCAGGTACCAACCCATGCTGCCAGTTCCCCTACCTTATTTCGTATACTCCTGGCATTGAAGTAGACACAATTCAAACCACCTACCTGAACACTGGCCCCCTCCTGCGACGTCAAATCTGTGCTCCTGACCTCTATACTCTCATTTCCCTTACCCTAAAACTACAATCCAGGTTCCCATGCCCCTGCTGCATTAGTTTAACCCCCCCCAAAGAGCACTAACAAATCTCCCCCCCAGGATATTTGTGCCCCTCAGGTTCAGATGTAGACCATCCTGTCTGTAGAGGTCCCACCTTCCCCAGAAAGAGCCCTAGTTATCCAGAAATCCGAATCCCTCCTGCCTGCACCATCCCTGTAGCCACGTGTTTAATTGCTCTCTCTCCCTATTCCTCATCTCACTATCACGTGGCACGGGCAACAACCCAGAGATAACAACTCTGTTTGTTCTAGTTCTGAGCTTCCATCCTAGCTCCCTGAAAGCCTGCCTGACATCCTTGTCCCCTTTCCTACCTATGTCGTTAGTGCCAATGTGGACCACAACTTGGGGCTGCTCCCCCTCCCCCTTAAGGACCCGGAAAACACGATCCGAGACATCACGTACCCTTGCACCTGGGAGGCAACATACCAAACGTGAGTCTCTCACGCTCCCAAAAAATCTCCTATCTGTGCCCCTGACTATCAAGTCCCCAATTACTAATGCTCTGCTCCTCTCCCCCCTTCCCTTCTGAGCAACAGGGACAGACTCCGTGCCAGAGGCCCGTACACCATGGCTGACCCCTGGTAAGTCGTTCCCCCCCACAAGTATCCAAAGCGGTATACTTGTTTCTCAGGGGAACGACCGCAGGGGAGGTTATAACATCCCTCCCCCCAAAGTCCAAGGAATCCACCGAAGACCCTGGTGAAGGAGGGCGTTGGACTCGTTTGGCCGCAGGCCGGACACCATTTGCACGCGGCGCTGGATCGGGCGGCGTGTAACGAGACGGAGACCGGCGCTTCCGTGATGAACGGCGCAACGGTTGTACATCCACGGCCCGTGGACCCAAGGATTCCCCCTCTGATGCATCCTGTGTCTCCATCTCGGAGTCAGAGTCTGCTGCCTCCGTCATGTCAGCTTCTCTATCTCCATTCAGTCCCATAATGACCTGCGCAGGCTTCGAGTGAGGCACCAGTGGAAGATTGTGAGGACTACCTTCCCTTGCCTGAAATACGCACTTTGTGCGACGTAAATGGATTCCAGCCTCCGAAAGGCGTCTAAGGACAGCCTCCAGATTTTCCAAATGTTCCTGCTCCGACGTCCCTGTAATCAAAACGTCATCTAGGTAGACAGCCACACGTGGTAAACCTCTCAAAATGCCCTCCATAACACGTTGAAAAATTGCACAGGCAGAGGATACTCCAAAGGGCAACCGCGTATATTCATCCAGGCCCCGATGTGCATTAATCGTTACATATGGTCGGGAGGCAGGGACAGCTCCAACTGCAGGTAGGCGTGACTCATATCTAATTTTGTGAACGAGAGTCCACCTGCAAGTTTCGCGTAGAGATCCTCTATGCGAGGCATTGGATATCGGTCGAGTCGGGAAACCGTATTCACTGTAAGTTTATAGTCGCCACACAAGCGAACTGTGGCATCTGGCTTCATTACAGGTACAATTGGTGCTGCCCAGTTAGCAAAACGGATGGGCCTGATAATACCCAAACTCTCCAAACGAGTGAGCTCCCCTTCTACCTTCTCGAGCAAGGCGTAAGGCACTGGGCGCGCCCGGAAATAGCGCGGCGTGGCTCCTGGTTCAACTTGGATACGGGCTACAGCCCCTTTTATTTTCCCCAAACCAGGCTGGAATACATCTGGGTATCGTCCTAGCACCTCAGTCAACCCTTCAGAAACTGTTTCGAGGATGTGCTGCCATTGCAACCGCAAATGGCGCAACCAGTCCCGACCCAACAGGCTGGGCCCATGGCCGCGCACCACGATAAGTGGGAAACGCCCCTCCTGGCGTCCATAGACAACAGGGGTCATTGTAGTTCCTGCAATGTCCAGTGGTTCCCCCATGTAGGTGGCCAACCTGGCCTGTGAGTCGGTTAATGTAAGGGTCTGTATACCCTGCTTGATGCGGTCGAATGTCCTCTGGGCGATCACGGAGACCGCTGCGCCAGTATCCAACTCCATCTCAAGCGGGTGGCCATTGACCCGTACTGTCACCTTAATGGGGGCCACACGGGGAGCTGCCACACAATGCAGCTGCAGGCAGTCGTCCTCCGCCTCCACGTCCTCAGGAGTAGTCGCCGCAGGTTCATCCACATGAAAGGTACGGCCTCTGGGCTGGTCCCAGTTACGGCCCCTGGGCTGGTCCCAGTTACGGTCGGAACGACGACGCCTCTGGCGCCCCCAGGACCGCCGTCCGCGATGGGGTCGGCGCCTACAAGTCTGACACGGACATGGCTCCTCATCCATTGGCTCTGGAGAAGGCTCCCTTCGGGGAGGAATGTCCGACGGCCACTGGCGTCGGTCCGGACGTTGCCTCGCCCAAGGTACCGCAGGAGTGCGGGGGGACGTTTTCGGACGGAAGGGGTTGCGCCCCAAGGCATGCACTTCCATTCCCTGTAGCTCCTGTACTCCTCGCTCTGCGCTCTCCCGGGACAATACTATTTGAATAGCCTGTTGAAAAGTCAATGTTGGCTCCGCTAACAACTTTCTCTGGGTGGCCGCATTGTTAATACCGCAAACCAAACGGTCGCGTAACATTTCTGACAAGGTCTCACCATAGTCACAGTACTCCGCAATCCTGCGTAGCCTGGATAGAAAATCGGCAAGGGATTCTCCAGGGGTCCTCTCAGCGGTATTAAACCGGTAACGCTGGACTATCGTGGACGGGGTTGGGTTAAAATGTTGCCCCACTATATTCACAAGTTCATCAAACGTTTTGGTGTCCGGCACAGCTGGGTACGTAAAGCTCCTAATCACCCCAAACGTATGCGGGCCGCAGGCGGTGAGCAATATGACCACCTGGCGCTCGTTTTCAGTGATATTGTTTGCCCGGAAATAGTAACGCATCCGTTGTGTGTACTGGTTCCAGCTTTCCAGCGCAGCATCAAAAACATCCAAACATCCGTACAGAGGCATGGTATAATAGAAAACAACTTCCAACCTGTATCCAACAAAAGTCCAGGGAGGTGGCTTCAGCAGTGTAGACAGCTATTCACTTTAACATTCGTCGCCAGTTTTGTCAGAGCCACGAAGAATCCAGCACGAGTTTTAAGGATACAAAGTAATAACATTTATTTACTATAACATATATACATAACAGTAGCAGTAACTTCCCTTGCTACATACTCCTTCCTGCTGGTTCCTGAACTGGCCAGCTTTATTTATACTAGGTGTTTACTAGTGGTTTCTCCGCCCCCCCCTCATTGGGGAAGCTCATACTCCCACAGGATTGTGGGATAGTCATTAGTCCCCAGCCAATGGTAAGTAGGCAGGTTATAACAGTAAGAAAAACATTTTTGCATGCAAAAGCTCAAATATCTTTTCTTTTCTTACCCCCCTAAAACATCACAACTAAACTCTTTTACTCTTTTAAAAACTCTTTTTAAAAAACGGGAAGTGAAAACATTAATGGTAAGCGCGACGCGGCAGGTTGTTACATGAAGAGTTCAACGACAAGGAAAATTAGGAGAAAGGTTAAGAGGAAATATAACTTAGGAGAGGTTACTGATCGAGGTGTTAAGATTCAGAACAGAGGTAAAAAAGCCAACATAAGTGTACTTTACCTGAATGCTCGTATTATTCGGAATAAGGTAAATGAGTTGATGGCGCAAATCATCGTGAATGACTATGATTTAGTGGCCATTACTGAAACATGGTTAAAGGATGGTCACGACTGGGAGTTAAATATCCGAGGGTATCAAACTTTTTGGAAGGACAGAGTGGATGGTAAGGGAGGTGGTGTAGCTCTGTTATTTAAGGATGACATCCGGGCAACAGTAAGGGATGACATCGGTGCTATGGAGGATAAGGTTGAATCCATTTGGGTGGAAATCAGGAATAGTAAGGCGAAAAAGTCACTGATAGGAGTAATCTATAGGCCACCAAATAGTAACATTATGGTGGGGCAGGCAATAAACAAAGAAATAACAGATGCATGTACAAATGGTACAGCAGTTATCATGGGGGATTTTACTCTACATGTCGATTGGTTTAACCAGGTCGGTCAAGGCAGCCTTGAGGAGGAGTTTATAGAATGTATCCGCGATAGTTTCCTAGAACAGTATGTAATGGAACCTACGAGGGAACAAGCGGTCCTAGATCTGGTCCTGTGTAATGAGACAGGATTGATTCAGGATCTCATAGTTAGGGATCTTCTCGGAAGGAGCGATCACAATATGGTGGAATTTAAAATACAGATGGAGGGTGAGAAGGTAAAATCAAGCACTAGTGTTTTGTGCTTAAACAAAGGAAATTACAATGGGATGAGAGAAGAACTAGCTAAGGTAGGCTGGGAGCAAGGACTTTATGGTGAAACAGGTGAGGAACAGTGGAGAACCTTCCAAGTGATTTTTCACAGTGCTCAGCAAAGGCTTATACCAACAAAAAGGAAGGATGGTAAAAAGAGGGAAAATCGACCGTGGATATCTAAGGAAATAAGGGAGAGTATCAAATTGAGAGAAAAAACATACAAAGTAGCAAAGATCAGTGTGGAGACTAGAGGACTGGGAAATCTTTAGGGGGCAACAGAAAGATACTAAGAAAGCTATAAAGAAGAGTAAGATAGATTATGAGGGTAAACTTGCTCAGAATATAAAAACAGATAGTAAAGGTTTCTACAAATACATAAAACAAAAAAGAGTGGCTAAGGTAAATATTGGTCCTTTACAGGATGAGAAGGGAGATTTAATAATGGGAGATGAAGAAATGGCTGAGGAACTGAACAGGTTTTTTGGGTCGGTCTTCACAGTGGAAGACACAAATAACATGCCAGTGACTGATGGAAATGAGGCTATGACAGGTGAGGACCTTGAGAGGATTGTTATCACCAAGGAGGTAGTGATGGGCAAGCTAACGGGGCTAAAGGTAGACAAGTCTCCTGGACCTGATGGAATGCATCCCAGAGTGCTAAAAGAGATGGCTAGGGAAATTGCAAATGCACTAGTGATAATTTACCAAAATTCACTAGACTCTGGGGTGGTCCCGGCGGATTGGAAATTAGCAAACGTGACACCACTGTTTAAAAAAGGAGGTAGGCAGAAAGGGGGTAATTATAGGCCAGTGAGCTTAACTTTGGTAGTAGGGAAGATGCTGGAATCTATCATCAAGGAAGAAATAGCGAGGCATCTGGATGGAAATTGTCCCATTGGGCAGACCAGCATGGGTTCATAAAGGGCAGGTCGTGCCTAACTAATTTAGTGGAATTTTTTGAGGACATTAACAGTGCGGTAGATAACGGGGAGCCAATGGATGTGGTATATCTGGATTTCCAGAAAGCCTTTGACAAGGTGCCACACAAAAGGTTGTTGCATAAGATAAAGATGCATGGCATTAAGGGGAAAGTAGGAGCATGGATAGAGGATTGGTTAATTAATAGAAAGCAAAGAGTGGGGATTAATGGGTGTTTCTCTGGTTGGCAATCAGTAGCTAGTGGTGTCCCTCAGGGATTAGTGTTGGGCCCACAACTGTTCACAATTTACATAGATGATTTGGAGTTGGGGACCAAGGGCAATGTGTCCAAGTTTGCAGTCGACACTAAGATAAGTGGTAAAGCAAAAAGTGCAGAGGATACTGGAAGTCTGCAGAGGGATTTGGATAGGCTAAGTGAATGGGCTAGGGTCTGGCAGATGGAATACAATGTTGACAAATGTGAGGTTATCCATTTTGGTAGGAATAACAGCAAAAGGGATTATTATTTAAATGATAAAATATTAAAACATGCTGCTGTGCAGAGAGACCTGGGTGTGCTAGCGCAAAAAGTTGGTTTTCAGGTGCAACAGGTGATTAAGAAGGCGAATGAAATGTTGTCCTTCGTTGCTAGAGGGATGGAGTTTAAGACTAGGGAGGTTCTGCTGCAATTGTATAAGGTGTTAGTGAGGCCACACCTGGAGTATTGTGTTCAGTTTTGGTCTCCTTACTTGAGAAAGGACATACTGGCACTGGAGGGTGTGCAGAGGAGATTCACTAGGTTAATCCCAGAGCTGAAGGGGTTGGATTACGAGGAGAGGTTGAGTAGACTGGGACTGTACTCGTTGGAATTTAGAAGGATGAGGGGGGATCTTATAGGAAGGATAAATACGGCAATTTTCGGGAACCTTGGATAACGAGAGATATTGTAGGCCTCGTCAAAAAGAAAAAGGATGCATTTGTCAGGGCTAAAAGGTTGGGAACAGACGAAGCCTGTGTGGAATATAAGGAAAGTAGGAAGGAACTTAAGCAAGGAGTCAGGTGGGCTAGAAGGGGTCACGAAAAGTCATTGGCAAATAGGGTTAAGGAAAATCCCAATGCTTTTTACACGTACATAAAAAGCAAGAGGGTAGCCAGGGAAAGGGTTGGCCCACTGAAGGATAGGCAAGGGAATCTATGTGTGGAGCCAGAGGAAATGGGCGAGGTACTAAATGAATACTTTGCATCAGTATTCACGAAAGAGAAGAAATTGGTAGATGTTGAGTCTGGAGAAGGGTGTGTAGATAGCCTGGGTCACATTGAGATCCAAAAAGACGAGGTGTTGGGTGTCTTAAAAAATATTAAGGTAGATAAGTCCCCAGGGCCTGATGGGATCTACCCCAGAATACTGAAGGAGGCTGGAGAGGAAATTGCTGAGGCCTTGGCAGAAATCTTTGGATCCTCACTGTCTTCAGGTGATGTCCCGGAGGACTGGAGAATAGCCAATGTTGTTCCTCTGTTTAAGAAGGGTAGCAAGGATAATCCAGGGAACTACAGGCCGGTGAGCCTTACTTCAGTGGTAGGGAAATTACTGGAGAGAATTCTTCGAGACAGGAGCTACGCCCATTTGGAAGCAAATGGACGTATTAGTGAGAGGCAGCATGGTTTTGTGAAGGGGAGGTCGTGTCTCACTAACTTGATAGAGTTTTTCGAGGAGGTCACTAAGGTGATTGATGCAGGTAGGGCAGTGGATGTTGTCTATATGGACTTCAGTAAGGCCTTTGACAAGGTACCTCATGGTAGACTAGTACAAAAGGTGAAGTCACACGGGATCAGGGGTGAGCTGGCAAGGTGGATACAGAACTGGCTAGGTCATAGAAGGCAGAGAGTAGCAATGGAAGGATGCTTTTCAAATTGGACGGCTGTGACTAGTGGTGTTCCACAGGGATCAGTGCTGGGCCTTTGCTGTTTGTAGTATATATAAATGATTTGGAGGAAAATGTAACTGGTCTGATTAGTAAGTTTGCAGACGACACAAAGGTTGGTGGAATTGCGGATAGCATGAGGACTGTCGGAGGATACAGCAGGATTTAGATTGTTTGGAGACTTGGGCGGAGAGATGGCAGATGGAGTTTAATCCGGACAAATGTGAGGTAATGCATTTTGGAAGGTCTAATGCAGGTATGGAATATACGGTGAATGGTAGAACCTTCAAGAGTATTGAAAGTCAAAGAGATCTGAGTACAGGTCCACAGGTCACTGAAAGGGGCAACACAGGTGGAGAAGGTAGTCAAGAAGGCATACGGCATGCTTGCCTTCATTGGCCGGGGCACTGAGTATAAGAATTGGCAAGTCATGTTGCAGCTGTATAGAACCTTAATTAGGCCACACTTGGAGTATAATGTTCAATTCTGGTCGCCACACTACCAGAAGGATGTGGAGGTTTTAGAGAGGGTGCAGAAGAGATTTACCAGAATGTTGCCTGGTATGGAGGGCATTAGCTATGAGGAGCGGTTGAATAAACTCGGTTTGTTCTCACTGGAACGAAGGAGGTTGAGGGGAGACCTGATAGAGGTATGCAAAATTATGAGGGGCATAGACAAAGTGGATAGTCAGAGGCTTTTCCCCAGGGTAGAGGGGTCAATTACTAGGGGGCATAGGTTTAAGGTGAGAGGGGCAAGGTTTAGAGTAGATGTACGAGGCAAGTTTTTTACGCAGAGGGTAGTGGGTGCCTGGAGCTCGCTACCGGAGGAGGTGGTGGAAGCAGGGACGATAGTGACATTTAAGGGGCATCTTGACAAATACATGAATAGGATGGGAATAGAGGGATACGGACCCAGGAAGTGTAGAAGATTGTAGTTTAGTCGGGCAGCATGGTCGGCACGGGCTTGGAGGGCCGAAGGGCCTGTTCCTGTGCTGTACATTTCTTTGTTCTTTGTTCTTTGTTTATATGGCCTCACTAACACCTTATACAATTGCAGCATAACCTCCCTAGTCTTAAACTCCATCCTTCTAGCAATGAAGGACAAAATTCCATTCGCCTTCTTAATCACCTGTTGCACCTGTAAACCAACTTTTTGCGACTCATGCACTAGCACACCCAGGTCTCTCTGCACAGCAGCATGTTTTAATATTTTATCATTTAAATAATAATCCCTTTTGCTGTTATTCCGACCAAAATGGATAACCTCATATTTGTCAACATTGTATTCCATCTGCCAGACGCTAGCCCATTCACTTAGCCTATCCAAATCCCTTTGCAGACTTCCAGGATCCTCTGCACTTTTTGCTTTACCACTCATCTTAGTGTCGTCTGCAAACTTGAACACATTGCCCTTGGTCCCCAACTCCAAATCATCTATGTAAATTGTGAACAATTGTGGGCCCAACACTGACCCCTGAGGGACACCACTAGCTACTGATTGCCAACCAGAGAAACACCCATTAATCCCCACTCTTTGCTTTCTATTAATTAACCAATCCTCTATACATGCTACTACCATGCCCTTAATGCCATGCATCTTTATCTTATGCAGCAACCTTTTGTGTGGCACCTTGTCAAAGGCTTTCTGGAAATCCAGATATACCACATCCATTGGCTCCCCGTTATCTACCACACTGGTCATGTCCTCAAAGAATTCCACTAAATTAGTTAGGCATGACCTGTCCTTTATGAACCCATGCTGCGTCTGCCCAATGGGACAATTTCTATCCAGATGCCTCGCTATTTCTTCCTTGATGATAGATTCCAGCATCTTCCCTACTACCAAAGTTAAGCTCACTGGCCTATAATTACCCCCTTTCTGCCTACCTCCTTTTTTAAACAGTGGTGTCACGTTTGCTAATTTCCAATTCTCCGGGACCACCCCAGAGTCTAGTGAATTTTGGTAAATTATCACCAGTGCATTTGCAATTTCCCTAGCCATCTCTTTTAGCACTCTGGGGTGCATTCCATCAGTGCCAGGAGACTTGTCTACCTTTAGCCCCATTAGCGTACCCATCACTACCTCCTTAGTGATAACAATGCTCTCAAGGTCCTCACCTGTCATAGCCTCATTTCCATCAGTCACTGGCATGTTATTTGTGTCTTCCACTGTGAAGACCGACCCAAAAAACCTGTTCAGTTCCTCAGCCATTTCCTCATCTCCCATTATTAAATCCCCCTTCTCATCCTCTAAAGGACCAATATTCACCTTAGCCACTCTTTTTTGTTTTATATATTTGTAGAAACTTTTACTATCTGTTTTTATATTCTGAGCAAGTTTACCCTCATAATCTATCTTAACTCTTCTTTATAGCTTTTTTAGTAGCTTTCTGTTGCCCCGTAAAGATTTCCCAGTCCTCTAGTCTCCCACTGATCTTTGACGCTTTGTATGCTTTTTCCTTCAATTTGATACTCTCCCTTATTTCCTTAGATATCCACGGTCGATTTTCCCTCTTTCTACCGTCCTTCCTTTTTGTTGGTATAAACCTTTGCGGAGCACTGGGAAAAATCGCTTGGAAGGTTCTCCACTGTTCCTCAACTGTTTCACCATAAAGTCCTTGCTCCCAGTCTACCTTAGCTAGCTCTTCTCTCATCCCATTGTAATTTCCTTTGTTTAAGCACAAAACACTAGTGCTTGATTTTACCTTCTCACCCTCCATCTGTATTTTAAATTCCACCATATTGTGATCGCTCCTTCCGAGACGATCCCTAACTATGAGATCATGAATCAATCCTGTCTCTTTACACAGGACCAGATCTAGGACCGCTTGTTCCCTCGTAGGTTCCATTACATACTGTTCTAGGAAACTATCGCGGATACATTCTATAAACTCCTCCTCAAGTCTGCCTTGACCGACCTGGTTAAACCAATCAACATGTAGATTAAAATCCCCCATGATAACTGCTGTACCATTTGTACATGCATCTGTTATTTCTTTGTTTATTGCCTGCCCCACCATAATGTTACTATTTGGTGGCCTATAGACTACTCCTATCAGTGACTTTTTCGCCTTACTATTCCTGATTCCCACCCTCCTTCCGAATAGTTTGATACCCTCAGATATTTAACTCCCAGTCGTGACCATCCTTTAACCATATATCAGTAATGGCCACTAAATCATAGTCATTCACGATGATTTGCGCCATCAGCTCATTTACCTTATTCCGAATACTACGAGCATTCAGGTAAAGTACACTTATGTTGGCTTTTTCACCTCTGTTTTGAATCTTAACACCTCAATCAGTAACCCTCCTAAGTTATATTTCCTCTTAACTTTTCTCCTAATTTTCCTTGTCGTTTAACCCATATCTTCATGTAACAACCTGCCGCGTCGCTTACCATTAATGTTTTCACTTCCTGGTTTATTCCTTTTAGTATTCCTGGTCCTATTCACTGAGCTCCCCTCAGTCACTGTACCTTGTACTGTCGCCCCTTTTGATTTTTGACTATGGCTTCTCTGCCTTGCACTTTCCCCCTTACTGCCTTTTGTTTATGTCCCTGTTTTACTACCTTCCAACTTCCTGCATCGGTTCCCATCCCCCTGCCACATTAATTTAAACCCTCCCCAACAGCTCTAGCAAACAGCCCCCCTAGGACATCGGTTCCAGTCCTGCCCAGTTGCAGACCGTCCGGTTTGTACTGGTCCCACCTCCCCAGAACCGGTTCCAATGCCCCAGGAATTTGAATCCCACCCTCTTGCACCATCTCTCGAGCCACGCATTCACCCTATCTATCCTGACATTCCTACTCTGACTAGACCGTGGCACTGGTAGCAATCCTGAGATTACTACCTTTGAGGTCCTACTTTTTAGTTTAACTCCTAACTCTCTGAATTCAGCTTGTAGGACCTCGTACCATTTTTTACATATATCGTTGGTGCCTATGTGCACCACGACAGCTGGCTGTTCACCCTCCTCCCCCAGAATGTCCTGCAGCCGCTCCGAGACATCCTTGACCTTTGCACCAGGGAGGCAACATACCATCCTGGACTCTCGATTGCGTCTGCAGAACCGCCTGTCTATTCCCCTTACGATTGAGTCCCCTATCACTATATCCCTGCCATTCTTCTTCCTGCCCTGCTGCGCAGCAGAGCCAGCCACGGTGCCATGTACCTGGCTGCTGCTGCCTTCCCCTGGTGAGCCATCTCCCCCAACAGTATCCAAAGCGGTATATCTGTTTTGCAGGGAGATGACCGCCGGGGACACCTGCACTGCCTTCCTAGTCTTGCTCTGTCTTTTGGTCACCCATTTTCTATCTCCCTCAGGAACTTTCTCCTTCTTTTCCCAATCCCCGCAACTTAAGTTACAGTGAAAGGCTGAGATTTTTAAAATATAAAACAACACAAAACATTTAACTCAGCCCACTACCCTTTAGATTTTAAAGTCATTATGCCTCTGCCAGATTATTGTCCTTCATGAAGACCACCATTTCTTCTGGCGAGCCAAAATATAGTTCCCGGTTCTCATAGGCCACCCAAAGACGGGCCGGGTAGAGCAGACCAAATGTTATTCCCTTTTGCACACAGGTTTGCCTTAACCTTATTAAAACTCGCCCTCCTCTTTGCGAGTTCTGCTCCCAAGTCTTGATCCACCCGGATCTCAACATCTTCTAAATGCACCATTTTGTGTGGCTGGCCCACCTCATAATGCGTTCCTTGTCCAGGAACCAATGCAGACTCACCACCATCGGCCTCGGGGGCTCACGCCCCTGGGGCTTATGCAAGTGCACCCTGTGAGCCCGGTCCACCTCTAACGGCCTGTCGAACGCATCTGCCCCGAGCATCTTCTCCAGCATCTTCGCCACATACGCACCGGCATCCGACCCCTCCTTTCCCTCTGGCAAACCGACGATCAGATATTCTGCCTGCGAGAACAATTCTCCAGGTCCTCCACCTTCTCCAACAGCCGTTCCTGCCGATCCTGTAGGATATTAATTTCCATTTCCATCGCAGTGGACTGCTCCTCTTATACCGCCGACAGCTCCTGCAACCTATGGATCACCTGACCCTGAGTCGTTACTTTCTCCTCTCGGCCACCGCTCGGGACAGGACCTCCGCGCACTCCTTACGATGCCGGGCGAACTTCTCGTCCAAGTATTTAACTCACTGATCCATTGTCCATTGAGCTGGTGATGTCGAACTTTGCTTCTCTGCCATTGCATCCACAAAACTCTGAACTTCACTCCCAGCCAACTTTTGATTTCTTCTGTTACGATCGTTTCTTGGGTGCAGCTCCATAAACTAGGGGTCGTCCTCTTCTCTCGCTTTATCCACTTATGTTGAAAAATTCCAACAGGAATCAGCTTAAAAGCCGTTAAAAGACCACTAAGAGCGGGAGCTGCTAAATGTGCGACCGTTCACTCCATGGTCGCCACCGGAGGTCCTGTGACTCCACTTTCAAGGAGTTATGAACCTGAATCCCCAGATCTCTTTGTTCTGTAACTCTCCTCAACTCCCTACCATTAACTGAGTCGGTCCTGCCCCGATTCGATCTACGTTGATGTGCTTTAAGACTTCCAGCACCTCCTTCTCTGTAATATGTACACTCCTCAAGGCATCACTGTTTATTTCCCCAAGTTCCCAAACATCCATGCCTTTCGCAACAGTAAATACCGATGAGAAATATTCAGTTCCACTCCCCCGTCCAAAGGTGCGCAGGTTGGTTGGATTAGCCATGCAAAATTCCCCTTTAGTGTCCAAAGGTGTACTGGTTAGATTGGGTTATGGGGTTACCAAAATTGGGTGGGGTAGTTGGCCTTGGTAGGGTGCTATTTCAGATGGTGGTGCAGACTCGATGGGCCGAATGGTCTCCTCCTGCACTGTTGGAATTCTAAGTCAGGAGTGTGATGGAATACTCTCCACTTGCCTGGGCGATGAGTGCAGCTCCAACAACACTCAAGAAACTGGATGTCATGGTATTCAGATAAACATCATGGTGCAAACACACATACACACTGATGGACAGATCAACGGAACAATCAACACACACGCAACATCACAGCCAATCACCAGTGAGAGCACACGCACTATAAAACGGGGAACACCACAGTTCCCGTTCATTTCAGCAGGAGACAGCTCAGGGCACAGAGCTCACAGCGTGCCACTCAGACATACACCATGTGCTGAGTGCTTCTCTAAGATAGTATTAGGGCTAGGTCCACAGGTTAACGGGTAAATTACGAACCACGGTCATACGTTTACAGATGTTGTTATTAAGAGTAATAAAACTGAGTTGTACCATCTACAACAGTGTTGGTTCATCTGTATAGCGGAACACCCAACACGACACTGGACACAATCCAGAACAAAGCAGACTGCTTGATTGGAACCCCATCCATACACATTCAATCCCTCCACCATCAACGCACAGTAGCAGCCGTGTGTACCATCTACAAGATGCACTGTAGGACCTCGCCAAGGTTCCTCTGACAGCACCTTCCAAACGCACGACCACTACCATGTAGAAGGACAAGAGTAGCAGATACCTGGGAACCCCACCACCTAGACGTTCCCCACCAAGTCACTGACTTGGAATTATATTGCCGTTCCTTCACTGTTGCTAGGTCAACATCCTGGAACTCCTCCTGTAGCCATCTGGGATGGCCACTTTCAGTATATAAAATGCACACTCGCAGAGCACACAGGGAAAATGGACAATGCAAAGTAAACAAGCAGGCACAGAGCCTGAATGTGTATTTGGGAAGACAGACTGCAGACGGAATCGAAACTCCTGGCCTATTTGCACATTGATAACCCATCTCCGAGAAACAAAGACCTCGTGCTCAGGTAGCCGATACTGTACCAGACATTCCGGCGCCACTACCCCAGCACGAAGACACAAACAAAGCAAGGCCAACGGCCACTTAGGACACACCCAGCCATCAAGGCACCCGCCCCTTTATTGGCTCAGGTCAATGGCAGTGATCGAGAAGCTGCCCAATTAATTGGGACCAAGTTTAAGGCCCGCCTAAAAGCGCGCAAAGCCACCAAGTATAAGAAGGAACCCTCGCCATGTGTTCCCTCTCTTGGATTCGGCTCTCAGCTGGAGAGACCTTTCCACCTGCACCACCAGAAGCAAGTAAGTTCAAGTTCAACGCTCGCTACCAGACGGACGACCTTAGCTGTACTCCTGTTACCTCTTCGAACCCAACAGCCTCAGATCCGAACAACGGCCATTGTTCCTCTGACCTAAGTGGGCACCCGAAGTTAAGTATAGGTGTTAGTGATAGATGTAGTTTAGCCTGTAGTGTTATTGTGCATGAGTAAATCATTCTGTGTGTGTAAATAAATACCATTGACTTTGAACTAACTAACTGGCTCTTTGATCGGTATTCGGTTTAACCTTGTGCGGTATCGAGAGATACCTGGCGACTCTGAAAGTATATTCATAATTAGGATTAAGAAAGGTGACTTTATTAACCGCCACATTTATAGCAAGTAAATATAGCAACATTCCCTAACAGCACTGTGTGTGTACATACATCTCATGGACTGCAGCGGTTCAAGAAGGCAACTCACCACTACCTTCTGAAGGACAGCTAGGGCTGGGCAATAAATTCTGGCCTAGCCAGCCACGCCCACATCCCGTGAAAGAATATTTAAAAATAAATAAATAAATTCTCTTTTACAATAAAATTGCTACTTGCAAATAAATCTTTAAACAGCTGAGACTGGAAGCAGCCATTTCTATACCTTCACATTGTTCATATTCATTATGTTGCCACAATCATCCATGTACTGCTTCAGGTCTCTATCCTGTAACACAACCAACAACAAGCGACAGTGAGAGTTAAAACCATCCGAGAACCTTCATTTGGGATGAGTTGTGGCTGATGGTGGGTGCAGAGTTTTCCCGGATTATGAATGAAGAGATTAAATCCATTCGGGTTAAAATCTGCATAATATGGCTGATATTGAGGTTGGGCTCAGTTTATGGTGAACAGGACAGCAGCTGATATAAAAGGGAATCAAAGATCTTCTGTAAGCATATAAATAATAAAAGGGCGTTAAAAGAAAGAGTAGGTCCGATTCAGGATAAAAAAGGGAATTTGCATGTTGAGGCAGGAAAAGAGCAGAGGTATTAAGCAAATACTTTACATCTGTCTTTACAAGGAAAGAGGATGCTACCCAGGCCCAGGCGAGAGGAGGTAAACGAAAGCTGAAAATACTGAACAATCTCAGCAGGTCTGACAGTGTCTTTGGAGAGAGAACGGAGCTAATGCCTCGAGTCTGGATGGCTCTTTGTCAATGCTTTGTCAGAGAGTCATCCAGACTCGAAACGCCAGCTCCTTTCTCTCTCCACAGATATTGTCAGACATGCTGAGATTGTCCAGTATTTTCAGTTTTTGTTTCAGATTCCAGCATCCGCAGTAATTTGCTTTTATCATCATTTATGAGAGAGGAGGTAACTGGGACACTCGCAGAATTCACAATTGAGAGAGAGGAGGTGTGAGATAGGCTATCTTTGCTTATAATTGATAAGATACCAGGACCTTGGGATGGTCTTGAACTTCAAAAAAGAAATAAACGTGTGGGTGGATTAGGCAGAAAGTGGCAGGTGAGGTTCAATGCAGGAAAACGGGAGGTGATTCATTTTGGCAGGAAAAATATGGAAAGACAGTGTAAAATAAAGGGAGAAATTGTAAAGGAACCTCGGTGTACATGTACATAAGTCATTGAACATGACAGGACATGTTGAGAGAGCAGTTAATGAAGCACATAGCATCTTAGACCTTATTAATTGAGGCATTGACCTTGGTTGAGGAGGTTATCTCAAAGCTTGGGCCCAATGGGACATGAGGACGCAAGGGTGCCCAGGATTGTGGTGGACTGCTGTTTGAGCGCACATCTGTTCAGGCAGAATTTCACATTGGCCCTAATCCCACCCCTCTCCCCTTCACACAATACTGTCTCTCCCCTTCAAAACAGCACATTAAAACACCACACCAGTCTGGGAGAGATTTCACCAATTACATTCTCTTACCAAATATTCAAAGACCAACGTAAGTGATTTCTCCGTGTGGATGATGTCATGTAGCGTGACAATGTTGGCATGTTTAAGTTCCTTCAGTAAGGACACTGTAATCAGAAATATAATCAGAAAGATAATATAAATAATCACACACCACACCGGCACAGATTATTCCCCGCCCCACCCCTCCAGATGAAAACCAGTTCTTATATATACTTCAGAATAATACCCTTGCCTTTCCCAATTAGAATCAGCTGCTCTTGCTGTGTGTGCACTTCGTAGTGACAGGATTGGACCACCTTAAACAATGTCAGGTTTCATAATGCTTCTTCCGAATGACACCCCTCGCCACCCAAGCTCCTTTAACTCTTCCTTTCTCTCTGACCTGTCACAACATTCCATTGCTCTCCACTACCTTTTCCTATTGTATTCCTTTCCTATTGTATTCCTTTCAGCTTCTCCAAGTCTGCTCGCATAATATCCAATTGTTTAACAGTTTTTCTTTTCCATTCTGACCTCAACTCAACTTTAAACCAAAGTACCAGATAATCACAGACCCTAAATATTCTCTTCCATCAACTTGTTCATTAATCTCTGCATTGATTTGGATTCCCCCTCACCCACTGTTTATGTTCCTGAATTTCCCTGAGCGTACGGCACCGATCGGTCTGGCACATTCTGTGTCCATGATCGCAGCTGAGGCCTTAGTGAAAGGTGAAGGGGGTGTCCAGCGATGAGACCTCTTAAAACTACTCTAGTGACATTCTAGCTATTCAGTTTTAAGAGGTCTAATCGCTGGACTCCCCCTTCAAAAGGCTTACATTTATAAAGCACTGTTCATACACAACCAGAGTCAATTAACACAGCAAGATCCCACACAGCAATGAGATAATGACCAGATAATCCGATTTGAAATGCTGGTTATGGGATAGATGTTGGCCAAGATACTGGGGATAGTTCTGCTGTTTTTTAAATCATGCAATGGGATCTTACCCATGTACCCGAGAGAGCAGACTGCATCGTGTTTCAACATTCACCAAGAGTCTAAATTAGACTGAAAAAAGTGAAATGTCGGCATAATCCCCAAGGACCGTAGACTACTTTTCCCATTGAGGGGGAGAGCTGACTGGTGGTGATTTAACCTGAGGGTCACCAAACCTCAAGCGAGGGGCACGGTTGAGAAGATGGGGCATTCATGAATAACCTCAGCTGGTACAGGAACTGAACCCACGCAGTTGGTGTCACTCTGCATCCAGCCGTCCAGCTGGCTGAGCTAACCAGCCCCTGAAAAACTAGACTGATACCTACATTATGAACTCTCAACCACTACATTTACACATCTTTTATCTGTAGCTGTCCTTAGAGGCAGCTGATACCTGGGGACACAACAACCTGGAGGTTCCCCTCCAATTCACTCACCATCCCTGACTTGGAAATATATCGCCGCTCCTTCACTGTTGCTGGGTCAAAATCCTGGAACTCCCTCCCTAAGAGCACTGTGGGTGTACCTACACCTTGGGGAATACAACGATTCAAGAAGGCAACTCACCACCACCTTCTGAAGGGCAACTAGGGATGGGCAATAAATGCTGGCCTAACCAGCGACACCCACATCTCATAAATGAATTAAAATTCCTACCACTAATCTTTTTCGTTTTCTAGGGTTCACAGAGAGTTGCTCCTCTTCCCAATTCCTTCCTCTCAACAAACATGTCATCTGTATACTCCACTCACTGCTACTCCAGCCCATTCATTCCTTTGCTTTTGTTTCAAATTGCACCAGATGATTACACAATGCCTCTTACTATCACTGCTCCATACATTTCAGCTCAGTATTCACCAACACTTCAAACTATTACACCAGTGCCCGGTCAATTTCAGCCCCACTCATCCCGTAGTCACAATACAAGCGAGTTAACCAATTATTCTTATAAAAATACCCAAAGTCTTTGGCCCATGACTGCCCAGTAAATACAGTCACCAGGTTTGTAAGTCAAAACATAATTACTGTTTATTTATAACAAGAATAAAGATGAAATATGCAGTAAACACAACCGGATAACACGTAAGCTAACCTAATACTCCCCCACCTGTAACTGTCCCATTCTCTACCCACCCACACAAGACAGACAATCACAGGGGGGGAAAGGGGTGAAAATAATAAGGATGAAGGTCGAAAGATAAGAGTCTTTGCTTCCAATGGAGGTTCTTTAATTCTTTAGCATGCTTTCCGCACAGCACACTTGTTGATCAAAGTTCTTGGTTTGCAGCTGCCAATGGTCTTCCTTGCACAAACATTCATTCAGTGGCCCAGCAGGTTAGAAAATGTTGTACTGACAGACAGGAGGCTTTCTGGAGAGATGCTTTATTTCTTATCAGACTGGGCCTTCAACTCGACGTTCACATTCAGGCCTGTTTCTTTCTTGAGACACTTTAACATCAAACTCTGTTTTCAACGCATGGTTTGACTTCAGGCCTCTGAAGCCTCCAGAGAACGGCACCCCAACTTCCTGGAGAGAGAGTCAGCCCTCACAATGGCCTTATGAAGAGAGTTTAACTGGATCTTTTGTGAAGGAATTAATTAGAACCCTCCATCGAAGCTGCAGAATCAAAAGTGAAACCAAACTGGAACCTCAGGACTCTGAGAACATTTGAGTGGAATAATATCCAAATATCACCTGTTACCTGGCAGAGCACAGCCCTCTGGGCCCATTCATTGGCCACCAGCCAAATAAACCAAACTGATGTCGGCCAGTCTGTAATCACCAGTTTAAACCAGTACAACCTTCTGGAATCTTCGTGAATTAAAGGTGCAGGCTTCTTGCCTTAAAGTGACATGTCCAATTATCATCCATGGATCAAAAACGTAACCCTCTGTAAGAGTCCTTCCTGCTTGTTCTTGTTTATTTCCTGTTTATTCCCTTATTTCCCCTTTCTTTTATTTTTCCCGTTACATTTTTGATCCATGGATGATTTATGGACATGTGTCTTTAAGGCAGCCTGTGTCTTTAACACAAGCAGAAGGAAACCGTGACCTGTGCCTTTAATTCAAACAGAAGCCTGTGATAGTTTAAATTGATGATTGACTATTGACAGGGATTGGCTGGGACTCAATTTGATTGATTTGGCTGGTGGCCAATGAATTGGACCAAAAGGCTGTGCACTGCCTGGTAATAGGTGGTGATTGGATCTGATCCCACTGGCATGTTCCCAGAGTTAAAGACTTGAGTTTTGGTTTCGGTTTGACTCTTGGCAGCTGAAAGAGAAGACCCACTCTCTCTGCTCTCCATTTTTCTCCAGAAAGGCTGTGTTTATGAACTGACATAAAGCCTGGATGAATTTATATACAGGGGAACCATTACAGACTATGCCAGTAGAGTCCACAACTGACCAACTCTCTCTGCAGAAACTGCAGAGGCCTGGAAATCAACCACAAACTGAAAGCAGAGTTTGATGTGAAGCAAAGGGGCCTCTCCAGGAAAAGCTGTGAGTAGATTTCTAAACTACAGAGAAGATCATTACAGGCTACAAACCAAGGACTTTGATCACCCAGCGTGCTATGAGGAAAGCGTGCTGAAGAACCACCGTTGGAAACAAAGAAACTGGGTCGGATTATCCGATTCTGCGGCTATGTCCACAGGATCCGTCTGGTCTTATGACCAGAAAGTCGGCTCCGCCCCCAGACCGATCCTCCGCCCGGTGGGGGGTTGCAGCCGCTCTGCATAAACCTGCAGATACAGCCGCAGAATGGCGGGGTCCAGAGGCATGCATCCGCACGGCGACAGCCTGCGGCGGCCGCACCGTACAACATGGCTCTGGCCGTGCGCGGACCCTGCCTGCCAAAAACGGCCCCCCCTGTAAAACCCCCTCACAACCCCCGGACCCCTCCCACCCCCACCACCAGTCCCACCCCTGCCAGCGGAACGGCTCCCCCTCCCCCGACTGTGGCAGCGCTGGACACAGTCCGCAGTCGCCACGAGAGGTCCACAAAAGTTGTGAGGACACGTGACCCACGCCGTCGGGGACTCGAGCCATCGGGGGAAGAACAGTGGGGGAGGTCCTGAGGCCGTCCCGACGACGTGCGGCGTACTCCTCGAGTACACCGTTTTTGAGGGGGTGGAGCATCGGAAAAATGGCACCACCCCCAATTCCAGCGTAAAAACACATTCTCCGGCCAATGGCGGAATGTGATTTCGGTGTCGGCGATCAGAGAATCCAGCCCTCTATCTTTTGACCTTCATCCTTTTTATATGATCCCCTTTCCTCTCCTCTGTGTTTGTCTGTCTTGTGTGTGTGTGTGTGTGTGTGTGGGTAGAGTGTGGGACAGTTAAAGGGGGTAAAGTAGCAAGTATTAGTTGTTGTTTTCCAATTGTATTTACTGCATATTTCATGATAGCTCTTGAAATAAATGAACAGTAATTGTGTTTCAACTTACAAACCTAGTGACTGTGATTATTGGGCAACGAAGGGCCAAAGACTTTTGGAATTTTGATAAGAATTATTGGTTAATTTATTTGTGTTGTGACTTCGGGGCATGTGGGCTGGAATTGATCGCGCACTTGCCCAGGATGGTGTAACACCGCAAACTAAAAGAAAGTGGAAATAAGGGAATAAACAGTGAAAAAGCAGTAAGGACCCTTACACAAAGATGAAGCATACAAATTGACCAAGAAAAACAATAGGTCTAAGGATTGAGAGCAGTTTAGAATTCAGTAAAAGAGGACAAAGGAATTGATTAAGAAGGGAAAAATAGAGTACAAGAGTAAGCTTGCAGGGAACATAATCTGACAGTAAAGGTTTTGCTACAATTTTCTGCATCCCTCTCCCAAGGTGTACTTTTACCTTCCCGAATGGCCGTACAAGGTGCTCCCTCCTCGTGTTCTAACCGAATCTCTTTCAATGCGACCAGATTGTCAGTGAGTTTACTCCTCCCCTTGTAAACTGTTGCATATGTTCCCTGCAAAGAACATAGTTATCAGACTTCGGCAGCAAACAGAACTCAACACACTCCTGACTGTAAGAAAGAAAAAGGCTACAATAATGAATCTATCATCCAAGAGTTTCACAGAAAAACAAAGACAATGGGCGGGATTCTCCGACTCACCGCCGGGCCGGTGAATCGGCGGGGGTGGCGTGAATCCCACCCTGCTGCTCCAACACCAGCTGCCAGATTGTCCGGCGGCGGTTTTTCGGCGGGGTGGGAATCGCACCGCGCCAGTCGGGGGCCGTTGGCAGTGGCCTCCCCGGCGATTCTTCGCTTCGTGATGGGCAGAGTGGCCGCCCGTTTTCGGCCATTCCCCCCGGCGTAAATCAAACAAGGTCCTTACCGGCGGAACCTGGCTCTGCAGGCAGCCTGCGGAGTCCTCGAGGGGAGGGGGGGGGCGCGGGGGGATCTGGCCCGGGGGGGGGGGGGGCATGGTGGCCTGGCCCGCGATCGGGACCCACCAATCTGCATTTTCGACCAGTCGTCGCCGGCGTAAATCAAACAAGGTCCTTACCGGTGGGGGCACTCTTTCCCTCCGCGCCAGCCGCTGTAACGGTCCGCCATGGCCGGCATGGAGAAGAACCTCCCCTGTGCATGCGCTGGGATCACGCTGGTGCTCCCGCGCATGCGCCAACTCGCGCCGGCCAGCGGAGGCCCTTCGCACCGGCCTCCCTGAACAGGCGCCGGAATGTGGCGACTAGGGGTTTTTCACAGTAACTTCACTGAAGCCTACTTATGACAATAAGTGATGATTATTATTATTATTAATATTATCAATACACTTAATTTATCAAAACACTTCACTTACCAATACATTTCATTTATCAATACAGTTTATTTATCAATACATTTCATCTTTTATCAATATATTTAGTTTATCAATACACTTCATGATTTCCTGAAAGAACTGTGAACAATGTCAGATATTTTACAAACCTTTACTGATTTTTTAATTATATTGGCCGTGATTCTCCGCTATCCGACGGGGCAGGCCGTACCGGCGCCGGGGAGCGGCGCCAACCACGCCGGGGCCGGCCTAGCCCCTGAAGGTGTGGAGGATTCTGCACCTTCCGGGCGGCCCTACGCAGGAATGGTTCACGCCACCTTCTGAAGGGCAATTAGGAATGGCCAACAAATGTTGGCCGAGTTAGTGACACGCACATCCCATAAAAAATGAATTTAAAAAAAAGTTTCAGGCCAAGGTAAATGACGGCATTGCCACCAAGGTTGGAGTGAGCTAAGGTGTAAACATCTCAGAGAGCTGTCGGGTTTGAGGAGGTTACCAAGTGATCCTGAAGGGATTTAAACATCATGGTGAGAATTTTAAATTGAAGGCGTTGCCAGACAGTGAACCAATGTAGGCCAGAGAGCAGGGGGTGATGGGTGAATGGGACTTGGTGCGAGTGAGGATGCAGGCAGCAGTGTTTGAGATAAGTTTCAGGTTATAGATGGTGGGAGATGAGAGATCTGCTAGAAGTGTACTGGGATAATGGATTCTGGGAGGAACAGAGAGAAGGTTTTAATAGCAGATAATCTGAAACAGGCAATGTGACAGAGTTGGATGTGGGTGGTCTTCATGAGGGAGTGAACTGCTCATCTCAGCGGCAAGTACAATCCCAAATTTGTGAAGAGTCTGGTTCAGTGCAAGACAGTTGCCAGGGTGATAGATGGAGTTGGGTAACTAGGGAAACAAGAGTTTGGAATATGATGTGTTAGGCAGGTCGGTTCAGTGTGGTTGAGTTTCTGCATGCATGTGTGGACAGAGCAGGGAACTGCAAACAATGGCTTCAGTCTTCCAAATATTCAACTGGAGAATAGGCAAGTAGTATGACAACACAGGAGCAGCGGAGAGGCGATAGAGAGGCCGAGCTCAGTCCACTCAGGGCACATGTGAAAGCCGTGAGCTTGTGCTATCATGGGTAGCAAACAGAAATTCATTTCAAAAGCAAATTAGATCATTGTTTAAAAAAGGGACTACAAATGGATAATGGGAGCAGAAAGCTAAGTGAACTTTGCCTCAACTCCTGACTTGAGGGAATGAATAAAATGCTCCAGTGAAGGAAGAGTCCAGGAAAACGTACATTACCTGTGTGAGGTTCCACATTCAGTGGGTTGAAAAGGATTTGTGTGAACTTCCGGTGGTGACCATGGAGTGAACGGTCGCACATTTAGCAGCTCTCGTCTCTAGTGGTCTTTTAAAGGCTCTTAAGCTGGATTTTTGCGGGAATTTCTCAACATCAGTTGATAAAAGTGACAGGAGAAAGAGGCAACACGCAATTCATGGAACCGCGCCCAAAAAATAGTCAGAAAAGAAGAAATCAAAGATGGATGGAAACAAAACTCAGAAAATAGCGGGTTCAACGACAACGAGGCAAAGTTCGGCTGCGTCTGCCCAATGGACGATGGACCAGTTGGTCGAATACTTGGATGGGAAGTTCACCCAGCATCGCAAGGAGTGTGCTGAGGACCTGATCCAGGCGGTGGCCTCGATCAAGGGGGTGGTCGACTGGGTGGAGGAGAAAGTGAAGACTCAGGGTCAGGAGATTCAAAAGCTGCAGGAGCAAGCGACGGAACGAAAGGAGGAGTCCACAGCGATGGCAATGAACATTGACATTCTACAGGAGCGCAGAAGCAGCTGTTGGAGAAGGTGGAAGACCTGGAGAATTGCTCTCGCAGGCAGAATATCCGGATCGTCGGTCTGCCAGAGGGAAAGGAGGGATCAGGGACGTCATTCTCCGACCCCCCGCCGGGTCGGAGAATGGCCGTTGGCCGCCGTGAATCCCGCCCCCGCCCCCGCCGAAGTCTCCGGTACCAGAGATTGGGCGGGGGCGGGAATCGGGCTGCGCCGGTTGGCGGGACCCCCCGCTCAATTCTCCGGCCCGGATGGGCCGAAGTCCCGCCCAGAAATTGTCTGTCCCGCCGGCGTAAATCAAAGCTGGTATTTACCGGCGGGACCAGGCGGCGCGGGCGGGCTCCGGGTTCCTGGGGGGGTCGCAGGGCGATCTGACCCCGGGGGGGGTGCCCCCACGGTGGCCTGGCCCGCGATCGGGGCCCACCGATCAACGGGCAGGCCTGTGCCGTGGGGGCACTCTTTTTCTTCCGCCTTCGCCACGGTCTCCACCATGGCGGAGGCAGAAGAGACTCTCCCCACTGCGCATGCGCGGGAAACTGTCGGCGGCCGCTGACGCTCTCGCGCATGCGCCGCATTTCCGCGCCAGCTGGCGGGGCAACAAACGCCATTTCCGCCAGCTGGCGGGGCGGAAATCCCTTCGGCGCCGGTTTAGCCCCTCAATGTTGGGGCTCGGCCCCCAAAGATGCGGAGCATTCCGCACCTTTGGGCCGGCGCGATGCCCGTCTGATTGGCGCCGTTTTTGGCGCCAGTCGGCGGACATCGCGCCGTTGGGGGAGAATTTTGCCCCAGATGTTGGTGCGTATGTGGGGAAGATGCTGGAGAAGCTGATGGGGGAAGTTTCGTTCCCCAAACCGTTGGAGGTGGACCAGGCCCATAGGGCTCTTGTGCGTAAGCCCCAGGGTCGTGAACCCCTGAGGGCGATTGTGGTACGGCTGCATCGGTTCCTGGATAAGGAACATATTATGAAGTAGGCTAGGCAGACAAAACGGTGCACCTGGGAAGAGTCAGAGATCCGGGTGTATCAGGATTAGGGAGCAGAGCTTGCAAAGAGGAGGGCGAGTTTTAATAAAGTCACCTGTATGCGAAAGACATAAAATTTGGACTGCTCTACCTGGCCCATCTCTGAGTGACCTACGAGAACCGGGAGCTATACTTTTGGCTTGCCGGAAGAGGTGGAGGTCTTTATGAAGGACAATAACTTGGTGGATGCAGAAGGACTTTAAAACCTAAAGTGTGGTGGACTGAGTTTTTTATAAGAAAGGGGGGGAAGTTTTGTGCGGTTCTTTCTTTCTCTGTCTGGAAAAACCTCAGCCTTTCAATTCTGGAATTTAAGTTGCGACTTTCGGGAGGAGAAGGGCTTTTTCTGCTTGATTTGATTTTGATTCGTTGTATGTGCCGAATTGCAGTGAAAGGGGCTTTGAGTTGCGATGATTTTTCTTGGAAAAAAGATGGTTGAGTTTCTGCATGCATAATTTTTTTTCCTGCCCAGTTTGATTCTATTGTTTTGGTTCTGTTTGAAGGTGATGGGGTGGATAGGATTCTGTTAAGGGAGGGGGGGTGTCTCTGCGCCTGGGGGGACTGTTCGTTCGCTTTCTGTGTTTGATGTCATTGTGTTGAGAACTTATGTTAAGAGGGGGGGGGGGGCAAGAGATCCAGCAGGTTGTCGAATGCTAGGCGCCGGGGGCACGAGCTGCTAGGCTGGCTGGATAGCTAGTTAATGGGAGCAAAGTGGCGGGAGAGCTGAGGAGAGATGAAGTAGGGGGGGGAGGAGTGAGGGGGGGGGAGGGGACCGCTGACGAGTAAGGGACTTCCGGGGGATTGGAGATGAAGAGCAGAGGGCGGTAGCTGCCGAGGGGCGGACCAAGGGAGGTGCGGGCCATGGGCTAAGGGCTGGCCTAGGAAAGGTCATGGCTAATCGACAGGGTAGGGGGGCAAGAGCCCCTCTGACCAGACTGGTTATGTGCAATGTTCGTGGACTGAATGGGCCGGTCAAAAGGGCCCGTGTGTTCTCACATGTGAGGCTGTTCAAAGCGGATGTGGCCATGCTGCAGGAGACACACTTGAAGCTGGGAGACCAATTCAGATTGAAGAAGGGATGGGTCGGAGAGGTGTTTCATTCGGGACTGGTCTTTAAAACAAGGGGGGTGGCCATTCTGATTAACAAGAGGGTGGCATTTGAGGTGGGATGGATAGAGGCAGACCTGGGGGGTAGATTTATTATGGTCAGTGGGAAGCTGGAGGGAATGGCGGTGGTGCTGGTAAATATATACGCCCCAAACTGGGATGATGTCGCGTTTGTTAGGAAGGTGCTGGGAAAGATCCGAGACCTGGACTCGCACCGGCTGGTTATGGGGGGTGACTTCAACATGGTCCTGGATCTGAGACTGGACTGGTCAAGTTCTACATCAGGGAAAGTATCAGTAATGACGAAGGAGTTGCGGGGGTTCATGGAGCGCATGGGAGGGGTAGATCCGTGGAAATTTGGGAGGCCAAGGAGCAAGGAATATTTATTTTACTCCCGTGTGCACAAGGTATACTCCAGGATAGATTTCTTTGTACCGGATAAAACACTTAGCGGGGGTGGAGGACACGGAGTGCTCAGCAATCGGGCAAGCACGGGAAAGTCTCAGCGGCCACAGTGGAGATTAGATGCCGGGCTGCTAGCGGACGATAAGATCGTGAGCGAGTGAGGGAGGCCATTCGGAGGTATATAAAGAACAATGACACGGGAGAGACTGCGAAGCATTGAAGGCGGTTATTAGAGGGGAATGTATTTTGATTCGAGCCCATAGGGAGGAATCCAAGCGGGTGGAGCTGGACAGGTTGGTAGGAGAAATCTTACAGGTGGACAGGAGATACTCGGAGTCTCCAAATGAGGAGCTCCTGAGGGAGCGTCATAGAATTTGGGCTCCTTTCCACAGGTAAGGTGGAGGGACAGTTGAGGAGGGTAAAAGGGGCAATATATGAACATGGGGAGAAAGCTAGCAGGATGCCGGCACATCAGCTGAGGAAGCAGGAGGCGGCGAGAGAAATAGGGAAAATAAAGGATATGAGGGGGAAGATGGTGACGGACCCGGGGGCGGTGAATGAATTGTTCCGGGAATTTTATAGCCAGCTATGAGAGTCGGAACCCCCGGTTGGGGAGGAAGGTATGAATCAATTCCTGGAGAGGCTAGAGTTCCCGAAGGTAAATGAGGAGCTGGTGGACGTCCTGGGGGGGCCCCAATTTGGCTCGGGAAGTGATAGATGGACTGGGGGCAATGCAATCGGGTAAGGCCCCGGGACCTGACGGATTCCCAGTGGAATTCTATAAAAAGTTCTCTGGGCTACTGGGGCCGCACAGGTTCTCTCTCTATGCGGACGACTTGCTGCTCTATGTCACAGACCTGGTGGGGGGGGTGGCCAAAATCATGGAGATACGAAGAGAATTTGGGCTATTTTCAGGTTACAAGTTAAATGTGGGAAAGAGCGAGATCTTCATGATCCAGGCACGAGGGCAGAAAAGGAGACAGAGGGAGTTGCCGTTCAGAGTGGTTGAGAGGAGTTTTAGATATTCTGGGGATTCAAGTGGCTGAGGATTGGGAGCAGCTTCATAAGTTAAATCTGGGCAAAGCGGTCGATCAAATGAAAAGGGACTTTCGCAGATGGGACATGCTCCCGCTGACGCTGGCAGGGAGGGTCCAGACGGTAAAGGTGATGGTCCTTCCGAGACTGCTCTTCTTTTTACAATGTCTTCCGATTTTTGTCCCAAAGGTTTTTTTCAGGAAAATGAACGCGGCGATATTGGGTTTTGTGTGTGCGGGAAAAACCCCGAGAGTAAAGAAGGCACTCCTGGAACGGGGTCGCGGAGAGGGGGCTTGGCCCTCCCGAGCTTTGTTAACTATTACCAGGCGGCCAACATATCGATGGTCAGGAAGTGGGTAGTGGGGGAGGGGTTGGTGCGGGATCATGCGGAAGCAGCATCCTGTAAGGGTACGAGTTTCGAGGCCTTACTGACGGCACCCCTGCCTTTTTCGCCGGCTCGGTACTCTACAAGCCCTATGGTGGTGACAGCCCCGAGGGCGTGCGGGCAATGGAGGCAACACATGAGATTGGAGGGGGTGTCAGTGTGGTCATCGATTTGTAACAATCACTGGTTTGCCAAGGGGGGGGGGGGGGGGGCTGGATGGGGGCCATAAGGGATGGCGGCGGGCAGGGATTGAGAGATTTGGGGACCTATTCATTCAGGAGGGTTTCCTGACCTTGGAGGCATTAGAGGAGGCATAATGCAGAAAAGTGTGAGGTGATTCATTTTGGAAGGAATAACAGGAAGACGGAGTACTGGGCTAATGGTAAGATTCTTGGCAGTGTGGATGAGCAGAGAGATCTCGGTGTCCATGTACATAGATCCCTGAAAGTTGCCACTCAGGTTGAGAGGGTTGTTAAGAAGGCGTACGGTGTGTTAGCTTTTATTGGTAGAGGGATTGAGTTTCGGAGCCATGAGGTCATGTTGCAGCTGTACGAAACTCTGGTGCGGCCGCATTTGGAGTATTGCGTGCAATTCTGGTCGTCGCATTATAGGTAGGTAGGATGTGGAAGCATTGGAAAGGGTGCAGAGGAGATTTACCAGAATGTTGCTTGGTATGGAGGGAAGATCTTATGAGGAAAGGCTGAGGGACTTGAGGCTGTTTTCGTTAGAGAGAAGAAGGTTAAGAGGTGACTTAATTGGGCATACAAGATGATCAGAGGATTGGATAGGGTGGACAGTGAGAGCCTTTTTCCTCGGATGGTGATGTCTAGCACGAGGGGACATACCTTTAAATTGAGGGGAGATAGATATAAGACAGATGTCAGAGGTAGGTTCTTTACTCAGAGAGTAGTAAGGGTGTGGAATGCCCTGCCTGCAACAGTAGTGGACTCACCAACACTAAGGGTATTCAAATGGTCATTGGATAGACATGTGGACAAAAAGGGAATAGTGTAGATGGGCTTTAGAGTGGTTTCACAGGTCGGCGCAACATCGAGGGCCGAAGTTCTATGTCTTTGTAGAGGAGGAGTTTGAGTTGCCGGGCGGGAACGGATTTTGGTACCTCCAGGTACGGGATTTTGTCTGGAGGCAGGTTCCTGGCTTCCCTCGCCTCCCCCTGAGGGGGTTAAAGATAAAGTGATGTCAAAAACAGAGGTTGGAGAGGGGAGGGTATCGGAGATATACAAGGAGTTGATGGAGTGGGAAGGGATCCCTACAGGGAGGTGAAGAGGAAGTGGGAAGAGGAGCTGGGTGGAGAGATAGAATTCGAGCTGTGGGAAAAAGCCCTGAAAAGAGTCAATTCATCCTCGTCTTGTGCCAGACTTAGCTTGATCCAGTTCAAGGTGGTCCACAGGGCCCACATGACAGTAGCCCGGATGAGCAGGTTCTTTGAGGAGGTGGAGGACAGATGTGGGAGGTGTTGGGTAGCCCGGCAAACCATGTGCATATGTTTTGGGCTTGTCCGAAATTGAGGGGATTCTGGCAGGGATTCGCGGACGTTATGTCAGAGGTCCTGGAAGGGAGGATAACTCCGAGTCCAGAACTGGCAATATTTGGGGTATCGGAGGATCCGGGGGCCAAAGCGAGGGAGAGAGGCCGATGCTCTGGCCTTCTCCTCCCTGGTGTCCCGGAGATGGATTTTACTGGGATGGAGGGACTCGGAGCTCCCGAAGTCAGGGGCGTGGGTCAGCGATATGGCAGGGTTTCTCAGCCTGGAGAAAATCACATTTGCTTTGAGAGGATCAACTCAGGGGTTCGCCCGGAGATGGCAGCTGTTCATAGACTACTTCAAGTCAATTGAACGTCAGCAGTAAGGGGTGGGGGGAGAAACAGGAGGCATGGCAATGTTGTAACAGGACAGAGAATATTTACAGGCAGCTAGGGAATAGAGCGGGGGGAGGAGTAGCGTTGTTCTGTAGGTTGTTGTTTTTTTAATTCTTTGCGTGTGTCGGCTTGCGCGGGTGTGTAAGAGATGTTAATGTGTTAAACTCTGAGAATTACAAATGCCTCAATAAAATATTTTCTAAAAAAAAAAGAAAAGGATTTGTGCAACACAATAACTGTTTTTTGCTTACCTCTCCGAGTTTATCCAATTTGATATATGTTTCCAGTTTTCCAAACCCAATTTCTGACTGGAAATGAAAGAATAATACTTCAGCCTTCGTTTGTGAAACAGCCTACTTTAACATCCCACACAAAATCTGAAATTCCCAACTTAAGAAAGCAATCCCTATGTTTTGATCTGGTAATGAACAGTCAAGGATTTGGCGACACTGCAAGATATTTTGTGTTAGGCATCATCACTGTCGTGTTGGGTGCTCTGCTACACAGACAAACCAACACGGTTGCGGAAGGTACAACTCAGTTTTATTACTAACAATATTAACATTTGTAAACTGGTTACTGTGGTTCATTCATTACCCTCTAACCTGTGGACCCAGCCCTAACACTATCTTGGAGAGGCACTCAGCACATGGTGAATGTCTGAGTGGCTTGCTGTGAGCTCTGTGCCCTGAGCTGTCTCCTGCTGGAATGAATCTGAAGTGTCATGTTCCCCGTTTTATAGTGTGTCTGTTCTTGCTTGTGATTGGCTGTGATGTTGCGTGTGTGTTGATTGGTCCGTTGATCTGTCCATCAGTGTGTATGTGTGTTTGCACCATGATGTTTATCTGAATATCATGACAATCACTTCCTGTGTTGTGAAAACTCTCCGTTCCATTCTTCTCCTGGTCAAAAGCAAAGTCCACTGAATGAAACCTGGGCAGCCTTCCCTTCACTGTACAGCTACGTCGCTCAGCTGCTCTGTATTTTCAGCATTTGGAGTAATTTGTCAGTATTTCCCAGCTTAGAGATGGCAGTTACACAGCAGATCTTTCAGCCCTCCTGGCTGGTAAAGTACTTATGAATTCACATGGTCCCATTTTGCTGCTGTTTTACTGTCAGTAAAAGGGAGAGCGGAGTTGACAGATTGTGGTAAAATTCCAGCTGCTTGGGGAAGCAAACCAATCATTCTCAACTCCTCTGCTTATACAGAATGGTTAGAATCTCAGAATGGGAACCGCACAGGAGGCCATTTGACCCATCATGTCTGCACCGAAGGAGCAACTCACCCAGTGCCATTCCCCCATCTACTCCCCAGAACCCTGCACATTCGTACTTTTCAGGGAACAGTCAAATTCCACCTTGAAAGCATCGACGGAAACAGCCAGTACATTCCAGATCCTAACCACTCGCTGTGTGAATTTGTCTCCACCACACTCACAGATAGTACATTCCAGATCCTAACCACTCGCTGTGTGAATCTGTCTCCACCACACTCACAGACAGTACATTCCAGATCCTAACCACTCGCTGTGTGAATTTGTCTCCACCACACTCACAGATAGTACATTCCAGATCCTAACCACTCGCTGTGTGAATCTGTCTCCACCACACTCACAGACAGTACATTCGAATCTATCTCCACCACACTTACAGACAGTACGTTCCAGATACTAACCACTTGTTGTGTGAATCTGTCTGCATCACATTCTCAGATAGGACAGTCAAGATCCCCTACAGTACGAAGTCTTACAACACCAGGTTAAAGTCCAACAGGTTTGTTTCGATGTCACTAGCTTTCGGAGCGCTGCTCCTTCCTCAGGTGAATGAAGAGGTCTGTTCCAGAAACACATATAATGACAAATTCAAAGATGCCAAACAATGCTAAGAATGCGAGCATTAGCAGCTGATTAAATCTTTACAGATCCAGAGATGGGGTAATCCCAGGTTAAAGAGGTGTGAATTGTATCAAGCCAGGACAGTTGGTAGGATTTCGCAGGCCAGATGGTGGGGGATGAATGTAATGCGACATGAATCCCAGGTCCCGGTTGAGGCCGCACTCATGTGTGCGGAACTTGGCTATAAGTTTCTGCTCGGCGATTCTGCGTTGTCGCGGGTCCTGAAGGCCGCCTTGGAGAACGCTTACCCGGAGATCGGAGGCTGAATGCCCTTGACTGCTGAAGTGTTCCCCGACTGGAAGGGAACATTCCTGCCTGGTGATTGTTGCGCGATGTCCGTTCTTTGAATTTGTCATTATATGTGTTTCTGGAACAGACCTCTTCATTCACCTGAGGAAGGAGCAGCGCTCCGAAAGCTAGTGACATCGAAACAAACCTGTTGGACTTTAACCTGGTGTTGTAAGACTTCGTACTGTGCTCACCCCAGTCCAACGCCGGCATCTCCACATCAAAGATCCCCTACGTGTGTTGAGAGTATGTGTGTGACTGTGTGGGAAAGTGCGTGAGAGGATGTGTGTGAGAGGGTGTGTGTGAGAGGGTGTGTGTGAGAGGGTGGGTGTGAGAGGGTGTGTGTGAGAGGGTGTGTGTGAGAGGGTGTGTGTGAGAGGGTGGGTGTGAGAGGGTGTGCGTGAGAGGGTGTGTGTGAGAGGGTGTGTGTGAGAGGGTGTGTGTGAGAGGGTGTGTGTGAGAGGGTGTGTGTGAGGGTATGTGTGACTGTGTGGGAAAGTGTGCGAGACGGTGTGTGAGAGGGTGTGTGTGTGAGAGAGTGTGTGTGAGAGAGTGTGTGTGAGAGAGTGTGTGTGAGAGGGTGTGTGTGAGAGGGTATGTGTGAAAGGGTGTGTGTGAGAGGGTGTGTGTGAGAGGGTGTGTGTGAGATGGTGTGTGTGAGAGGGTGTGTGTGAGAGGGTGTGTGTGAGAGGGTGTGTGTGAGAGGGCGTGTGAGAGCCGGTGTGTGTGAGACGGTGTGTGTGAGAGGGTGTGTGTGAGAGGGTGTGTGTGTGAGGGTGTGTGTGAGGGTGTGTGTGACTGTGTGGGAAAGTGTGTGAGACGATGTGTGTGAGAGGGTGTGTGTGAGAGAGTGTGCGTGAGAGAGTGTGTGTGAGAGGGTGTGTGTGTGAGAGGGTGTGTGTGTGAGAGGGTGTGTGCGTGAGAGGGTGTGTGTGTGAGAGGGTGTGTGTGTGTGAGAGGGTGTGTGTGAGAGGTGTGTGTGAGGGTGTGTGTGTGAGAGGGTGTGTGTGAGAGGGTGTGTGTGAGAGGGTGTGTGTGAGGGTGTGTGTGTGAGAGGGTGTGTGTGAGAGGGTGTGTGTGAGAGGGGGTGTGTGAGAGGGTGTGTGAGAGGGTGTGTGTGTGAGAGGGTGTGTGTGAGAGGGTGTGTGTGTGAGGGTGTGTGTGAGAGGGGGTGTGTGAGAGGGGGGGGGTGAGAGGGTGTGTGTGAGAGGGGGGGTGTGAGGGTGTGTGTGTGAGAGGGCGTGTGTAAGAGGGTGTGAGTGAGACGGTGTGTGTGAGAGGGTGTGTGTGTGAGGGTGTGTGTGAGGGTGTGTGTGACAGTGTGGGAAAGTGTGTGAGACGATGTGTGTGAGAGGGTGTGTGTGAGAGAGTGTGTGTGAGAGGGTGTGGGTGAGAGGGTGTGTGTGAGAGTGTGTGTGTGTGAGAGGGTGTGTGTGTGAGAGGGTGTGTGTGAGGGTATGTGTGACTGTGTGGGAAAGTGTGCGAGACGGTGTGTGAGAGGGTGTGTGTGTGAGAGAGTGTGTGTGAGAGAGTGTGTGTGAGAGGGTGTGTGTGAAAGGGTGTGTGTGAGAGGGTGTGTGTGAGAGGGTGTGTGTGAGATGGTGTGTGTGAGAGGGTGTGTGTGAGAGGGTGTGTGTGAGAGGGTGTGTGTGAGAGGGTGTGTGAGAGCCGGTGTGTGTGAGACGGTGTGTGTGAGAGGGTGTGTGTGAGAGGGTGTGTGTGTGAGGGTGTGTGTGTGAGAGGGTGTGTGTGAGAGGGTGTGTGTGTGAGGGTGTGTGTGAGAGGGGGTGTGTGAGAGGGGGGGGGGGGTGAGAGGGTGTGTGTGAGGGGGTGTGTGTCAGAGGGGGTGAGTCAGAGGGTGTGTGTGAGAGGGGGGGTGTGAGAGGGTGTGTGTGAGAGGGGGGTGTGAGGGTGTGTGTGTGAGAGGGCGTGTGTAAGAGGGTGTGAGTGAGACGGTGTGTGTGAGAGGGTGTGTGTGTGAGGGTGTGTGTGAGGGTGTGTGTGACTGTGTGGGAAAGTGTGTGAGACGATGTGTGTGAGAGGGTGTGTGTGAGAGAGTGTGTGTGAGAGGGTGTGGGTGAGAGGGTGTGTGTGAGAGTGTGTGTGTGTGAGAGGGTGTGTGTGTGAGAGGGTGTGTGTGAGGGTATGTGTGACTGTGTGGGAAAGTGTGCGAGACGGTGTGTGAGAGGGTGTGTGTGTGAGAGAGTGTGTGTGAGAGAGTGTGTGTGAGAGGGTGTGTGTGAAAGGGTGTGTGTGAGAGGGTGTGTGTGAGAGGGTGTGTGTGAGATGGTGTGTGTGAGAGGGTGTGTGTGAGAGGGTGTGTGTGAGAGGGTGTGTGTGAGAGGGTGTGTGAGAGCCGGTGTGTGTGAGACGGTGTGTGTGAGAGGGTGTGTGTGAGAGGGTGTGTGTGTGAGGGTGTGTGTGAGGGTGTGTGTGACTGTGTGGGAAAGTGTGTGAGACGATGTGTGTGAGAGGGTTTGTGTGAGAGAGTGTGTGTGAGAGAGTGTGTGTGAGAGGGTGTGTGTGTGAGAGGGTGTGTGTGTGAGAGGGTGTGTGTGTGAGAGGGTGTGTGTGTGTGAGAGGGTGTGTGTGAGAGGGGTGTGTGTGAGGGTGTGTGTGTGAGAGGGTGTGTGAGAGGGTGTGTGTGAGAGGGGGGGTGTGAGAGGGTGTGTGAGGGTGTGTGTGTGAGAGGGTGTGTGTGAGAGGGTGTGTGTGAGAGGGGGTGTGTGAGAGGGTGTGTGTGAGGGTGTGTGTGTGAGAGGGTGTGTGTGAGAGGGTGTGTGTGTGAGGGTGTGTGTGAGAGGGGGTGTGTGAGGGGGGGGCTGTGAGAGGGTGTGTGTGAGGGGGTGTGTGTCAGAGGGGGTGAGTCAGAGGGTGTGTGTGAGAGGGGGTGTGTGAGAGGGTGTGTGTGAGAGGGGGGGTGTGAGGGTGTGTGCGTGAGAGGGCGTGTATGAGAGGGTGTGAGTGAGACGGTGTGTGTGAGAGGGTGTGTGTGTGAGGGTGTGTGTGAGGGTGTGTGTGACTGTGTGGGAAAGTGTGTGAGACGATGTGTGTGAGAGGGTGTGTGTGAGAGAGTGTGTGTGAGAGGGTGTGTGTGTGAAAGGGTGTGTGTGGGAGTGTGTGTGTGTGAGAGGGTGTGTGTGTGAGAGGGTGTGTGTGTGAAAGGTTGTGTGGGTGAGAGGGTGTGTGAGAGAGGGTGTGTGTGAGAGGGTGTGTGTGAGAGGGTGTGTGTGAGAGGGTGGTGTGTGAGAGGGTGGTGTGTGAGAGGGTGTGTGTGAGATGGTGTGTGTGACAGGGTGTGTGTGCGAGGGGATGTGTGAGAGGGTGTGTGTGAGAGGGGGGGTGTGAGAGGGTGTGTGTGAGAGGGGTGTGTGTGAGAGGGTGTGTGTGAGAGGGTGTGTGTGAGAGGGAGTGTGTGAGAGGGTGTGTGTGAGAGGTGGGGGGGTGAGAGGGTGTTAGTGAGAGGGGGTGTGTGTGAGAGGGTGTGTGTGAGAGGGTGTGTGTGAGAGGGTGTGTGAGAGGGGGGGATGTGAGAGTGTGTGTGTGAAAGGGTGTGTGTGAGAGGGTGTGTGTGAGAGGGGGGTGTGTGAGAGGGTGTGTGTGAGAGGGTGCGTGTGAGAGGGTGCGTGTGAGAGGGTGTGTGTGAGAGGGTGTGTGTGAGAGGATGTGTGTGAGAGGGTTAGTGTGAGGGGGGTGAGAGGGTGTGTGAGAGAGGGGGGTGTGAGAGGGTGTGTGTGAGAGGGTGTGTGTGAGAGGGTGTGTGTGAGAGGGGGGGTGTGAGGGGGGGTGAGGGGGGGTGTGAGAGGGTGTGTGTGAGAGGGTGTGTGTGAGAGGGTGTGTGTGAGAGGGTGTGTGTGAGAGGGGGGGTGTGAGAGGGGGTGTGTGAGAGGGTGTGTGTGAGAGGGGGGGTGTGAGAGGGTGTGTGTGAGAGGGTGTGTGTGAGAGGGTGTGTGTGAGAGGGTGTGTGTGAGGGTGTGTGAGAGAGGGTGTGTGTGAGAGGGTGTGTGTGAGAGGGTGTGTGTGAGAGGGTGTGTGTGTGAGGGTGTGTGTGAGTGGGTGTGTGTGAGACGGTGTGTGTGAGACGGTGTGTGTGAGAGGGTGTGCGTGAGAGGGTGTGCGTGAGTGGGTGTGCGTGAGGGTGTGCGTGAGAGGGTGTGCGTGAGAGGGTGTGTGTGAGAGGGTGTGCGTGAGAGGGTGTGCGTGAGAGGGTGTGCGTGAGAGGGTGTGCGTGAGAGGGTGTGCGTGAGTGGGTGTGCGTGAGAGGGTGTGCGTGAGAGGGGGTGTGAGAGGGTGTGTGTGAGAGGGTGTGTGTGAGAGGGTGTGCGTGAGAGGGTGTGCGTGAGAGGGTGTGCGTGAGAGGGTGTGCGTGAGAGGGTGTGTGAGAGGGGGGTGTGAGAGGGTGTGTGTGAGAGGGGGGGTGTGAGAGAGTGTGCGTGAGAGGGTGTGTGTGAGAGGGTGTGTGTGAGAGGGTGTGTGTGAGAGGGTGTGTGTGAGAGGGTGTGTGTGAGTGGGTGTGTGTGAGAGGGTGCGTGTGAGAGGGTGCGTGTGAGTGGGTGCGTGTGAGAGGGGGTGTGTGAGAGTGTGTGTGTGAGAGGGTGTGTGTGAGAGTGTGTGTGTGAGAGGGTGTGTGTGAGAGGGGTGTGTGTGAGAGGGGTGTGTGTGAGAGGATGTGTGTGAGAGGGTGTGTGTGAGAGGGTGTGTGTGAGTGGGTGTGTGTGAGAGGGTTTGTGAGAGGGTGTGTGTGAGTGGTTGTGTGTGAGTGGGTGTGTGTGAGTGGGTGTGTGTGAGTGGGTGTGTGTGAGAGGGTGTGTGAGAGGGTGTGTGTGAGAGGGTGTGTGTGAGAGGGTGTGTGTGAGAGGGTGTGTGTGTGAGGGTGTGTGTGAGAGGGGTGTGTGTGAGAGGATGTGTGTGAGAGGGTGTGTGTGAGTGGGTGTGTGTGAGAGGGTTTGTGAGAGGGTGTGTGTGACTGTGGGAAAGTGTGTGAGACGATGTGTGTGAGAGGGTGTGTGTGAGAGAGTGTGTGTGAGAGGGTGTGTGTGAGAGGGGGGGTGTGAGAGGGGGGGTGTGAGAGGGGGGTGTGAGGGTGTGTGTGTGAGAGGGCTTGTGTGAGAGGTGTGAGTGAGACGGTGTGTGTGAGAGGGTGTGTATGTGAGGGTGTGAGTGAGGGTGTGTGTGACTGTGTGGGAAAGTGTGTGAGACGATGTGTGTGAGAGGGTGTGTGTGAGAGAGTATGTGTGAGAGGGTGTGTGTGAGAGGGTGTGTGTGTGAGAGGGTGTGTGTGTGAGAGGGTGTGTGTGTGAGAGGGTGTGTGTGAGAGGGTGTGTGAGAGAGGGGGTGTGTGAGAGGGTGTGTGTGAGAGGGTGTGTGTGAGAGGGGGGTGTGTGAGAGGGTGTGTGTGAGATGGTGTGTGTGAGAGGGTGTGTGTGAGAGGGGGTGTGTGAGAGGGTGTGTGTGAGAAGGTGTGTGTGAGAGGGTGTGTGTGAGAGGGTGTGTGTGAGAGGGTGTGTGTGAGAGGGTGTGTGTGAGAGGGGGTGTGTGAGAGGGGGTGTGTGAGAGGGTGTGTGTGAGAGGGGGGGTGTGAGAGGGTGTGTGTGAGAGGGTGTGTGTGAGAGGGTGTGTGAGAGGGTGTGTGTGAGAGGGTGTGTGTGAGAGGGTGTGTGTGAGAGGGTGTGTGTGAGAGGGTGTGTGTGAGTGGGTGTGTGTGAGAGGTTGTGCGTGAGAGGGTGTGCGTGAGAGGGTGTGCGTGAGAGGGTGTGCGTGAGAGGGTGTGCGTGAGAGGGTGTGCGTGAGAGGGTGTGCGTGAGAGGGTGTGCGTGAGAGGGTGTGCGTGAGAAGGTGTGCGTGACAGGGTGTGTGAGAGGGGGTGTGTGAGAGGGGGTGTGTGAGAGGGTGTGTGTGAGAGGGGGGGTGTGAGAGGGTGTGTGTGAGAGGGTGTGTGTGAGAGGGTGTGTGTGAGAGGGTGTGTGTGAGGGTGTGTGTGAGAGGGTGTGTGTGAGAGGGTGTGTGTGAGAGGGTGTGTGTGAGAGGGTGTGTGTGAGAGGGTGTGTGTGTGAGGGTGTGTGTGAGTGGGTGTGTGTGAGAGGGTGTGTGTGAGAGGGTGTGTGTGAGAGGGTGTGCGTGAGAGGGTGTGCGTGAGTGGGTGTGCGTGAGAGGGTGTGCGTGAGAGGGAGTGCGTGAGAGGGTGTGCGTGAGAGGGTGTGCGTGAGAGGGTGTGCGTGAGAGGGTGTGCGTGAGAGGGTGTGCGTGAGAGGGTGTGCGTGAGTGGGTGTGCGTGAGAGGGTGTGCGTGAGAGGGGGTGTGAGAGGGTGTGCGTGAGAGGGTGTGCGTGAGAGGGTGTGCGTGAGAGGGTGTGTGAGAGGGGGGGTGTGAGAGGGTGTGTGTGAGAGGGGGGGTGTGAGAGAGTGTGCGTGAGAGGGTGTGTGTGAGAGGGTGTGTGTGAGAGGGTGTGTGTGAGAGGGTGTGTGTGAGAGGGTGTGTGTGAGTGGGTGTGTGTGAGAGGGTGCGTGTGAGAGGGTGCGTGTGAGTGGGTGCGTGTGAGAGGGGGTGTGTGAGAGGGGGTGTGTGAGAGGGTGTGTGTGAGAGTGTGTGTGTGAGAGGGTGTGTGTGAGAGGGGTGTGTGTGAGAGGATGTGTGTGAGAGGGTGTGTGTGAGAGGGTGTGTGTGAGTGGGTGTGTGTGAGAGGGTTTGTGAGAGGGTGTGTGTGAGTGGTTGTGTGTGAGTGGGTGTGTGTGAGAGGGTTTGTGAGAGGGTGTGTGTGAGAGGGGGTGTGTGAGAGGGTGTGTGTGAGAGGGTGTGTGTGAGTGGGTGTGTGTGAGTGGGTGTGTGTGAGAGGGTGTGTGAGAGGGTGTGTGTGAGAGGGTGTGTGTGAGAGGGTGTGTGTGAGAGGGTGTGTGTGTGAGGGTGTGTGTGAGAGGGGTGTGTGTGAGAGGATGTGTGTGAGAGGGTGTGTGTGAGTGGGTGTGTGTGAGAGGGTTTGTGAGAGGGTGTGTGTGACTGTGGGAAAGTGTGTGAGACGATGTGTGTGAGAGGGTGTGTGTGAGAGAGTGTGTGTGAGAGGGGGGGTGTGAGAGGGGGGGTGTGAGAGGGGGGGTGTGAGAGGGGGGTGTGAGGGTGTGTGTGTGAGAGGGTGTGTGTGAGAGGGTGTGAGTGAGACGGTGTGTGTGAGAGGGTGTGTATGTGAGGGTGTGTGTGAGGGTGTGTGTGACTGTGTGGGAAAGTGTGTGAGACGATGTGTGTGAGAGGGTGTGTGTGAGAGAGTATGTGTGAGAGGGTGTGTGTGAGAGGGTGTGTGTGTGAGAGGGTGTGTGTGTGAGAGGGTGTGTGTGTGAGAGGGTGTGTGAGAGAGGGGGGGTGTGAGAGGGTGTGTGTGAGAGGGTGTGTGTGAGAGGGGTGTGTGTGAGAGGGTGTGTGTGAGATGGTGTGTGTGAGAGGGTGTGTGTGAGAGGGTGTGTGTGAGAGGGTGTGTGTGAGAGGGTGTGTGTGAGAGGGTGTGTGTGAGAGGGGGTGTGTGAGAGGGGGTGTGTGAGAGGGGGTGTGTGAGAGGGGGGGTGTGAGAGGGGGGGTGTGAGAGGGTGTGTGTGAGAGGGTGTGTGTGAGAGGGTGTGTGTGAGAGGGTGTGTGTGAGAGGGTGTGTGTGAGGGTGTGTGTGAGAGGGTGTGTGTGAGTGGGTGTGTGTGAGAGGTTGTGTGTGAGAGGGTGTGTGTGAGAGGGTGTGTGTGAGAGGGTGTGCGTGAGAGGGTGTGCGTGAGAGGGTGTGCGTGAGAGGGTGTGGGTGAGAGGGTGTGGTGAGAGGGTGTGCGTGAGAGGGTGTGCGTGAGAGGGTGTGCGTGAGAGGGTGTGCGTGAGAAGGTGTGCGTGACAGGGTGTGTGAGAGGGGGTGTGTGAGAGGGTGTGTGTGAGAGGGGGGGTGTAAGAGGTGGGGTGTGAGAGGGTGTGCGTGAGAGGGTGTGCGTGAGAGAGTGAGTGTGAGAGGGTGTGTGTGAGAGGGTGTGTGTGAGTGGGTGTGTGTGAGAGGGTGCGTGTGAGAGGGTGCGTGTGAGTGGGTGCGTGTGAGAGGGGGTTTGTGAGAGGGGGTGTGTGAGAGGGTGTGTGTGAGAGTGTGTGTGTGAGAGGGTGTGTGTGAGAGGGGTGTGTGTGAGAGGATGTGTGTGAGAGGGTGTGTGTGAGAGGGTGTGTGTGAGTTGGTGTGTGTGAGAAGGTTTGTGAGAGGGTGTGTGTGAGAGGGTGTGTGAGTGGGTGTGTGTGAGAGGGTGTGTGAGAGGGGGGGTGTGAGAGGGTGTGTGTGAGAGGGTGTGTGTGAGAGGGTGTGTGTGAGAGGGTGTGTGTGTGAGGGTGTGTGTGAGAGGGGTGTGTGTGAGAGGATGTGTGTGAGAGGGTGTGTGTGAGAGGGTGTGTGTGAGAGGGTTTGTGAGAGGGTGTGTGTGAGAGGTTGTGTGTGAGTGGGTGTGTGTGAGAGGGTGTGTGAGAGGGTGTGTGTGAGAGGGTGTGTGTGAGAGGATGTGTGTGAGAGGGTGTGTGTGAGAGGGTGTGTGTGAGAGGGTTTGTGAGAGGGTGTGTGTGAGAGGGTGTGTGTGAGTGGGTGTGTGTGAGAGGGTGTGTGAGAGGGTGTGTGTGAGTGGGTGTGTGTGAGAGGGTGTGTGAGAGGGGGGTGTGAGAGGGTGTGTGTGAGGGGGAGTGTGAGAGGGTGTGTGTGAGAGGGTGTGCGTGAGAGGGTGTGCGTGAGAGGGTGTGTGTGAGAGGGTGTGTGTGAGAGGGGGTGTGTGAGAGGGTGTGTGTGAGAGGGTGTGTGAGAGGGGGGGTGTGAGAGGGTGTGTGTGAGAGGGGGAGTGTGAAAGGGTGTGCGTGAGAGGGGGTGTGTGAGTGGGTGTGTGTGAGAGGGTGTGTGTGAGAGGGTGTGTGTGAGAGGGTGTGTGAGTGGGTGTGTGAGAGAGGGTGTGTGAGAGGGTGTGTGTGAGAGGGGGAGTGTGAGAGGGTGTGCGTGAGAGGGTGTGCGTGAGAGGGTGTGTGTGAGAGGGTGTGTGTGAGAGGGTGTGTGTGAGAGGGGGTCTGTGAGAGGGTGTGAGAGGGTGTGTGTGAGAGGGTGTGTGTGAGAGGGTGTGTGTGAGAGGGTGTGTGTGAGAGGGGGTGTGTGAGAGGGTGTGTGTGAGAGGGTGTGTGTGAGAGGGTGTGTGTGAGAGGGTGTTTGTGAGAGGGTGTGTGTGAGAGGTTGTGTGTGAGTGGGTGTGTGTGAGAGGGTGTGTGAGAGGGTGTGTGTGAGAGGGTGTGTGTGAGAGGATGTGTGTGAGAGGGTGTGTGTGAGAGGGTGTGTGTGAGAGGGTTTGTGAGAGGGTGTGTGTGAGAGGGTGTGTGTGAGTGGGTGTGTGTGAGAGGGTGTGTGAGAGGGTGTGTGTGAGTGGGTGTGTGTGAGAGGGTGTGTGAGAGGGGGGTGTGAGAGGGTGTGTGTGAGGGGGAGTGTGAGAGGGTGTGCGTGAGAGGGTGTGCGTGAGAGGGTGTGCGTGAGAGGGTGTGTGTGAGAGGGTGTGTGTGAGAGGGGGTGTGTGAGAGGGTGTGTGTGAGAGGGTGTGTGAGAGGGGGGGTGTTAGAGGGTGTGTGTGAGAGGGGGAGTGTGAGAGGGTGTGTGAGAGGAGGTGTGTGAGTGGGTGTGTGTGAGAGGGTGTGTGTGAGAGGGTGTGTGTGAGAGGGTGTGTGAGTGGGTGTGTGTGAGAGGGTGTGTGAGAGGGTGTGTGTGAGAGGGTGTGTGTGAGAGGGTGTGTGTGAGAGGGGGTCTGTGAGAGGGTGTGAGAGGGTGTGTGTGAGAGGGTGTGTGTGAGAGGGGGAGTGTGAGAGGGTGTGTGTGAGAGGGTGTGTGTGAGAGGGTGTTTGTGAGAGGGTGTGTGTGAGAGGGGGGGTGTGAGAGGGTGTGTGTGAGAGGGTGTGTGAGTGGGTGTGTGTGAGAGGGTGTGTGAGAGGGGGGTGTGAGACGGTGTGTGTGAGAGGGGCAGTGTGAGAGGGTGTGCGTGAGAGGGTGTGTGTGAGAGGGTGTGTGTGAGAGGGTGTGTGTGAGAGGGTGTGTGTGAGTGGGTGTGTGTGAGAGGGTGTGTGTGAGAGGGTGTGTGTGAGAGGGTGTGCGTGAGAGGGTGTGCGTGAGAGGGTGTGCGTGAGAGGGTGTGGGTGAGAGGGTGTGGGTGAGAGGGTGTGTGTGAGAGGGTGTGCGTGAGAGGGTGTGCATGAGAGGGTGTGCGTGAGAAGGTGTGCGTGACAGGGTGTGTGACAGGGGGTGTGTGAGAGGGTGTGTGTGAGAGGGGGGGTGTGAGAGGTGGGGTGTGAGAGGGTGTGCGTGAGAGGGTGTGCGTGAGAGAGTGTGTGTGAGAGGGTGTGTGTGAGAGGGTGTGTGTGAGAGGGTGTGTGTGAGTGGGTGTGTGTGAGAGGGTGCGTGTGAGAGGGTGCGTGTGAGTGGTTGCGTGTGAGAGGGGTTTTGTGAGAGGGGGTGTGTGAGAGGGTGTGTGTGAGAGTGTGTGTGTGAGAGGGTGTGTGTGAGAGGGGTGTGTGTGAGAGGATGTGTGTGAGAGGGTGTGTGTGAGAGGGTGTGTGTGAGTGGGTGTGTGTGAGAGGGTTTGTGAGAAGGTGTGTGTGAGAGGGTGTGTGTGAGTGGGTGTGTGTGAGAGGGTGTGTGAGAGGGGGGGTGTGAGAGGGTGTGTGTGAGAGGGTGTGTGTGAGAGGGTGTGTGTGAGAGGGTGTGCGTGAGAGGATGTGTGTGAGAGGGTGTGTGTGAGAGGGTGTGTGTGAGAGGGTTTGTGAGAGGGTGTGTGTGAGAGGGTGTGTGTGAGTGGGTGTGTGTGAGAAGGTGTGTGAGAGGGTGTGTGTGAGAGGGTGTGTGTGAGAGGGTGTGTGTGAGAGGGTTTGTGAGAGGGTGTGTGTGAGAGGGTGTGTGTGAGTGGGTGTGTGTGAGAGGGTGTGTGAGAGGGTGTGTGTGAGTGGGTGTGTGTGAGAGGGTGTGTGAGAGGGGGGTGTGAGAGGGTGTGTGTTTGGCGGAGTGTGAGCGGGTGTGCGTGAGAGGGTGTGCGTGAGAGGGTGTGTGTGAGAGGGTGTGTGTGAGAGGGTGTGTGTGAGTGGGTGTGTGTGAGAGGGTGTGTGAGAGGGTGTGTGTGAGTGGGTGTGTGTGAGAGGGTGTGTGAGAGGGGGGTGTGAGAGGGTGTGTGTGAGGCGGAGTGTGAGAGGGTGTGCGTGAGAGGGTGTGCGTGAGAGGGTGTGCGTGAGAGGGTGTGTGTGAGAGGGTGTGTGTGAGAGGGGGTGTGTGAGAGGGTGTGTGTGAGAGGGTGTGTGAGTGGGTGTGTGTGAGAGGGTGTGTGAGAGGGGGGTGTGAGAGGGTGTGTGTGAGAGGGGGAGTGTGAGAGGGTGTGCGTGAGAGGGGGTGTGTGAGAGGGGGTGTGTGAGAGGGTGTGTGTGAGAGGGTGTGTGTGAGAGGGTGTGTGAGTGGGTGTGTGTGAGAGGGTGTGTGAGAGGGTGTGTGTGAGAGGGGGAGTGTGAGAGGGTGTGCGTGAGAGGGTGTGCGTGAGAGGGTGTGTGTGAGAGGGTGTGTGTGAGAGGGGGTGTGTGAGAGGGGGTCTGTGAGAGGGTGTGTGTGAGAGGTTGTATGTGAGAGGGTGTGTGTGAGAGGGTGTGTGTGAGAGGGGGAGTGTGAGAGGGTGTGTGTGAGAGGGTGTGTGTGAGAGGGGGTGTGTGAGAGGGTGTGTGTGAGAGGGTGTGTGTGAGAGGGGGTGTGTGAGAGGGTGTGTGTGAGAGGGTGTGTGAGTGGGTGTGTGTGAGAGGGTGTGTGAGAGGGGGTGTGTGAGACGGTGTGTGTGAGAGGGGCAGCGTGAGAGGGTGTGCGTGAGAGGGTGTGCGTGAGAGGGTGTGTGTGAGAGGGTGTGTGTGAGAGGGGGTGTGTGAGAGGGGGTCTGTGAGAGGGTGTGTGTGAGAGGGTGTGTGTGAGAGGGTGTGTGTGAGTGGGTGTGTGTGAGAGGGTGTGTGTGAGAGGGTGTGTGTGAGAGGGTGTGTGTGAGAGGGTGTGTGTGAGAGGGTGTGTGTGAGTGTGTGTGTGTGAGAGGGTGTGTGTGAGAGGGTGTGTGTGAGAGGGGGTGTGTGAGAGGGGGTCTGTGAGAGGGTGTGTGTGAGAGGGTGTGTGTGAGAGGGTGTGTGTGAGTGGGTGTGTGTGAGAGGGTGTGTGTGAGAGGGTGTGTGTGAGAGGGTGTGTGTGAGAGGGTGTGTGTGAGAGGGTGTGTGAGAGGGGGTGTGTGAGAGGGTGTGTGTGAGAGGGTGTGTGTGAGAGGGTGTGTGTGAGTGGGTGTGTGTGAGAGGGTGTGTGTGAGAGGGTGTGTGAGAGGGTGTGTGTGAGAGGGTGTGTGTGAGTGGGTGTGTGTGAGAGGGTGTGTGTGAGTGGGTGTGTGTGAGAGGGTGTGTGTGAGATGGTGTGTGTGAGAGGGTGTATGTGAGTGGGTGTGTGTGAGAGGGTGTGTGTGAGATGGTGTGTGTGAGAGGGTGTGTGTGAGTGGGTGTGTGTGAGAGGGTGTGTGTGAGAGGGTGTGTGTGAGAGGGTGTGTGTGAGTGGGTGTGTGTGAGAGGGTGTGTGTGAGAGGGTGTGTGTGAGTGGGTGTGTGTGAGAGGGTGTGTGTGAGTGGGTGTGTGTGAGTGGGTGTGTGTGAGAGGGTGTGTGTGAGAGGGTGTGTGTGAGAGGGTGTGTGTGAGTGGGTGTGTGTGAGTGGGTGTGTGTGAGAGGGTGTGTGTGAGAGGGTGTGTGTGAGAGGGTGTGTGTGAGAGGGTGTGTGTGAGAGGGTGTGTGTGAGAGGGTGTGTGTGAGAGTGGCCAGGATTCTCTGAAATCCCGGCCAAGTGTTGACACCAGCATCAAAACCGGCACGAGCGACTCTGGCATCAACGGGCCTCCAGGCCCCGTCATTCTCCCCTTCCTCAAGGGCTAGAACGTTGCCGGAGTGCTGTGCACTGCTCTGATGCCGAAAGCTGCCGCCGCGGGTCCGCGCATGCGCACCACGACCATCTCCGCGCCAGCCCCCGGGCAACATGGCGGAGCTCTACAGGGGCCCGGCACGGAGGAACATAGCCCCCGATCGCGGGCCTGGCCACCATGGAGGCCCCCTCCCCCCCGAGTCAGATCCCTTCGCTCCCCCACATGGACGGCCCCCACAGCCAGAAAGCCGAGGTCCCGCCGGGTGCGACCATATGTAAACCACGCCGGCAGGACTCGGCAGAACTCAGCGGGCACTCGGCCTGTCGAGCGCGGAGAATCGTTGAGGGCGCCGCTTTCAACGGCCCCCAGTCGGCGGCGCGGTGACCGCGTGGGCGTGATTGGCGCCGATTCTGCGGTCGCTGGACAATCGGCGGCCCGGCGGCAGAGCGGTGTGGTGGGATTCTCACGCACACCCCCCCCCCCCCGCCGATTCTCCGACCCGGTGCAGGCTCGGAAAATCCCCGCCAGTGTGTTTGTGAGAGTGTGTGGTTGTGAGCGAGTGCGTGTGTAGAATGCGAGTGTGAGTGCATGTGTGTGAGTGTGAGAGTGAGTTTGTGCACGTGTGTGAGTGAGTTTGTGCGTGTAAGTGAATTTATGTGTGTGTGTGTGAGTTTGTTCATGAATGTGAGTTTGTGCGCGTGTGTGTGTGAGTTTGTGTGTGTTTGTGCATGTGTGTGAGTTTGTGCACGTGTGAGTTTGTGCACGTGTATATATGAATGAGTTTGCCCGTGGTGTGTGAGCTTGTGCAAGTGTGTGAGTCAGTTTACGCATGTGTATGTGGGTTTGTGCATGCCTGTGTGTGCGCATTTGTGCATGTGTGTGTAAGTTTGTGCATGTGTATGTATGCATGAGAGTGAGCTTTTGTGCATGTGTGAGTTGTGCAGCTGTATGAGTTTGTGCATGTGCATGTGTGCGAGACTTTGTATGTGTGTGAATGCGTGTGTGTGTGAGTTCGTGGGAGTTTGTGTGGGTGTGAGAGTGTGTGTATATGTGTGTGAGTTTGTGCATGTGTGAGTGTGCGTATGTGTATGAGCGTGAGAGTGTTTGTGAGTGTGTGAGTGAGTTTGTGCCTGTGTGACTCAGTTTATATATGTGTGTCTGTGTGCATGTGTGAGAGCTTGTGCGTGTGTGAGAATTTGTACGTGCAAGAGTGAGTTTGAGCATGTGTGTTTGTGTGAGTGTGTGTGTGAGTTTGTGAGTGTGTGTGTGAGGTGGAGCGTGTACCTGTACGTGTGAGGTTGAATGTGTATATGTGAGTGACTTTCTGCGTGTGTGAGTGCGTTTGTGTGTGTGAGGTTGTGTACAGGTGTATGTAAGCTTGTGTGCATGTGTGAGAGTTTGTGCGTGTGTGAGAATTTATACATGTGTGAGAGTTTGTGCATGTGTGAGAGTTTGTACATGCAAGAGTGCGTTTGTGCATGTGTTTGTGCATGTGAGTAAGTGTGAGGTTGTGCGTGTATCTGTACATGTGAGGTTGAGTGTGTACGTGTGAGTGAGTTTGTGTGTGTGAGGTTGTGTACAGGTGTGTGTGAGCTTGTGTACATGTGTGAGAGTTTGTGTGCGTGTGTGAGATTGTGTGCATGTGTGTGAGATTGTGTGCATGTGTGAGAGATTGTGTGCGTGTGTGAGAGTTTGTGTACGTGTGTGAGAGATTGTGTGCATGTGTGAGAGTTTGTGTGAGAGATTGTGTGCATGTGTGAGAGTTTGTGTGCGTGAGTGAGTTTTGCGTGTGTGAGATTGTGTGCGTGTGAGTGTGAGTCTTTGCATGAGTGTGAATTTATGTGCGTGTGAGTGTGAATTTGTGCATGAATGTGAATTTGTGTGCTTGAGTGAGAGTTTGTGCATGTTAGTTTGTGTGTGTGTGAGAGAATGTGTCTGTGTATTTGTGTGTGTGTGTGAGTTTGTGCATGTGTGAGTGTGTGTGTATGTGTATAAGCGTGAGAGTGTGTGTGAGTTTGTGAGTTTCAGGGGAGGTTGTGTCTGTGTGTTTGTGTACATGAGTGTGTGAGTGAGTTTGTGCCTGCGTAAGTAAGTTTGTATGTGTGTGTGAGTCTGTGTGCATGTGTGAGAGTTTGTGCGTGTAAGAGTTTGCCATAGAATCAAAATGGAGTCTTTTTCAATAATTGCCATAGAATTTACAGTGCAGAAGGAGGCCATTCAGCCCATCAAGTCTGCACCGGCCCTTGGAAAGAGCACCCTATTGAACCCCACACTTCCACTCTATCCCTGTAACCCAGTAACCCAACCTAAACTTTTTTTGGACACTTAGGGCAATTTTGCACAGCCAATCCACCTAACCTGCACATCTTTGGACTGTGGGAGGAAACCGGAACACCCGGAGGAAACCTACGCAGACACGGGAAGGACGTGCCGACTCCACACAGAGAGTGACCCAAGCCGGGAATCAAACCTGGGACCCTGGAGCTTGGAACTGTGCTAACCACTGTGCTACCGTGCCACCCATAAGTTTGTGCGTGTGAGAATTTGTACGGGCAAGAGTGAATTTATGCGTGTGTGTTTGTGCATATGATGTGAGTAAGTGTGTAAGTTTGTGAGTGTGAGTGTGAGGTTGTGCGTGTACCTGTACGTGTACGGTTGAGTGTGTACGTGTGAGTGAGTTTCTGCGTGTGTGAGTGAGTTTGTGTATGTGAAGTTGTGTACAGGTGTGTGTGAGCTTGTGTACATGTGTGTGAGCTTGTGTACATGTGTGAGAGTTTGTGTGCGTGTGTGAGAGTTTGTGTGTGTTTGTACATGTGAGTGAGTTTGTGGTTTGTGTAAGCTTGTGTGCATGTGTGTGAGCTTGTGTACATGTGTAAGAGTTTGTGTGCATGTGTAAGAGTTTGTGTGCATGTGTAAGAGTTTGTGTGCATGTGTGAATGTTTTGTGCGTGTGAGTGAGTTTGTGTGAGTGGGTTTGTGAGTGCGTGAAGTTGTGGTGTACCTGTACGTGTGAGGTTGAGTGTGTACATGTGAGTGAATTTCCATGTGTGTGAGTGAGTTAATGTGTGTGAGGCTGTGTACAGGTGTGTGTGAGCTTGTGTGCATGTGTGAGAGTTTGTGCATGTGTGAGAGTGTGTGCATGTGTGAGAGTTTGTGCTTGTGTGTTTGTGCATGTGCGTGTGAGTGAGTGTGTAAGTTTGTGAGTGTGTGTGAGGTTGTGCGTGTATCTGTACATGTGAGGTTGAGTGTGTATGTGTGTGAGTTTCAGTGAGTGTGAGTGAGTTTGTGTGTGTGAAGTTGTGTACAGGTGTGTGTGAACATGTGTACAGGTGTGTGTGAGTTTGTGTGCACGTGTGAGTTTGTGTGCTTGTGTGAGAGATTGTGTGCGTGTGTGAGAGTTTGTGCATCTGAGTGAGTTTGTGTGTGTGAGTTTGTGCGTGTGTGAGATTGTGTTCCTGTGAGTGTGAATTTGTGCATATGAGTTTGTGTGTGTGAGTTTGTGCATCTGAGTGAGTGGGTTTGTGTGCTTGAGTGAGAGTTTGTGCATGAGAAATGAAAATGAAATGGAAATCGCTTATTGTCACAAGTAGACTTCAAATGAAGTTACTGTGAAAAGCCCCTAGTCACCACATTCCGGCGCCTGTTCGGGGAGGCTGTTACGGGAATCGAACTGTGCTGCTGGCCTGCCTTGGTCTGCTTTCAAAGCCAGCGATTTAGCAAAAAACAAAGAAAATTACAGCACAGGAACAGGCCCTTCAGCCCTCTCAGCCTGCGCCGATCCAGATCCTTTATCTAAACCGGTCGCCTATTTTCCAAGGATCTACTTCCCTCTGTTCCCTGCCCGTTCAAATATCTGTCTAGATGCAGCTTAAATGATGCTATCGTGCCCGCCTCTACCAACTCCCCAGGCAATTCATTCCAGGCACCCACCACCCTCTGCGTAAAAAACTTTCCACGCACATCTCCCTTAAACTTTCCCCCTCTCACCTTGAAATCGTGACCCTTGTAATTGACACCTCCACTCTTGGAAAAAGCTTGTTGCTATCCACCCTGTCCATACCTCTCATAATTTTGTAGACCTCAATCAGGTCCCCCCTCAACCTCTGTCTTATCAACGAAAACAATCCTAATCTACTCAACCTTTCTTCATAGCTAGCACCCTCCATACCTGGCAACATCCTGGTGAACCTCCTCTGCACCCTCTCTAAAGCATCCACATCCTTCTGGTAATGTGGCGACCAGAACTGTACGCAGTATTCCAAATGTGGCCTAACCAAAGTCCTATACAACTGTAACATGACCTGCCGACTCTTGTACTCAATACCCCGTCCGATGAAGGCAAGCATGCTGTATGCCTTCTTGACCACTCTATCGAGCTGCGTTGCCACCTTCAGGGTACAATGGATCTGAACTCCCTCTCTCTGTACATCAATTTTCCCCAGGACTCTTCCATTGACCGTATAGTCCGCTCTTGAATTGGATCTTCCAAAATGCATCACCTCGCATTTGCCTGGATTGAACTCCATCTGCCATTTCTCTGCCCAACTCTCCAATGTATCTATATTTTGCTGTATTCTCTGACAGTCCTCCTCGCTATCTGCAACTCCCCCAATCTTAGTGTGTGTGTGAGTTTGTGTGTGCGTGAGTTTGTGCATGTGTGTTTGTGTGCCTCTGAGTGGATGCATGTGAGTGAGAGTTTGTGTGTGTAGTGAGTTCGTGCATCTGAATGAGTTTGTGTGTGAGTGAGTTTGTATGGGTGTTTGTGATAGTGCATGTGAGTTTGTGAGTGTGAGCTTATGCGTGTGCCTCTGTGTGTGAGGTTGTGCGTTACATGTATGTGTGGGTTATGTTTGTGCATGTGAGGGAGTTTCTGCATGTGTGTGTTTGAGTGAGTTTGTGTGCATGTGTGTGTTGGTGCACATGAGTTTGTGCATGTGCGTTTATGTGTGTGTGTGTGAGTTTGTGCCTGTGCATGTGAGTATGTGCGTGTGAGTATGTGCATGTGAGTGGGTTTGGCTGTATGAGTGAGTTTGTGAGTGTATCTAAGTGAGTTTGCGTGTGGGCCGAATAGTCTCCTTTTGCACTGTATGTTCTATGTTCTATGTGTGTGCATTTGTGAGTGTGAGTTTGTGTGTGTGCATGTGAGTTTGTGCATGTGCATGTGAGTTTGTGCATGTGTGTGTGAATTTGTGTGCATGAGTTTGTGTGTGTGCATGTGAGTTTGTGCATGTGTGTGTGAATTTGTGTGTGTGCATGAGTTTGTGTGTGTGCATGTGAGTTTGTGCGTGTTTGTGTGTGTGCATGTGAATGCATGTGTGTGTGAGTGAGTTTGTGCATGTGTGTGTGTATATGTGAGTAGTGTGTTTGTGTGTGTAAATGTGAGTGGGTTTATACGTGGTCTATATGGGTTTATACGTGTCTTTGTGTGCGCATGCGTTTGTGTGTGTAAGTTTGTGTGTGTGAGTGAGTTTATGCGTGTTGCGTTGCGGATTGTCACGAGTAGGGTTCAATGAAGTTACTGTGAAAAGCCCCTAGTCGCCACATTCCGGCGCCTGTTCGGGGAGGCTGTTACGGGAATCGAACCGTGCTGCTGGCCTGTCTTGGTCTGCTTTAAAAGCCAGCGATTTAGCCGAGTGTGCTAAACCAGCCCCTCAACCAGCCCACAAATTGTGTGTGTGTGCATTGGGGATTGTGTGAGTTTGTGCGTGTGTGGGTGGGTTTATTTGCATGTGTGTGTTTCAGCGTGTATGTGAGCTTGTGCGTGTGTTTGAGTTTGTGCAGTGTGCACGCAATACTGGCACACAACACTGACACACAGTACACAACACCGGCACACAACACTGACACACAACACTGGCACACAACACTGACACACAGTACAGAACACCGGCACACAACACTGCGACACAACACTGGCACACAACACTGACACACAGTACACAACACCGGCACACAACACTGACACACAACACTGGCACACAACACTGACACACAGTACACAACACTGGCACACAACACTGGCACACAGTACACAACACCGGCACACAACACTGACACACAACACTGGCACACAACACTGACACACAGTACAGAACACCGGCACACAACACTGCGACACAACACTGGCACACAACACTGACACACAGTACAGAACACCGGCATATAACACTGCGACACAACACTGGCACACAACACTGACACACAGTACACAACACTGGCACACAACACTGACACACAGTACAGAACACCGGCACACAACGCTGGCACACAACACTGGCACACAGTACACAACACTGGCACACAACACTGACACACAGTACACAACACTGGCACACAACACTGGCACACAGTACAGAACACCGGCACACAACACTGCGACACAACACTGGCACACAACACTGACACACAGTACACAACACTGGCACACAACACTGGCACACAGTACACAACACCGGCACACAACACTGACACACAACACTGACACACAGTACAGAACACCGGCACACAACGCTGGCACACAACACTGGCACACAGTACACAACACCGGCACACAACACTGGCACACAACACTGGCACACAGTACACAACACCGGCACACAACACTGACACACAACACTGGCACACAACACTGACACACAGTACACAACACCAGCACACAACACTGCGACACAACACTGGCACACAACACTGACACACAGTACACAACACCGGCACACAACACTGACACACAACACTGGCACACAACACTGACACACAGTACACAACACCGGCACACAACACTGCGACACAACACTGGCATACAACACTGACACACAGTACACAACACTGGCACACAACACTGGCACACAGTACAGAACACCGGCACACAACACTGCGACACAACACTGGCACACAACACTGACACACAGTACACAACACTGGCACACAACACTGGCACACAGTACAGAACACCGGCACACAACACTGCGACACAACACTGGCACACAACACTGACACACAGTACACAACACTGGCACACAACACTGGCACACAGTACACAACACCGGCACACAACACTGACACACAACACTGGCACACAACACTGACACACAGTACAGAACACCGGCACACAACGCTGGCACACAACACTGCCACACAGTACACAACACCGGCACACAACACTGGCACACAGTACACAACACTGACACACAACACTGGCACACAACACTGACACACAGTACACAACACCGGCACACAACACTGCGACACAACACTGGCACACAACACTGACACACAGTACACAACACCGGCACACAACACTGACACACAACACTGGCACACAACACTGACACACAGTACACAACACCGGCACACAACACTGCGACACAACACTGGCACACAACACTGACACACAGTACACAACACCAGCACACAACACTGCGACACAACACTGACACACAGTACACAACACCGGCACACAACACTGACACACAACACTGGCACACAACACTGACACACAGTACACAACACCGGCACACAACACTGCGACACAACACTGGCACACAGTACACAACACCGGCACACAACACTGACACACAACACTGCGACACAACACTAGCACACAGTACACAACACCGGCACAGAACACTGACACACAACACTGGCACACAGTACACAACACCGGCACACAACACTGACACACAACACTGCGACACAACACTGGCACACAACACTGACACACAGTACACAACACTGGCACACAACACTGGCACACAGTACACAACACCGGCACACAACACTGACACACAACACTGGCACACAACACTGACACACAGTACAGAACACCGGCACACAACGCTGGCACACAACACTGGCACACAGTACACAACACCGGCACACAACACTGGCACACAGTACACAACACCGGCACACAACACTGACACACAACACTGGCACACAACACTGACACACAGTACACAACACCGGCACACAACACTGGCACACAGTACACAACACCGGCACACAACACCGGCACACAACACTGACACACAACACTGGCACACAACACTGACACACAGTACACAACACCGGCACACAACACTGCGACACAACACTGGCACACAACACTGACACACAGTACACAACACCAGCACACAACACTGCAACACAACACTGACACACAGTACACAACACTGACACACAACACTGACACACAACACTGGCACACAACACTGACACACAGTACACAACACCGGCACACAACACTGCGACACAACACTGGCACACAACACTGACACACAGTACACAACACCAGCACACAACACTGTGACACAACACTGACACACAGTACACAACACCGGCACACAACACTGACACACAACACCGGCACACAACACTGACACACAGTACACAACACCGGGACACAACACTGACACACAACACTGCGACACAACACTGGCATACAACACTGACACACAGTACACAACACCGGCACACAACACTGACACACAACACTGGCACACAACACTGACACACAGTACACAACACTGGCACACAACACTGGCACACAGTACACAACACCGGCACACAACACTGACACACAACACTGGCACACAACACTGACACACAGTACAGAACACCGGCACACAACACTGCGACACAACACTGGCACACAACACTGACACACAGTACAGAACACCGGCATATAACACTGCGACACAACACTGGCACACAACACTGACACACAGTACACAACACTGGCACACAACACTGACACACAGTACAGAACACCGGCACACAACGCTGGCACACGACACTGGCACACAGTACACAACACTGGCACACAACACTGACACACAGTACACAACACTGGCACACAACACTGGCACACAGTACAGAACACCGGCACACAACACTGCGACACAACACTGGCACACAACACTGACACACAGTACACAACACTGGCACACAACACTGGCACACAGTACACAACACCGGCACACAACACTGACACACAACACTGACACACAGTACAGAACACCGGCACACAACGCTGGCACACAACACTGGCACACAGTACACAACACCGGCACACAACACTGGCACACAACACTGGCACACAGTACACAACACCGGCACACAACACTGACACACAACACTGGCACACAACACTGACACACAGTACACAACACCGGCACACAACACTGCGACACAACACTGGCACACAACACTGACACACAGTACACAACACCGGCACACAACACTGACACACAACACTGGCACACAACACTGACACACAGTACACAACACCGGCACACAACACTGCGACACAACACTGGCATACAACACTGACACACAGTACACAACACTGGCACACAACACTGGCACACAGTACAGAACACCGGCACACAACACTGCGACACAACACTGGCACACAACACTGACACACAGTACACAACACTGGCACACAACACTGGCACACAGTACAGAACACCGGCACACAACACTGCGACACAACACTGGCACACAACACTGACACACAGTACACAACACTGGCACACAACACTGGCACACAGTACACAACACCGGCACACAACACTGACACACAACACTGGCACACAACACTGACACACAGTACAGAACACCGGCACACAACGCTGGCACACAACACTGCCACACAGTACACAACACCGGCACACAACACTGGCACACAGTACACAACACTGACACACAACACTGGCACACAACACTGACACACAGTACACAACACCGGCACACAACACTGCGACACAACACTGGCACACAACACTGACACACAGTACACAACACCGGCACACAACACTGACACACAACACTGGCACACAACACTGACACACAGTACACAACACCGGCACACAACACTGCGACACAACACTGGCACACAACACTGACACACAGTACACAACACCAGCACACAACACTGCGACACAACACTGACACACAGTACACAACACCGGCACACAACACTGACACACAACACTGGCACACAACACTGACACACAGTACACAACACCGGCACACAACACTGCGACACAACACTGGCACACAGTACACAACACCGGCACACAACACTGACACACAACACTGCGACACAACACTAGCACACAGTACACAACACCGGCACAGAACACTGACACACAACACTGGCACACAGTACACAACACCGGCACACAACACTGACACACAACACTGCGACACAACACTGGCACACAACACTGACACACAGTACACAACACTGGCACACAACACTGGCACACAGTACACAACACCGGCACACAACACTGACACACAACACTGGCACACAACACTGACACACAGTACAGAACACCGGCACACAACGCTGGCACACAACACTGGCACACAGTACACAACACCGGCACACAACACTGGCACACAGTACACAACACCGGCACACAACACTGACACACAACACTGGCACACAACACTGACACACAGTACACAACACCGGCACACAACACTGGCACACAGTACACAACACCGGCACACAACACCGGCACACAACACTGACACACAACACTGGCACACAACACTGACACACAGTACACAACACCGGCACACAACACTGCGACACAACACTGGCACACAACACTGACACACAGTACACAACACCAGCACACAACACTGCAACACAACACTGACACACAGTACACAACACTGACACACAACACTGACACACAACACTGGCACACAACACTGACACACAGTACACAACACCGGCACACAACACTGCGACACAACACTGGCACACAACACTGACACACAGTACACAACACCAGCACACAACACTGTGACACAACACTGACACACAGTACACAACACCGGCACACAACACTGACACACAACACCGGCACACAACACTGACACACAGTACACAACACCGGGACACAACACTGACACACAACACTGACACACAACACTGGCACACAACACTGACACACAGTACAGAACACCGGCACACAACACTGGCACACAGTACAGAACACCGGCACACAACACTGACACACAGTACACAACACCGGCACACAACACTGCGACACAACACTGACACACAGTACACAACACCGGCACACAACACTGCGACACAACACTGGCACACAACACTGACACACAGTACAGAACACCGGCACACAACACTGACACACAACACTGGCACACAACACTGACACACAGTACACAACACCGGCACACAACACTGCGACACAACACTGGCATACAACACTGACACACAGTACACAACACTGGCACACAACACTGGCACACAGTACAGAACACCGGCACACAACACTGCGACACAACACTGGCACACAACACTGACACACAGTACACAACACTGGCACACAACACTGGCACACAGTACAGAACACCGGCACACAACACTGCGACACAACACTGGCACACAACACTGACACACAGTACACAACACTGGCACACAACACTGGCACACAGTACACAACACCGGCACACAACACTGACACACAACACTGGCACACAACACTGACACACAATGCAGAACACCGGCACACAACGCTGGCACACAACACTGGCACACAGTACACAACACCGGCACACAACACTGGCACACAGTACACAACACCGGCACACAACACTGACACACAACACTGGCACACAACACAGACACACAGTACACAACACCGGCACACAACACTGCGACACAACACTGGCACACAACACTGACACACAGTACACAACACCGGCACACAACACTGACACACAACACTGGCACACAACACTGACACACAGTACACAACACCGGCACACAACACTGACACACAACACTGGCACACAACACTGACACACAGTACACAACACCGGCACACAACACTGCGACACAACACTGGCACACAACACTGAATTACAGTACACAACACCAGCACACAACACTGCGACACAACACTGACACACAGTACACAACACCGGCACACAACACTGACACACAACACTGGCACACAACACTGACACACAGTACACAACACCGGCACACAACACTGCGACACAACACTGGCACACAGTACACAACACCGGCACACAACACTGACACACAACACTGCGACACAACACTGGCACACAGTACACAACACCGGCACACAACACTGACACACAACACTGGCACACAGTACACAACACCGGCACACAACACTGACACACAACACTGCGACACAACACTGGCACACAACACTGACACACAGTACACAACACTGGCACACAACACTGACACACAACACTGGCACACAACACTGACACACAGTACAGAACACCGGCACACAACGCTGGCACACAACACTGGCACACAGTACACAACACCGGCACACAACACTGGCACACAGTACACAACACCGGCACACAACACTGACACACAACACTGGCACACAACACTGGCACACAGTACACAACACCGGCACACAACACTGCGACACAACACTGGCACACAACACTGACACACAGTACACAACACCGGCACACAACACTGGCACACAACACTGGCACACAACACTGGCACACAGTACACAACACCGGCACACAACACCGGCACACAACACTGACACACAACACTGGCACACAACACTGACACACAGTACACAACACCGGCACACAACGCTGGCACACAACACTGGCACACAGTACACAACACCGGCACACAACACTGGCACACAGTACACAACACCGGCACACAACACTGACACACAACACTGGCACACAACACTGACACACAGTACACAACACCGGCACACAACACTGGCACACAACACTGGCACACAACACTGGCACACAGTACACAACACCGGCACACAAGACCGGCACACAACACTGACACACAACACTGGCACACAACACTGACACACAGTACACAACACTGCGACACAACACTGGCACACAACACTGACACACAGTACACAACACCAGCACACAACACTGGCACACAACACTGACACACAACACTGACACACAGTACACAACACCGGCACACAACACTGACACACAGTACACAACACCGGCACACAACACTGACACACAACACTGACACACAACACTGGCACACAACACTGACACACAGTACAGAACACCGGCACACAACACTGGCACACAGTACAGAACACCGGCACACAACACTGACACACAGTACACAACACCGGCACACAACACTGCGACACAACACTGGCACACAACACTGACACACAGTACACAACACCGGCACACAACACTGCGACACAACACTGGCACACAACACTGACACACAGTACAGAACACCGGCACACAACACTGACACACAACACTGGCACACAGTACACAACACCGGCACACAACACTGCGACACAACACTGGCACACAACACTGACACACAGTACACAACACCGGCACACAACACTGCGACACAACACTGGCACACAACACTGACACACAGTACAGAACACCGGCACACAACACTGACACACAACACTGGCACACAGTACACAACACCGGCACACAACACTGCGACACAACACTGACACACAACACTGACACACAACACTGACACACAGTACACAACACCGGCACACAACACTGACACACAACAGTGGCACACAACACTGACACACAGTACACAACACCGGCACACAACACTGACACACAGTACACAACACTGACACACAACACTGGCACACAGTACACAACACCGGCACACAACACTGACACACAACACTGGCACACAACACTGACACACAGTACAGAACACCGGCACACAACACTGACACACAACACTGGCACACAGTACACAACACCGGCACACAACACTGCGACACAACACTGACACACAACACTGACACACAACACTGACACACAGTACACAACACCGGCACACAACACTGACACACAGTACACAACACTGGCACACAACACTGGCACACAGTACACAACACCGGCACACAACACTGACACACAACACTGGCACACAACACTGACACACAGTACACAACACCGGCACACAACACTGCGACACAACACTGGCACACAACACTGGCACACAGTACACAACACCGGCACACAACACTGACACACAACACTGGCACACAACACTGACACACAGTACACAACACCAGCACACAACACTGACACACAACACTGGCACACAACACTGGCACACAGTACACAACACCGGCACACAACACTGACACACAACACTGGCACACAACACTGACACACAGTACACAACACCGGCACACAACACTGACACACAACACTGGCACACAACACTGGCACACAGTACACAACACCGGCACACAACACTGACACACAACACTGGCACACAACACTGACACACAGTACACAACACCAGCACACAACACTGCAACACAACACTGACACACAGTACACAACACCGGCACACAACACTGACACACAACACTGGCACACAGTACACAACACCGGCACACAACACTGACACACAACACTGGCACACAGTACACAACACCGGCACACAACACTGACACACAACACTGGCACATGGTACACAACACTGACACATGGTACACAACACTGACACATGGTACACAACACCGGCACACAACACTGACACATGGTACACAACACTGACACATGGTACACAACACCGGCACACAACACTGACACATGGTACACAACACCGGCACACAACACTGACACATGGTACACAACACCGGCACACAACACTGACACATGGTACACAACACTGACACATGGTACACAACACTGACACATGGTACACAACACCGGCACACAACACTGGCACATGGTACACAACACCGGCACACAACCCTGACACACAGTACACAACACCGGCACACAACACTGGCACACAACACTGACACACAACACTGACACACAGTACAAAACACCGGCACACAACACTGACACATGGTACACAACACCGGCACACAATACTGGCACATGGTACACAACACCGGCACACAACACTGACACACAGTACACAACACCGGCACACAACACTGACACACAACACTGACACACAACACTGACACACAGTACACAACACCGGCACACAACACTGGCACACAACACCGGCACACAACACTGACACACAGTACACAACACCGGCACACAACACTGGCACACAACACCGGCACACAACACTGGCACACAGTACACAACACCGGCACACAACACCGGCACACAACACTGACACACAGTACACAACACCGGCACACAACACTGGCACACAACACCGGCACACAACACTGGCACACAGTACACAACACCGGCACACAACACTGGCACACAGCACACAACACCGGCACACAACACTGGCACACAGTACACAACACCGGCACACAACACCGGCACACAACACCGGCACACAACACTGGCACACAACACCGGCACACAACACTGGCACACAGTACACAACACCGGCACACAACACCGGCACACAACACTGGCACACAACACCGGCACACAACACTGGCACACAGTACACAACACCAGCACACAACACTGGCACACAGTACACAACACCGGCACACAACACTGGCACACAACACCGGCACACAACACTGGCACACAACACCGGCACACAACACTGGCACACAACACCGGCACACAACACTGGCACACAACACCGGCACACAACACTGGCACACAACACTGGCACACAGTACACAACACCGGCACACAACACTGACACACAGTACACAACACCGGCACACAACACTGACACATGGTACACAACACCGGCACACAACACTGGCACATGGTACACAACACCGGCACACAACACTGACATACAGTACACAACACCGGCACACAACACTGACACACAACACTGACACACAACACTGACACACAGTACACAACACCGGCACACAACACTGGCACACAACACCGGCACACAACACTGACACACAGTACACAACACCGGCACACAACACTGGCACACAACACCGGCACACAACACTGGCACACAGTACACAACACCGGCACACAACACTGGCACACAGTACACAACACCGGCACACAACACCGGCACACAACACTGACACACAGTACACAACACCGGCACACAACACTGGCACACAACACCGGCACACAACACTGGCACACAGTACACAACACCGGCACACAACACTGGCACACAGTACACAACACCGGCACACAACACTGGCACACAGTACACAACACCGGCACACAACACCGGCACACAACACCGGCACACAACACTGGCACACAACACCGGCACACAACACTGGCACACAGTACACAACACCGGCACACAACACCGGCACACAACACTGGCACACAACACCGGCACACAACACTGGCACACAGTACACAACACCGGCACACAACACTGGCACACAGTACACAACACCGGCACACAACACTGGCACACAACACCGGCACACAACACTGACACACAGCACACAACACCGGCACACAACACTGGCACACAACACCGGCACACAACACTGGCACACAACACTGGCACACAGTACACAACACCGGCACACAACACTGGCACACAGTACACAACACCGGCACACAACACCGGCACACAACACTGGCACACAACACCGGCACACAACACTGGCACACAGTACACAACACCGGCACACAACACCGGCACACAACACCGGCACACAACACTGGCACACAACACCGGCACACAACACTGGCACACAGTACACAACACCGGCACACAACACCGGCACACAACACTGGCACACAGTACACAACACCGGCACACAACACTGGCACACAACACCGGCACACAACACTGGCACACAACACCGGCACACAACACTGGCACACAACACCGGCACACAACACTGGCACACAACACCGGCACACAACACTGGCACACAACACTGGCACACAGTACACAACACCGGCACACAACACTGGCACACAGTACACAACACCGGCACACAACACCGGCACACAACACTGGCACACAGTACACAACACCGGCACACAACACTGGCACACAACACCGGCACACAACACTGGCACACAACACCGGCACACAACACTGGCACACAACACTGGCACACAGTACACAACACCGGCACACAACACTGGCACACAGTACACAACACCGGCACACAACACTGGCACACAACACCGGCACACAACACTGGCACACAGTACACAACACCGGCACACAACACCGGCACACAACACCGGCACACAACACTGGCACACAACACCGGCACACAACACTGGCACACAGTACACAACACCGGCACACAACACCGGCACACAACACTGGCACACAGTACACAACACCGGCACACAACACTGGCACACAACACCGGCACACAACACTGGCACACAACACCGGCACACAACACTGGCACACAACACCGGCACACAACACTGGCACACAACACTGGCACACAGTACACAACACCGGCACACAACACTGGCACACAGTACACAACACCGGCACACAACACCGGCACACAACACTGGCACACAGTACACAACACCGGCACACAACACCGGCACACAACACTGGCACACAACACTGGCACACAGTACAGAACACTGGCACACAACACCGGCACACAACACTGGCACATGGTACACAACACTGGAACACATGTAGCGGGATTCTCCCCTACCCAGCAGGACGGGCCACTCCGGCACCGAGGACTGGCGTGAACCACTCTGGCGTCGGGCCGGCCCGAAGGTGCGGAATCCTCCGCACCTTCAGGGGCTAGGCCGGCACCGGGGTGTTTGGTGCGGCGCCAGCCGGCGCGGAAGGGCCTCTGCCGGCCGGCGCAAGTTGCCTCATGCGCGGGATCGCTGGCGTAGGCTGGCGTCATCCCAGATCATGCGCAGGGGGTTTCTTCTCCACACTGACCTTGGCGGAGGTTGACAGCGGCCGGTGCGGAGGAATAGAGTGCCCCCACGGCACAGGCCCGCCCGCGGATCGGTGGGCCCCGATCGTGGGCCAGGCCACCGTGGGGGCAGCCCCCGGGGCCAAATCCCCCCGTGCCCCCCCCGAAGACTCTGCAGGCCGCCCATGGAGTCCGGTCCCGCCGGTAAGGACCTGTTGTGATTAACGCCGGTGGGACCAGCCGAACACGGGCGGCCACTCGGCCCATCGCGGTCCAGAGAATCACCGGGGGGTCCGCTGCCAATGGCCGCCGACCGTCGTGGCGCGATTCCCGTCCCCGCCAAAACCCCGGCGCCGGAGAATTCGGCAGCCGGCAGGGGCAGGATTCATGCCGCCACCCCGCCGATTCCCCGACCCGGCGGGGGATCGGAGAATCCCGCCCATGGTACACAGCATGTCAGACAACACTGGCACACAACACTGAGGATTGTCAGACAATACAACAGGCCATAGGTCGGTTAGAGATTTGGGCAGAGAAATGGCAAATGGAGTTTAATCCGGACAAATGTGAGGTAATGCATTTTGATAAGTTTAACATAGAGGGGAAATATACCGTAAATGGCAAAACTCTTAGGAATATAGAAAGTCAGAGAGATCTGGGCGTGCAGGTTGACAGATCTTTGAAAGTGGCAACACAAGTGGACAAGGTAGTCAAGAAAGCAAACGGAATGCTTGCCTTCATTGAACGGCGTATCGAGTATAAAAGCTGGCAAGTCATACTTCAGTTGTATAGAACCTTGGTAAGGCCGCACTTGGAATATTGCGCACAATTCGCATCGCCACACTACCAGAAGGATGTGCAGGCTATGGAGAGGGTGCAGAAGAGGTTTACCAGGATGTTGCCTGGTCTGGAGGGTGTTAGCTATGTGGAGAGGCTGAATAGACTCGGACTGTTTTCATTAGAAAGACGGAGGTTGAGGGATGACCTGATAGAGGCCTACAAGATTATGAGGGGCATGGATAGAGTGGATGGGCAGGCACTCTTTCCCAGGGTGGAGGGGTCAGTCACCAGGGGGCATAAGTTTAAGGTCCATGGGGCAAAGTTTAGAGGAGATGTGCGAGGCAGGTTTATTTACAGAGGGTGGGGAGTGCCTGGGACGTGCTGCCAGGGGAGGTTGTGGAAACAGATATATTAACGGCTTTCAAAAGGCATCTTGACAAATAGACGAATATGATCGGTATAGAGGGATACAGCACGAGGAAGTGCTCAGGGTTTTGGCCAGGGGTAGTATAGTACAGGCTCGGAGGGCCGAAGGCCATGTTCCTGTGCTCTATTGTTCTTTGTTCTTTGTACACGACACTGACACACAACACAGGCAGACAGTACACAACACTGACACACAACCTGGTACACAACGTGACACACAACACAGGCAGACAGTACACAACACTGACACACAAAGTGGGACACAATGCGACACACAACACTGGTGTATGCTGCTTGTCAACAATGCAGTCATATGAAGGTGTGATACCCTCTGGACCAATCTGCAGCCCAGAGGAATTGACTGAGTTCATTATTATTCTAGCCACAGTGCTGACTCCCAGCTGGGTGCCAATTCCACCAGATTAACTCTCATTCCAAACACCCACAGCATTCTTCGTGCTGTGAGATATTCAGCTGGCCATTCTGTGTGATTTGCTCATTGCAGGCTGTGAATTGCCAGGAGTTAGACAGCCCATCATAGAACGTGTGTTTCTGTCCTTGCACTCTGTCATGCACAAAGCAGCTTTGCATCTGTTCTCAGAGTGAGGTTTTTCCAGGTCCCTCGTCTGTCACCAGGAGCTTACAGCTTGAGGGGTCAGCCATTCGACATCAAGTGTGGCTCACCAAGAATCTCTCCCAATCTTCCCGCCGCCATTAGTGTTTTTGGAAGGATTTGCAGGTTGACACTCAGCCTGTGTGAAACGCACCTCCCTGGGCTGTCAGATCCAGGGGTGGGACTCAAACCCAGAGCCTCTGACTCCGAGGCCGGCACCCTAGCCACTGCGCCACAGACCTCCCAAGGAAGCCTGGTGTACCCGGTGTACCGGTGCTGCCACACTCAGGGAGAGGTATTTGTGACACTCCCCCTATACATTCCCTACAGCTCTGCAAAACAAGAGCAGAAATGACCAGCATGATGCACACCGCTGTGTTGTTTCTGATTTCAGGGTGGATGCCATTAGATCACATTTATCTCCTCCCCCTCCGCCCCTCCTCCATACTCACCAGGGATGCTCTACGCAGCCGACGGCTCATAGGCTTGTCAAACGGCGGGCTGTTCATTGCAAATTTCTCAAGGTAACCCTCTGGCAGGCGGATATCAGCAGGAAGAGACAGCCGCTTGTTAATATCCTGATAACAGAGAGAACAGGTAGTTTAGAGTTCCCATTGTAACAAAATGAGAGTGATGAGCCAGCCACAGTTACTAGCAACCTGCTTTAAGCACAAACTCTCAGCCTTCTCCAACCCATCCCCCCCACTCCCCGCCATGGATGTCAGCTGTCAGAGTCAAGTCAGTCGCATTAGTTCCATAGGGTCTCTACAGTGCAAAAGGAAGCCATTCGGCCCATCAAACCTGCACTGACCCTCTGAAAGAGCACCCTACCTAGGCCCACTCACCCACCCTAGCCCCGTGACCCCGCAACCCCACCCAAACTGCACATTTTTGGATGCTTAGGGGCAATTTATCACGGCCCTAACCGGCACATCTTTGGGCTGTGGGAGGAAACCGGAGCACCCGGAGGAAACCCACGCAGACATGAGGAGAACGTACAAACTCCATACAGTCACCCGAGGCCGGAATTGAACCTGGGTCCCTGCCGCTGTGAGGCAACAGTGCTAACCGCTGTGCCACCGTGCTGCCCTCTGTTGTTGAATAATTACTGAATAAATATGGGTAAAATATCTTGAATCAACAGACTTGGGATCAGTTCCAAAGTAATATTGGATTAATGGAGGCAGCCATTTTACTCACTATAATAAATGATCCACTTCAAGAAAAATATGATAACATGGCTTTCAATCAGTGATACTGAATGAAAATGTCTCTCTCTCTCTCTATCTATCTATCTCTCTCTCTCTATATATATATATAATAGGTTACACTGTACATCTTCTCACCGTACCACATACAGTCATATAAAATCAAGCCTTTTATTGAACAATTGGAATTCCCCTGAGGATGTCCTGGGCTGAGTCATTCTATTGGCTAACTCATTCATCTGCCTGAACTGACCTGTCAGACCCACTGCCATTCAACTCCCTGCCCAGACAGAACAGTGACCAATGAACAAACAGCTCACTCAACCCCTCCCCTCATTCAGCTGACAGACAACCCATTAGACTGTGGGAGTCACCGGCACGGGCCCCATCACCTCCTGACTGAAACATTATGTAAATGTTGCCACTTTCCCAGAAGACCATAGGTTGCTTTCTCCTTTGAGACAGATCTGACTTGTGGTGATTTAACCTGGGGGTCACCGCACCTCAGGCGAGGGGCAAGGTTGAGAAACATAGAAAGTAGGAGCAGGAGGAAGTAATTCGGCCCTTCAAGCCTGCTCCGCCATGCATTATGATAATGATCATTATCAAGTTCAATGCCCTGATCACACTTTCCCCCATATCCCCTGACACCTTTAGCCCCAATAGCGATATCTAATTCCTTCTTGAAATTACATAACGTTTTGGCCTCAACTACTTTCTGTGGTAGTGAATTTCACAGATTCACCGCTCTCTGGGTGAGGAAGTTTCTCCTCACCTCAGTCCTAAAACGTTTACCCTTATCCTCAAACTAATGACCCCTAGATCGACTCCCCCACCATTGGGAACATTCTTTCCCGTCTAATCCTGTTAGAATTTTGTATGTTTCTAAAAGATTCCCTCTCACTCTTCTAAACTCCACTGAATATAACCCTAACCGACTTGGTCTCCCCTCATATGACAGTCCTGCCACCCAGGAATCAGCCTGGTTAACCTTCGCTGCACTCCCTCCATAGCAAGAACATCCTTCCTCAGATAAGGACACCAAAACTGCACACAATACTCCAGGTATGGCTTCACCAACGCGCAATACAACTGCAGTAAAACATCTCTATTCCTATACTCAGATCCTCTCGCTATGAAGGCCAACATACCATTTGTCTTTACTGTCTGATGTACCTGCGCACTTACTTTCAGCTTATGCACAAGGGCACCAAGGTCTCGCTGAGTATCCACCACTCTCAATTTACACCCATTCAAATAATAATCTGCCTTCATATTTTTGCTATCACAGCGGATAACCTCACATTTAGCCACATTATATTGCATCAGACATGTAAATGTCCACTCACTCAGCCTGTCCAAATCCCCCTGAAGCATCTCTGCATCCTCCTCACAGCTCACTCTCCCACCCACTACACCACCACAACCCCACACCACCACACCATCACACCATCACACCATCACACCAACACACCACCACAGCAACACACCACCACACCATCACACCACCACACCACCACAACCCCACACCACCACAACCCCACACCACCACACCATCACACCATCACACCAACACACCATCACACCATCACACCAACACACCACCACACCAACACACCATCACACCATCACACCAACACACCATCACACCAACACACCACCACACCACCACAGCAACACACCATCACACCATCACACCATCACACCAACACACCACCACACCAACACACCATCACACCACCACACCACCCCCACACCACCACACCACCACACCACCACCCCATCACACCAACACACCACCACCCCATCACACCACCACACCACCCCCACACCACCACACCACCACACCACCACCCCATCACACCACCACACCACCCCCACACCATCACACCACCACACCACCACACCATCACACCACCACACCACCACACCATCACACCAACACACCACCACCACACCACCACACCATCACACCACCACACCATCACACCACCACACCACCACACCACACCCACACCACCACACCATCACACCACCCCACCATCACACCAACACACCACCACCCCATCACACCACCACACCACCACCACACCACCACACCACCACACCATCACACCACCACACCACCACACCATCACACCAACACACCACCACATCATCACACCAACACACCACCACACCATCACACCACCACACCACCACACCACACCCACACCACCACACCATCACACCACCACACCATCACACCAACACACCACCACCCCATCACACCACCACACCACCTCCACACCACCACACCATCACACCACCACACCACCACACCATCACACCAACACACCACCCCCACACCACCACACCACCACACCACCACACCATCACACCACCACACCACCACCCCATCACACCACCACCCCATCACACCACCACACCACCCCCACACCACCACATCATCACACGACCACACAAACACAACAACACACGAACAAACCCCCACACCCCCACAACACCACACCACCACACCAACACATCACCACATCAACACACCACCACACGATCATACCAACACACAACCACACCATCACACCACCACACCACTCCCACACCACCACACCATCACACCAACACACCATCACACCATCACACCAACACACCACCACACCACCACACCATCACACCACCAGCACACCACCACACCATCACACCACCACACCATCACACCACCACACCACCCGCACACCATCACACCACCACACCACCCCCACACCACCACACCATCACACCACCACACACCACGCCACCACACCACCCCCACACCACCACACCACCACACCATCACACCAACACACCACCACACCATCACACCAACACACCACCACACCATCACATCACCACACCGGCACACCACACCCACACCACCACACCACCACACCAACACACCACCACACCAACACACAACCACACCATCACACTATCACACCATCACACCACACCGCCACACCAACACACCACCACACCAACACACCACCACCCCATCACACCACCACACCACCCCCACACCACCACACCACCACACCACCACCCCATCACACCACCACACCACCCCCACACCATCACACCACCACACCACCACACCATCACACCACCACACCACCACCCCATCACACCACCACACCACCACCACACCACCACACCATCACACCACCACACCATCACACCACCACACCACCACACCACACCCACACCACCACACCATCACACCACCACACCATCACACCAACACACCACCACCCCATCACACCACCACACCACCACCACACCACCACACCATCACACCACCACACCACCACACCATCACACAAACACACCACCACACCAACACACCACCACACCACACCCACACCACCACACCATCACACCACCACACCACCACACCATCACACAAACACACCATCACACCAACACACCACCACACCACACCCACACCACCACACCATCACACCACCACACCACCACACCATCACACCAACACACCACCACACCATCACACCAACACACCACCACACAATCACACCACCACACCACACCCACACCACCACACCATCACACCACCACACCATCACACCACCACACCATCACACCAACACACCACCACCCCATCACACCACCACACCACCCCCACACCACCACACCATCACACCACCACATCACCACACCATCACACCAACACACCACCCCCACACCACCACACCACCACACCACCACACCATCACACCACCACACCACCACCCCATCACACCACCACCCCATCACACCACCACACCACCCCCACACCACCACACCATCACACGACCACACCAACACAACAACACACGAACAAACCCCCACACCCCCACAACACCACACCACCACACCAACACATCACCACATCAACACACCACCACACGATCATACCAACACACAACCACACCATCACACCACCACACCACTCCCACACCACCACACCATCACACCAACACACCACCACACCACCACACCATCACACCACCAGCACACCACCACACCATCACACCACCACACCATCACACCACCACACCACCCGCACACCATCACACCACCACACCACCCCCACACCACCACACCATCACACCACCACACACCACGCCACCACACCACCCCCACACCACCACACCACCACACCATCACACCAACACACCACCACACCATCACACCAACACACCACCACACCATCACACCACCACACCGGCACACCACACCCACACCACCACACCACCACACCAACACACCACCACACCAACACACAACCACACCATCACACTATCACACCATCACACCACACCGCCACACCAACACACCACCACACCAACACACCAACACACCACCACACCATCACACTATCACACCATCACACCACACCGCCACACCAACACACCACCACACCACCACGCCAACACACCATCACACCACCCACACACCATCACACCAATACACCACCACACCACCACAGCATCACACCACCACACCACCATCACACCACCACACCACCACACCACACCCACACCACCACACCATCACACCACCACACCACCACACCATCACACCAACACACCACCACCACATCACACCACCACCCCACCACCCCATCACACCACCACACCACCATCACACCACCACCCCACCACCCCATCACACCACCACACCACCACCACCCCACCACCCCATCACACCACCACACCACCATCACACCACCACCCCACCACCCCATCACACCACCACACCCCCACCACCCCATCACACCACCAACACACCAACACACCACCACACCATCACACCAACACCCCATCACACCACCACACCACCACACCACACCCACACCACCACACCACCACACACCACACCACCACACCAACACACCACCACACCAACACACCATCACACCACCACACAACCACACCATCACACCACCACACCACCACCACACCACCACACCACCACACACCACACCACCACACCACCCCCACACAACCACACCAACACACCACCACACCACCACACCATCACACCACCACACCACCACACCATCACAGCACCACACCACCACCCCATCACACCACCACACCACCATCACACCACCACCCCACCACCCCATCACACCACCACACCACCACCACCCCACCACCCCATCACCCCACCACACCACACCCACACCACCACACCATCACACCAACACACCAACACAACAACACACGAACAAACCCCCACACCACCACACCATCACACCACCACACCGCCACACCGCCACACCACCCCCACACCACCACTCCACCATATCACCACATCAACACACCACCACACCATCATACCAACACACAACCACACCATCACACCACCACACCACTCCCACACCACCACACCATCACACCACCACACCATCACACCACCACACCGGCACACCACACCCACACCACCACACCATCACACGACCACACCAACACAACACACGAACAAACCCCCACACCCCCACAACACCACACCACCACACCAACACATCACCACATCAACACACCACCACACCATCATACCAACACACAACCACACCATCACACTACCACACCACTCCCACACCACCACACCATCACACCAACACACCATCACACCATCACACCAACACACCACCACACCACCACACCATCACACCACCAGCACACCACCACACCATCACACCACCACACCATCACACCACCACACCACCCGCACACCATCACACCACCACACCACCCCCACACCACCACACCATCACACCACCACACACCACGCCACCACACCACCCCCACACCACCACACCACCACACCATCACACCAACACACCACCACACCATCACACCAACACACCACCACACCATCACACCACCACACCGGCACACCACACCCACACCACCACACCACCACACCACCACACCAACACACCACCACACCAACACACAACCACACCATCACACTATCACACCATCACACCACACCGCCACACCAACACACCACCACAACAACACACCAACACACCACCACACCATCACACTATCACACCATCACACCACACCGCCACACCACCACACCACCACACACCACACCACCACACCAACACACCACCACACCAACACACCATCACACCACCACACAACCACACCATCACACCACCACACCACCACCACACCACCACACCACCACACACCACACCACCACACCACCCCCACACAACCACACCAACACACCACCACACCACCACACCATCACACCACCACACCACCACACCATCACAGCACCACACCACCACCCCATCACACCACCACACCACCATCACACCACCACCCCACCACCCCATCACACCACCACACCACCACCACCCCACCACCCCATCACCCCACCACACCACCCCCACACCACCACACCATCACACCAACACACCAACACAACAACACACGAACAAACCCCCACACCACCACAGCATCACACCACCACACCGCCACACCGCCACACCACCCCCACACCACCACTCCACCATATCACCACATCAACACACCACCACACCATCATACCAACACACAACCACACCATCACACCACCACACCACTCCCACGCCACCACACCATCACACCACCACACCATCACACCACCACACCGGCACACCACACCCACACCACCACACCATCACACGACCACACCAACACAACACACGAACAAACCCCCACACCCCCACAACACCACACCACCACACCAACACATCACCACATCAACACACCACCACACCATCATACCAACACACAACCACACCATCACACTACCACACCACTCCCACACCACCACACCATCACACCAACACACCATCACACCATCACACCAACACACCACCACACCACCACACCATCACACCACCAGCACACCACCACACCATCACACCACCACACCATCACACCACCACACCACCCGCACACCATCACACCACCACACCACCCCCACACCACCACACCATCACACCACCACACACCACGCCACCACACCACCCCCACACCACCACACCACCACACCATCACACCAACACACCACCACACCATCACACCAACACACCACCACACCATCACACCACCACACCGGCACACCACACCCACACCACCACACCACCACACCACCACACCATCACACTATCACACCATCACACCAACACACCACCACACCAACACACCACCACACCATCACACCACCACACCGGCACACCACACCCACACCACCACACCATCACACCACCACACACCACGCCACCACACCACCCCCACACCACCACACCACCACACCAACACACCACCACACCAACACACAACCACACCATCACACTATCACACCATCACACCACACCGCCACACCAACACACCACCACAACAACACACCAACACACCACCACACCATCACACTATCACACCATCACACCACACCGCCACACCAACACACCACCACACCACCACGCCAACACACCATCACACCACCCACACACCATCACACCAATACACCACCACACCATCACACCAACACACCACCACCCCATCACACCACCACCCCACCACCCCATCACACCACCACACCACCATCACACCACCACCCCACCACCCCATCACACCACCACACCACCACCACCCCACCACCCCATCACACCACCACACCACCATCACACCACCACCCCACCACCCCATCACACCACCACACCACCACCACCCCACCACAGCATCACACCACCACACCACCATCACACCACCACACCACCACACCACACCCACACCACCACACCATCACACCACCACACCACCACACCATCACACCAACACACCACCACCCCATCACACCACCACCCCACCACCCCATCACACCACCACACCACCATCACACCACCACCCCACCACCCCATCACACCACCACACCACCACCACCCCACCACCCCATCACACCACCACACCACCATCACACCACCACCCCACCACCCCATCACACCACCACACCACCACCACCCCACCACCCCATCACACCACCACACCACCATCACACCAACACGCCACCACACCATCACACCAACACCCCATCACACCAACACCCCATCACACCACCACACCACCACACCAACACACCACCACACCAACACACCAACACACCACCACCACCCCACCACCCCATCACACCAACACACCACCATCACACCAACACGCCACCACACCATCACACCAACACCCCATCACACCACCACACCACCACACCACCACACCAACACACCATCACACCACCACACACCACACCACCACACCAACACACCACCACACAAACACACCATCATACCACCACACAACCACACCATCACACCACCACACCACCACCACACGACCACACCACCACACCACCACACACCACACCACCCCCACACAACCACACCATCACACCACCACACCACCACACCATCACAGCACCACACCACCACCCCATCACACCACCACACCACCATCACACCACCACCCCACCACCCCATCACATCACCACATCAACACACCACCACACGATCATACCAACACACAACCACACCATCACACCACCACACCACTCCCACACCACCACACCATCACACCAACACACCATCACACCACCACACCATCACACCACCAGCACACCACCACACCATCACACCACCACACCATCACACCACCACACCACCCGCACACCATCACACCACCACACCACCCCCACACCACCACACCATCACACCACCACACACCACGCCACCACACCACCCCCACACCACCACACCACCACACCATCACACCAACACACCACCACACCATCACACCAACACACCACCACACCATCACACCACCACACCGGCACACCACACCCACACCACCACACCACCACACCAACACACCACCACACCAACACACAACCACACCATCACACTATCACACCATCACACCACACCGCCACACCAACACACCACCACACCAACACACCAACACACCACCACACCATCACACTATCACACCATCACACCACACCGCCACACCAACACACCACCACACCACCACGCCAACACACCATCACACCACCCACACACCATCACACCAATACACCACCACACCACCACAGCATCACACCACCACACCACCATCACACCACCACACCACCACACCACACCCACACCACCACACCATCACACCACCACACCACCACACCATCACACCAACACACCACCACCCCATCACCCCACCACCCCACCACCCCATCACACCACCACACCACCATCACACCACTTCCCCACCACCCCATCACACCACCACACCACCACCACCCCACCACCCCATCACACCACCACACCACCATCACACCACCACCCCACCACCCCATCACACCACCACACCCCCACCACCCCATCACACCACCAACACACCAACACACCACCACACCATCACACCAACACCCCATCACACCACCACACCACCACACCACACCCACACCACCACACCACCACACACCACTCCACCACACCAACACACCACCACACCAACACACCATCACACCACCACACAACCACACCATCACACCACCACACCACCACCACACCACCACACCACCACACACCACACCACCACACCACCCCCACACAACCACACCAACACACCACCACACCACCACACCATCACACCACCACACCACCACACCATCACAGCACCACACCACCACCCCATCACACCACCACACCACCATCACACCACCACCCCACCACCCCATCACACCACCACACCACCACCACCCCACCACCCCATCACCCCACCACACCACCCCCACACCACCACACCATCACACCAACACACCAACACAACAACACACGAACAAACCCCCACACCACCACACCATCACACCACCACACCGCCACACCGCCACACCACCCCCACACCACCACTCCACCATATCACCACATCAACACACCACCACACCATCATACCAACACACAACCACACCATCACACCACCACACCACTCCCACACCACCACACCATCACACCACCACACCATCACACCACCACACCGGCACACCACACCCACACCACCACACCATCACACGACCACACCAACACAACACACGAACAAACCCCCACACCCCCACAACACCACACCACCACACCAACACATCACCACATCAACACACCACCACACCATCATACCAACACACAACCACACCATCACACTACCACACCACTCCCACACCACCACACCATCACACCAACACACCACCACACCATCACACCACCAGCACACCACCACACCATCACACCACCACACCATCACACCACCACACCACCCGCACACCATCACACCACCACACCACCCCCACACCACCACGCCATCACACCACCACACACCACGCCACCACACCACCCCCACACCACCACACCACCACACCATCACACCAACACACCACCACACCATCACACCAACACACCACCACACCATCACACCACCACACCGGCACACCACACCACCACACCACCACACCACCACACCAACACACCACCACACCAACACACAACCACACCATCACACTATCACACCATCACACCACACCGCCACACCAACACACCACCACAACAACACACCAACACACCACCACACTATCACACTATCACACCATCACACCACACCGCCACACCAACACACCACCACACCACCACGCCAACACACCATCACACCACCCACACACCATCACACCAATACACCACCACACCATCACACCAACACACCACCACCCCATCACACCACCACCCCACCACCCCATCACACCACCACACCACCATCACACCACCACCCCACCACCCCATCACACCACCACACCACCACCACCCCACCACCCCATCACACCACCACACCACCATCACACCACCACCCCACCACCCCATCACACCACCACACCACCACCACCCCACCACAGCATCACACCACCACACCACCATCACACCACCACACCACCACACCACACCCACACCACCACACCATCACACCACCACACCACCACACCATCACACCAACACACCACCACCCCATCACACCACCACCCCACCACCCCATCACACCACCACACCACCATCACACCACCACCCCACCACCCCATCACACCACCACAACACCACCACCCCACCACCCCATCACACCACCACACCACCATCACACCACCACCCCACCACCCCATCACACCACCACACCACCACCACCCCACCACCCCATCACACCAACACCCCATCACACCACCACACCACCACACCAACACACCACCACACCAACACACCAACACACCACCACCACCCCACCACCCCATCACACCAGCACACCACCATCACACCAACACGCCACCACACCATCACACCAACACCCCATCACACCACCACACCACCACACCACCACACCAACACACCATCACACCACCACACACCACACCACCACACCAACACACCACCACACCAACACACCACCACACCACCACACAACCACACCATCACACCACCACACCACCACCACACGACCACACCACCACACCACCACACACCACACCACCCCCACACAACCACACCATCACACCACCACACCACCACACCATCACAGCACCACACCACCACCCCATCACACCACCACACCACCATCACACCACCACCCCACCACCCCATCACACCACCACACCACCACCACCCCACCACCCCATCACACCACCACACCACCATCACACCACCACCCCACCACCCCATCACACCACCACACCACCACCACCCCACCACCCCATCACACCACCACACCACCACCACCCCACCACCCCATCACACCACCACACCACCATCACACCAACACGCCACCACACCATCACACCAACACCCCATCACACCAACACCCCATCACACCACCACACCACCACACCACCACACCAACACACCAACACACCACCACCACCCCACCACCCCATCACACCACCACACCACCATCACACCAACACGCCACCACACCATCACACCAACACCCCATCACACCACCACACCACCACACCACCACACCAACACACCATCACACCACCACACACCACACCACCACACCAACACACCACCACACAAACACACCATCATACCACCACACAATCACACCATCACACCACCACACCACCACCACACGACCACACCACCACACCACCACACACCACACCACCCCCACACAACCACACCATCACACCACCACACCACCACACCATCACAGCACCACACCACCACCCCATCACACCACCACACCACCATCACACCACCACCCCACCACCCCATCACATCACCACATCAACACACCACCACACGATCATACCAACACACAACCACACCATCACACCACCACACCACTCCCACACCACCACACCATCACACCAACACACCACCACACCACCACACCATCACACCACCAGCACACCACCACACCATCACACCACCACACCATCACACCACCACACCACCCGCACACCATCACACCACCACACCACCCCCACACCACCACACCATCACACCACCACACACCACGCCACCACACCATCCCCACACCACCACACCACCACACCATCACACCAACACACCACCACACCATCACACCAACACACCACCACACCATCACACCACCACACCGGCACACCACACCCACACCACCACACCACCACACCAACACACCACCACACCAACACACAACCACACCATCACACTATCACACCATCACACCACACCGCCACACCAACACACCACCACACCAACACACCAACACACCACCACACCATCACACTATCACACCATCACACCACACCGCCACACCAACACACCACCACACCACCACGCCAACACACCATCACACCACCCACACACCATCACACCAATACACCACCACACCACCACAGCATCACACCACCACACCACCATCACACCACCACACCACCACACCACACCCACACCACCACACCATCACACCACCACACCACCACACCATCACACCAACACACCACCACCCCATCACCCCACCACCCCACCACCCCATCACACCACCACACCACCATCACACCACTTCCCCACCACCCCATCACACCACCACACCACCACCACCCCACCACCCCATCACACCACCACACCACCATCACACCACCACCCCACCACCCCATCACACCACCACACCCCCACCACCCCATCACACCACCAACACACCAACACACCACCACACCATCACACCAACACCCCATCACACCACCACACCACACCACACCCACACCACCACACCACCACACACCACACCACCACACCAACACACCACCACACCAACACACCATCACACCACCACACAACCACACCATCACACCACCACACCACCACCACACCACCACACCACCACACACCACACCACCACACCACCCCCACACAACCACACCAACACACCACCACACCACCACACCATCACACCACCACACCACCACACCATCACAGCACCACACCACCACCCCATCACACCACCACACCACCATCACACCACCACCCCACCACCCCATCACACCACCACACCACCACCACACCACCACCCCATCACCCCACCACACCACCCCCACACCACCACACCATCACACCAACACACCAACACAACAACACACGAACAAACCCCCACACCACCACACCATCACACCACCACACCGCCACACCACCCCCACACCACCACTCCACCATATCACCACATCAACACACCACCACACCATCATACCAACACACAACCACACCATCACACCACCACACCACTCCCACACCACCACACCATCACACCACCACACCATCACACCACCACACCGGCACACCACACCCACACCACCACACCATCACACGACCACACCAACACAACACACGAACAAACCCCCACACCCCCACAACACCACACCACCACACCAACACATCACCACATCAACACACCACCACACCATCATACCAACACACAACCACACCATCACACTACCACACCACTCCCACACCACCACACCATCACACCAACACACCATCACACCATCACACCAACACACCAACACACCACCACACCATCACACCACCAGCACACCACCACACCATCACACCACCACACCATCACACCACCACACCACCCGCACACCATCACACCACCACACCACCCCCACACCACCACGCCATCACACCACCACACACCACGCCACCACACCACCCCCACACCACCACACCACCACACCATCACACCAACACACCACCACACCATCACACCAACACACCACCACACCATCACACCGGCACACCACACCCACACCACCACACCACCACACCACCACACCAACACACCACCACACCAACACACAACCACACCATCACACTATCACACCATCACACCACACCGCCACACCAACACACCACCACAACAACACACCAACACACCACCACACCATCACACTATCACACCATCACACCACACCGCCACACCAACACACCACCACACCACCACGCCAACACACCATCACACCACCCACACACCATCACACCAATACACCACCACACCATCACACCAACACACCACCACCCCATCACACCACCACCCCACCATCACACCACCACCCCACCACCCCATCACACCACCACACCACCACCACCCCACCACCCCATCACACCACCACACCACCATCACACCACCACCCCACCACCCCATCACACCACCACCCCACCACCACCCCACCACAGCATCACACCACCACACCACCATCACACCACCACACCACCACACCACACCCACACCACCACACCATCACACCACCACACCACCACACCATCACACCAACACACCACCACCCCATCACACCACCACCCCACCACCCCATCACACCACCACACCACCATCACACCACCACCCCACCACCCCATCACACCACCACACCACCACCACCCCACCACCCCATCACACCACCACACCACCATCACACCACCACCCCACCACCCCATCACACCACCACACCACCACCACACCACCACCCCATCACACCAACACCCCATCACACCACCACACCACCACACCAACACACCACCACACCAACACACCAACACACCACCACCACCCCACCACCCCATCACACCACCACACCACCATCACACCAACACGCCACCACACCATCACACCAACACCCCATCACACCACCACACCACCACACCACCACACCAACACACCATCACACCACCACACACCACACCACCACACCAACACACCACCACACCAACACACCATCATACCACCACACAACCACACCATCACACCACCACACCACCACCACACGACCACACCACCACACCACCACACACCACACCACCCCCACACAACCACACCATCACACCACCACACCACCACACCATCACAGCACCACACCACCACCCCATCACACCACCACACCACCATCACACCACCACCCCACCACCCCATCACACCACCACACCACCACCACCCCACCACCCCATCACACCACCACACCACCCCCACACCACCACACCATCACACGACCACACCAACACAACAACACACGAACAAACCCCCACACCACCACACCATCACACCACCACACCGCCACACCGCCACACCACCCCCACACCACCACACCACCATATCACCACATCAACACACCACCACACCATCATACCAACACACAACCACACCATCACACCACCACACCACTCCCACACCACCACACCATCACACCACCACACCATCACACCACCACACCGGCACACCACACCCACACCACCACACCACCTCAGCATCACACCACCACACCAACACACCACCACACCAACACACAACCACACCAACACACCATCACACCAATACACCATCACACCACCACACCATCACACCAATACACCATCACACCGCCACGCCAACATACCATCACACCACCCACACACCACCACACCAATACACCCCCACACCAACACACCACCACCACCCCCACACCACCACACCATCACACCAACACACCACCACCCCCACACCACCACCCCATCACACCATCACACCACCCCCACACCCCCACACCACCACACCATCACACGACCACACCAACACACCAACACACGAACAAACCCCCACACCACCACCCCATCACACCACCACACCACCACCACCCCACCACCCCATCACACCACCACACCACCATCACACCACCACCCCACCACCCCATCACACCACCACACCACCACCACCCCACCACCCCATCACACCACCACACCACCATCACACCAACACGCCACCACACCATCACACCAACACCCCATCACACCAACACCCCATCACACCACCACACCACCACACCAACACACCACCACACCAACACACCACCACACCAACACACCAACACACCACCACCACCCCACCACCCCATCACACCACCACACCACCATCACACCAACACGCCACCACACCATCACACCAACACCCCATCACACCACCACACCACCACACCACCACACCAACACACCACCACACCAACACACCATCATACCACCACACAACCACACCATCACACCACCACACCACCACCACACGACCACACCACCACACCACCACACACCACACCACCCCCACACAACCACACCATCACACCACCACACCACCACACCATCACAGCACCACACCACCACCCCATCACACCACCACACCACCATCATACCACCACCCCACCACCCCATCACACCACCACACCACCACCACCCCACCACCCCATCACACCACCACACCACCCCCACACCACCACACCATCACACGACCACACCAACACAACAACACACGAACAAACCCCCACACCACCACACCATCACACCACCACACCGCCACACCGCCACACCACCCCCACACCACCACACCACCATATCACCACATCAACACACCACCACACCATCATACCAACACACAACCACACCATCACACCACCACACCACTCCCACACCACCACACCATCACACCACCACACCATCACACCACCACACCGGCACACCACACCCACACCACCACACCACCTCAGCATCACACCACCACACCAACACACCACCACACCAACACACAACCACACCAACACACCATCACACCAATACACCATCACACCACCACACCATCACACCAATACACCATCACACCGCCACGCCAACACACCATCACACCACCCACACACCCCCACACCAACACACCACCACCACCCCCACACCACCACACCATCACACCAACACACCACCACCCCCACACCACCACACCATCACACCAACACACCACCACACCATCACACCACCACACACCACACCACCCCCACAACACCACACCACCACACCAACACACCACCACACCACCACACACCACGCCACCACACCACCACACCATCACACCACCACACACCACACACCACCACACCACCACACCATCACACCACCACACACCACACCACCACACCATCACACCACCACACACCACGCCACCCGCACACCACCACACCATCACACCACCACACACCACACCACCACACCACCACACCATCACACCACCACACACCACACCACCACACCATCACACCACCACACACCACACCACCACACCACCACACCATCACACCACCACACACCACACCACCACACCATCACACCACCACACACCACGCCACCACACCACCACACCACCCGCACACCATCACACCACCACACCACCACACACCACACCACCACATCACCACACCATCACACCACCACACACCACGCCACCACACCACCCCCACACCACCACACCACCACACCATCATACCAACACACCACCACACCATCACACCACCACACCGGCACACCACACCACACCACCACACCAACACATCACCACACACCACGCCACCACACCACCCCCACACCACCACACCACCACACCATCATACCAACACACCACCACACCAACACACCACCACACCACCACACCATCACACCACCAACACACCATCACTCCAATACACCATCACACCACCACACCATCACACCAACACACCACCACACCAACACACCACCACACCATCACACCACCACACCGCCACACCACCACCACACCAACACACCAACACACCACCACACCAACACACCACCACAGTATCACACCACCACACCAACACACCACCACACCACCACAACAACACACCATCACACCATGGTCACTGACTTCCCATCACAGCTGTATCCAACACCCTAGAGACACTCACCTCGGTTGGCCCTGTCCCAGAGTGAGGTGACCCAGTTCCAGAGTGAGGTGGCCCAGTCTCAGAGTGAGGTGGTCCAGTCCCAGAGTGAGGTGGCACAGTCCCAGAGTGAGGTGGCACAGTCCCAGAGTGAGGTGGCCAAGTCGCAGAGTGAGGTGGCCCAGTCCAAGAGTGAGGTGGCCCAGTCCCAGAGTGAGATGGCCAAGTCCCAGAGTGAGGTGGCCCAGTCCCAGAGTGAGGTGGCCCAGTCCAAGAGTGAGGTGGCCCAGTCCCAGAGTGAGGTGGCCAAGGCCCAGAGTGAGGTAGCCATGTCCCAGAGTGAGGTGGCCATGCCCCAGAGTGAGGTGGCCAAGTCGCAGAGTGCGGTGGCCCAGTCCCAGAATGAGGTGGCCCAGTCATAGAGTGAGGTGGGCCAGTCCCAGAGTGAGGTGGCCAAGTCCCAGAGTGAGCTGCCCCAGTCCCAGAGTGAGGTGGCCCAGTCCCAGAGTGAGGTGGTCAAGTCCCAGAGTGAGGTGGCCCAGTCCCAGAGTGAGGTGGTCAAGTCCCAGAGTGAGGTGGCCCAGACCCAGAGTCAGGTGGCCCAGTCCCAGAGTGAGGTGGCCCAGTCCCAGAGTGAGGTGGCCCAGTCCCAGAGTGAGGTGGCCTAGTCATAGAGTGAGGTGGCCCAGTCCCAGAGTGAGGTGGCCCAGTCCCAGAGTGAGGTGGCCTAGTCATAGAGTGAGGTGGCCCTGTCCCAGAATGAGGTGGCCCAGTCCCAGAGTGAGGTGGCCCAGTCCCAGAGTGAGGTGGCCTAGTCATAGAGTGAGGTGGCCCAGTCCCAGAGTGAGGTGGCCCAGTCCCAGAGTGAGGTGGCCTAGTCCCAGAGTGAGGTGACCCAGTCCCAGAGTGAGGTGGCCCAGTCCCAGAGTGAGGTGGCCCAGTCCCAGAGTGAGGTGGCACAGTCCCAGAGTGAGGTGGCCAAGTCGCAGAGTGAGGTGGCCCAGTCCAAGAGTCAGGTGGCCCAGTCCCAGAGTGAGATGGCCAAGTCCCAGAGTGAGGTGGCCCAGTCCCAGAGTGAGGTGGCCCAGTCCAAGAGTGAGGTGGCCCAGTCCCAGAGTGAGGTGGCCATGTCCCAGAGTGAGGTGGCCATGTCCCAGAGTGAGGTGGCCAAGTCGCAGAGTGAGGTGGCCCAGTCCCAGAATGAGGTGGCCCAGTCATAGAGTGAGGTGGGCCAGTCCCAGAGTGAGGTGGCCAAGTCCCAGAGTGAGCTGCCCCAGTCCCAGAGTGAGGTGGCCCAGTCCCAGAGTGAGGTGGTCAAGTCCCAGAGTGAGGTGGCCCAGACCCAGAGTCAGGTGGCCCAGTCCCAGAGTGAGGTGGCCCAGTCCCAGAGTGAGGTGGCCCAGTCCCAGAGTGAGGTGGCCCAGTCCCAGAGTGAGGTGGCCTAGTCATAGAGTGAGGTGGCCCAGTCCCAGAGTGAGGTGGCCCAGTCCCAGAGTGAGGTGGCCTAGTCATAGAGTGAGGTGGCCCTGTCCCAGAATGAGGTGGCCCAGTCCCAGAGTGAGGTGGCCCAGTCCCAGAGTGAGGTGGCCTAGTCATAGAGTGAGGTGGCCCAGTCCCAGAGTGAGGTGGCCCAGTCCCAGAGTGAGGTGGCCTAGTCCCAGAGTGAGGTGACCCAGTCCCAGAGTGAGGTGGCCCAGTCCGAGAGAGAGGTGGCCCTGTCCCAGAGAGAGGTGGCCCTGTCCCAGAGTGAGGTGCTCCACTCAAGTGCTCCATGGCTGTGAGACGGGAGCGAGCCTCCAAGACTGGCAGTGCCAGGTGGACGGGGAGCCTCAGGGGTTGGCTCTGGTCGCACCATCGTCCCAAGGAGCAGCCCGGGGGCTAACGGGCACCCCGAGGGAGTCACCTGACTTGGTGACTACCGCAGGGGAGGTGCCAGAACACCACAGCCTTCGACTCCCCCTCACCTCCTGACCCTGATACACCTGATGGGCAGCAGGCAGAACAGGGTGGCACCACATCGCCTGGGACATCCGAGTGACTGCTGGGACCATCCAGGCCGGGTCGCTCCAGAGGACGGCCATCAAAGGGGACCCAGGTAACAGGGTGGGAACCACAACAAACCGTCTCCACTCCTGATGTATCGTTAGGGGATCCACCTAGACCTAACATTCAGGCCCAGAAGGTCAGAAAGGTAGACTCCAGTTAAGTTGGCATGGGTGCAGCACACAACGTTAGGGGCTTGGCCACCAGCCTATACTATAATGTTCAGAGATGGATGTGGGAGTACACTGGGGAGGTTGGCCTTTGCCTTCCTGGTAGCCCAGAGATAGATTCTGTTGCACCTGGGACAGGGGTATAAGTGAGTGATTTGGCAGAGTTCCTGCATTTGGAAAAGATCAACTTCTCCATCTGAGGTTCGGAGGAGGGGTTCACCTCGAAGTGGAAGCTGTTCATCGACTTATTGAGCATTGAGTCGTCAGCACAGGTGGGGAGTGGTCGTATTTTGTTCTGTTTGAGCTAGAGGGGTCTGAGTGAAAAGTGGGGGCTGGTTCTGGGGTGGCAGTGGGGATTGTGGGGGTGTTTGTTGGGGGGTCTGGTTATTTTGTGTTGCTGCATTTGGCTTTAGTGTTTCTTTGTTATGTATATATTCATTAGAAAATGCCTTCAATTTTTTTTTAAAGAATCAATTCCAGTTGTGAGCAGGGATGATATACTAAACGGGTCAACAAACAAGTCTTTATGGGTTGAACTTAGAAATATAAAAAGGCAGTCACACAACTGGGAGTATACTACAGACCCCCAAATTGTATAGTAAGAGGCAAATTTCTGCCTCTAAGAGCAAGAGAGCAATAATAGTAGGAGACTTTAACTGTCCCAATATAAACTGGGATTCAAACAAAGGGGAACTGAAGGAGAAATATTCATGCAGTGTTTCCAGGAAAATCTTTTCAACCAATTAGTGACAAACCCAACAAGAAAAGATGCAATTCCAGACCGAGTCTTGGAGAACAAAGAAGGGCAAGTGGGTGAAGTGATAGTTGTGACCATGCCGGGGAAAGTGATCACAATTCAGTTAGATTCAGTATTAGCGTGGTAAAGGAGAGAGATAAAGCAGGAGTAAAGATTTTGAACTGGGGGAAGGTAAATTTTGTAGAAATGGGAAGGGACTTGGCTGAGGTGGACTGGCAGCATTGCGAGAGGATAAATCTGTGGAAAACCAATGGGAAGCACTAAAAGGAGAGATCCTAAATGTACAAATAGATATGTCCCCTCCAAAAGTAAGAGTGGTGCTCCCAAATCTAGACGCCCCTGGAATACAGGGGAAGGTCAAACGGAGAAAGAAAGTGTATGATAAGCATAAAAAACTAAGCACTGCAGATAGTCCAGACAAGTAGCGAAAGTGCAGGGACAAAGTCAAAAAGGAAATAAGAAAATCAAAGAGAGGGCATGAAAAAAGATTAGCAAGTAAAGGACTGGACTGGAACTGATGTCCGAGGGGGGTGGGGGGGGTGTTTGCTAGAGCTGTTGGGGAGGGTTTACACTAATGTGGCAGGGGGATGGGAAACGATGCAGGAAGTCGGAGGGTAGTAAAACAGGGACAGAAATAAAAGGCAGTAAGGGGGAAAGTGTAAGGCAGAGAAGCCATAGTCAAAAATCAAAAAGGGGGAAAGTACAAGGTACAGTGACTGAGGGGAGCTCAGTGAATAGGACCAGGAATACTAAAAGGAATAAAACGGGAACTAAAAACATTAATGGTAAGCGACACGGCAGGTTGTTACATGAAGATATGGGTTCAACGACAAGGAAAATGAGGAGAAAGGATAAGAGGAAATATAACTTAGGAGAGGTTACTGATCGAGGTGTTAAGATTCAGAACAGAGGTAAAAAAAGCCAACATAAGTGTACTTTACCTGAATGCTCGTAGTATTCGGAATAAGGTAAATGAGTTGATGGCGCAAATCATCGTGAATGACTATGATTTAGTGGCCATTACTGAAACATGGTTAAAGGATGGTCACGACTGGGAGTTAAATATCCAAAGGTGTCAAACTATTCGGAAGGACAGAGTGGATGGTAAGGGAGGTGGTGTAGCTCTGTTATTTAAGGATGACATCCGGGCAATAGTAAGGGATGACATCGGTGCTATGGAGGATAAGGTTGAATCAAGTTGGGTGGAAATCAGGAATAGTAAGGCGAAAAAGTCACTGATCGGAGCAGTCTATAGGCCACCAAATAGTAACATTATGGTGGGGCAGGCAAGAAACAAAGAAATAACGGATGCATGTAGAAATGGTACAGCAGTTATCATGGGGGATTTTAATCTACATGTCGATTGGTTTAACCAGGTCAGTCAAGGCAGCCTAGAGGAGGAGTTTATAGAATGTATCCGTGATAGTTTCCTCGAACAGTATGTAATGGAACCTACGAGGGAACAAGCGGTCCTAGATCTGGTCCTGTGTAATGAGACAGGATTGATTCATGATCTCATAGTTAGGGATCCTTTTGGAAGGAGCGATCACAATATGGTGGAATTTAAAATACAGATGGAGGGTGAGACGGTAAAATCAAACACTAGTGATTTGTGCATAAACAAAGGAGATTTCACTGGGATGAGAGAAGCACTAGCTAAGGTAGACTGGGAGCAAAGACTTTATGGTGAAACAGTTGAGGAACAGTGGAAAACCTTCCAAGCGATTTTTCACAGTGCTCCGCAAAGGTTTATACCAACAAAAAGGAAGGACGGTAGAAAGAGGGAAAATCGACCGTGGATATCGAAGGAAATAAGGGAGAGTATCAAATTGAAGGAAAAAGCATACAAAGTGGCAAAGATAGTGGGAGACTAGAGGACTGGGAAATCTTTAGGGGGCAACAGAAAGCGACTAAAAAAGCCTTAAAGAAGAGTAAAATAGATTATGAGAGTAAATCAGAATATAAAAACAGATAGTAAAGGTTTCTACAAATATATAAAACATAAAAGAGTGGCTCAGGTAAATATTGGTCCTTTAGAGGATGAGAAGGGAGATTTAATAATGGAAGATGAGGAAATGGCTGAAGAACTGAACAGGTTTTTTGGGTCGGTCTTCACAGTGGAAGACACAAATAACATGCCAGTGACTGATGGAAATGAGGCAATGACAGGTGCGGACCTTGAGAGGATTGTTATCACCAAGGAGGTAGTGATGGGCAAGCTAATGGGGCTAAAGGTAGACCAGTCTCCTCGCCCTGATGGAATGCATCCCAGAGTGCTAAAAGAGATGGCTAGGGAAATTGCAAATGCACTAGTGATAATTTACCAAAATTCACTAGATTCTGGGGTGGTTCCGGCGGATTGGAAATTAGCAAACGTGACACCACTATTTAAAAAAGGAGATAGGCAGAAAGTGGGTAATTATAGGCCAGTGAGCTTAACTTTGGTAGTAGGGAAGATGCTGGAATCTATCATTAAGGAAGAAATAGCAAGGCACCTGGATGGAAATTGTCCCATTGGGAAGGCGCAGCATGGGTTCATAAAGGACAGGTCATGCCTAACTAATTTAGTGGAATTTTTTGAGGACATTACCAGTGCAGTAGATAACGGGGAGCCAATGGATGTGGTATATCTGGATTTCCAGAAAGCCTTTGACAAGGTGCCACACAAAAGGTTGCTGCATAAGATAAAGATGCATGGCATTAAGGGCATGGTAGTAGCATGGATAGAGGATTGGTTAATTAATAGAAAGCAAAGAGTGGGGATTAATGGGTGTTTCTCTGGTTGGCAATCAGTAGCTAGTGGTGTCCCTCAGGGATCAGTGTTGGGCCCACAATTGTTCACAATTTATATAGATGATTTGGAGTTGGGGACCAAGGGCAATGTGTCCAAGTTTGCAGACGACACTAAGATGAGTGGTAAAGCAAAAAGTGCAGAGGATACTGGAAGTCTGCAGAGGGATTTGGACAGGCTAAGTGAATGGGCTAGCGTCTGCCAGATGGAATACAATGTTGCCAAGTGTGAGGCTATCCATTTTGGGAGGGATAACAGCAAAAGGGATTATTATGGGCCAGAAAGTGGAGCTGAGTCCACAAAGATCAGCCATGATCTCATTAAATGGTGGAGCAGGCTCGAGGGGCCAGATGGCCTACTCCTGTTCCTAGTTCTTATGTTCTTATGAAAAGTTCCAGAGATGTAGAGGAAAGGATTGCAAAGATGATTCTGGATAGGAGCTAAAGTAACAGGGTAGTTGTTATGGAGGACTTTAACTATCCAAATATTGACTGGAAATGCTATAGCTCGAGTACTTTAGATGGGTCCGTTTTTGTCCAATGTGTGCAGGAGGGTTTCCTGACACAGTTTGTAGATAGGCCAACGAGAGGCGAGGCCGTATTGGATTTGGTACTGGGTAATGAACCAGGACAGGTGTTAGATTTGGAGGTAGGTGAGCACTTTGGTGATAGTGACCACAATTCGATTACGTTTACTTTAGTGATGGAAAAGGATAGGTATATACCGCAGGGCAAGTTATATCTGGGGGAAAGGCAATTATGATGCGATGAGGCAAGACTTCGGGTGCATCGGATGGGAGGGAAACTGCAGGGGATGGGCACAATTTAAATGTGTAGCTAGTTCAAGGAACAGCTACTGCGTGTCCTTCATAAGTATGTACCTGTCAGGCAGGGAGGAAGTGGTTGAGTGAGGGAACCGTGGTTTACTAAAGTAGTTGAATCACTTGTCAAGAGGAAGAAGGAGGCTTATGTAAAGATGAGACGTGAAGGTTCAGTTAGGGTGCTCGAGAGTTACAAGTTAGCTAGGAAGGACCCAAAGAGAGAGCTAAGAAGAGCCAGGAGGGACATGAGACGTCTTTGGCAGGTAGGATTAAGGATAACCCTAAAACTTTCTATAGATATGTCAGGAATAAATGAATGACTAGGGTAAGAGTAGGGCCAGTCAAGGACAGTAGTGGGAAGTTGTGCTTGGAGTCCGAGGAGATAGGAGAGGTGTTAAATGAATATTTTTCGTCAGTATTCACACAGGAAAAAGACAATGTTGTCGAGGAGAATACTGAGATCCAGGCTACTAGACAGTAGTGGGAAGTTGTGCGTGCAGTCCGAGGAGATAGGAGAGGTGTTAAATGAATATTTTTCATCAGTATTCACACAGGAAAAAGACAATGTTGTCGAGGAGAATACCGAGAAACAGACTACTAGACTAGAAGGGCTTGAGGTTCATAAGGAGGAGGTGTTAGCAATTCTGGAAAGTGTGAAAATAGATAAGTTCCCTGGGCCGGATGGGATTTATACTAGGATTCTCTGGGAATCTAGGGAGGAGATTGCTGAGCCTTTGGCTTTGATCTTTATGGCATCATTGTCTACAGGAATAGTGCCAGAAGACTGGAGGATAGCAAATGTTGTCCCTTTGATCAAGAAGAGGAGTAGAGACAACCCCGGTAACTATAGACCAGTGAGCCTTACTTCTGTTGTGGGCAAAGTCTTGGAAAGGTTTATAAGAGGTAGGATGTATAATTATCTGGAGAGGAATAATTTGATTAGAGATAGTCAACACGGTTTTGGGAAGGGTAGGTCGTGCCTCACAAACCTTATTGAGTTCTTTGAGCAGGTGACCAAACAGGTGGACGAGGGTAGAGCAGTTGATGTGGTGTATATGGATTTCAGTAAAGCGTTTCATAAAGTTCCCCACGGTAGGCGACTGCAGAAAATACGGAGGCATGGGATTCAGGGTGATTTAGCAGTTTGGATCAGGAATTGGCTAGCTGGAAGAAGACAAAGGGTGGTGCTTGATGGGAAATGTCCAGACTGGAGTCCAGTTACTAGTGGTGTACCACAAGGATCTGTTTTGGGGCCACTGCTGTTTGTCATTTTTATAAATGACCTGGAGGAGGGCGTAGAAGGATGGGTGAGTAAATTTGCAGATGAGACTAAAGTCGGTGGAGTTGTGGACAGTGCGGAAGGATGTTACAAGTTACAGAGGGACATAGATAAGCTGCAGAGCTGGGCTGAGAGGTGGCAAATGGAGTTTAATGCAGAAAAGTGTGAGGTGATTCAGTTTGGAACAAATAACAGGAAGACAGAGTACTGGGCTAATGGTAAGATTCTTGGTAGTGTGGATGAGCAGAGAGATCTCGGTGTCCATGTACATAGATCCCTGAAAGTTGCCACCCAGGTTGAGAGGGTTGTTAAGAAGGCGTACGGTGTGTTAGCTTTTATTGGTAGAGGGATTGAGTTTCGGAGCCATGAGGTCATGTTGCAGCTGTACAAAACTCTGGTGCGGCCGCATTTGGAGTATTGCGTGCAATTCCGGTCGCCGCATTATAGGAAGGATGTGGAAGCATTGGAAAGGGTGCAGAGGAGATTTACCAGGATGTTGCCTGGTACGGAGGAAAGATCTTATGAGGGAAGGCTGAGGGACTTGAGGCTGTTTTCATTAGAGAGAAGAAGGTTAAGAGGTGACTTAATTGAGGCATACAAGACGATCAGAGGATTAGATAGGGTGGACAGTGAGAGCCTTTTTCCTCGGATGGTGATATCTAGCACGAGGGCACATAGCTTTAAATTGAGGGGAGATAGATATAGAACAGATGTCAGAGGTAGGTTCTTTACTCAGAGAGTAGTAAGGGTGTGGAATGCCCTGCCTGCAACAGTAGTGGACTCACCATCATTAAGGGCATTTAAATGGTCATTGGATAAACATATGGACGATAAGGGAACAGTGTAGATGGGCTTTAGAGTGGTTTCACAGGTCGGCGCAACATCGAGGGCCGAAGGGCCTGTACTGCGCTGTAATGTTCTATGTTCTATGTTCTAAATGAATATTTTGTCTCAGTGTTTACAGAGGAAATGGATGATGCAGATATTCTAGTCCAGAAGGAACCTCACACTTCTCAGTGTTAAATTCCATCTGCCACTTTTCTGCCAGTAGGAACACTGTGAGATACTGGATAGGATAATCATAAAGAGAGAGGAAGTACTCGAAGGATTGGAATCCATGAAAGTTGATAAGTCGCCAGGGCGAGATGGATTGTTTCTGAGGTTTCTGAAGGAGGTGAGGGAGGAGATTGGAGATTCTCTGAGGATGATTTTCCAATCCTCACCAAACACAGGGAAGGTACCAGAGGACTGGAGAAATGTAAAAGTGGCCCCATTGTTTAAAGGGGAATCAAAGGAAATGCTGAACAATTATAGGCCAGTTAGACTTACATTGGTGGTGTGCAAATTAGTGGAATTAATCCTGAGAGATTGTGGTAGCACAGTGGTTAGCACTGTTGCTTCACAGCGCCAGGGACCCGGGTTCGATTCCAGGCTTGGATCACTGTCTGTGCGAAGTGTGCATGTTCTCCCCTTGTCTGCGTGGGTTTCCTCCGGGTGCTCCAGTTTCCTGCCACAGTCCAAAGATGTGCAGGTTAGGTGGATTGGTCACGATAAATTGCCCTGTAATGTCCAAAAGTAAGGTGGGGTTGTTGGGTTATGGGCATAGGGTGGAGCTATGAGCTTAGTGAGGGTGCTCTTTCAGGGGCCAGTGTAGACTTGATGGGCCGAATAGCCTACTTCTGCACAGTAAATTCTATGATTTCTAGATAGGATTAACTGTCACATAGAAAGGTATGGATTAGTCAGGGATAGTCGGCATAGACTTGTTAATGGAAGGTCTTGCCTCATACATTTCATTGAATTCTTTGAAGAAGTGACAAGAAGAGTTAATGAAGATAGTCCAGTGGATGTGGTGTACATGGATTTTAGCAAGGCATTTGACCACATTGGTCAAGAAAGTGAAAGCGCATGGGATTCAGGGCAATGTGGCAAGCTGGATAAAAAGTTGGCTGAATAACAGGAAACAAAGGGTAATGGTCGATGGCTGCCATTGTGATTGGAAAGTTGTTCCAAATGGTGTCCCACAGGGCTCGGTGTTGAGACCCTTTCTGGTTGTGTTAAATAATAACGATTTGGACATGAATGTGGGGAGCACAATTGGGAAATTTGCAGGCAACACAACGATTGGCCAAGTGGTGGACAGTGTAGAGGATAGCTCTCATCTCCAGAATGATACAGATGGGTTGGGTGGTAAAGTGGCAGATGGAATTTAACACCGAGAAGTGTGAGGTCATTCATTAAGCGAGGTCAATCAGTTATGGGGAGCACACAATAAATGGGAATATACTAAGAGAGGTAGATGAAGTGAGAGATCTTGGCGTACAAGTACACAGGTCCCTAAAGACAGCAGTTCAAGTAGACAAGGTTGTAAAGAAAGCATATGGAATGCTCTCCTTCAAGGGCGGCATGTGGCACAGTGGGTAGCACTGGGACTGCGGCGCTGAGGACCCAGGTTCGAATCCCGGCCCTGGGTCACTGTCCGTGTGGAGTTTGCACATTCTCCCCATGTCTGCGTGGGTTTCAGCCCCACAACCCAAAGATGTGCTGTTTAGGTGGATTGGCCACGTTAAATTGCCCCTTAATTGGAAAAAATAATAATAATTGGGAAAGCTCCCCTTCATTGGCAGAGTTATAGAACATAAAAGTAAGGATATAATGTTGGAATTGTATAAAATACTGGTGAGGCCACAACTGGAGTGTAGCGCAGTTCTGGTCGCCACTTTACAGGAAGGAGGTAATTGCTCTGGAGAGAGTACAGAGGGGGTTTACAAGAATGTTGCCGGGGTGGAAAAGTGTAGGTCAAGGTGATGCCTGCAGAGAGAAGTGTGATGGTCAGGTAAAGCTGAGTGCCATCAATTTACAAGTGAAAACTTTTGCCAAGGGGTGCAACATAGGGGAGAAACAGGATGAAGACAAGGATCCTGACACGGATAGTCTTTCCATAGGACCTGTAACATTCCATTTGCCGATCTAGAAGCGGTGAGTCAGCCTTACCTCGGTGGATATCCGCCTGTGATGGTGGTTTCTCAATCGGACACGAACGGGTGACTGAACTTCATCAGATGACGCCCCTGAGGCCTGGTCACTCTCCCCATCAGAACCTATCTTCACATGTTCATGGACAATTCCTGCAGGAGGCAAAAACCCGATGAGTAATTCCCAGGTAAATCCAATGAGGTGTCATTGAGGGTCAGTGAGAGAGGTGGTGAGTTTGGGGGAGGGTCAATGAGGGCGGTGGTGAGTGGGAGGGAGAACCAGTGAAGGAGGTGGTGAGTGGGCGTGAGGGTGGGGAGTGTGAGGGAGGGTCAGTGAGGGAGGGTCAGTGAGGGAGGGTCAGTGAGGGAGGGTCAGTGAGGGAGGGTCAGTGAGGGAGGGTCAGTGAGGGAGGGTCAGTGAGGGAGGGTCAGTGAGGGCGGGTCAGTGAGGGAGGGTCAGTGAGGGAGGGTCAGTAAGGAAGGTCAGTGAGGGAGGGTCAGTGAGGGAGGTGGTATGTGGGAGGGAGGATCAGTGAGGGAGGGTCAGTGAGGGAGGGTCAGGGAGGGCGGGTCAGTGAGGGAGGGTCAGTGAGGGAGGGTCAGTGAGGGAGAGTCAGTGAGGGAGATGGTGTGTGGGAGGGAGGGTCAGTGAGGGAGGTAGTGTGAGGGAGGGCCAGTGTGGGAGGATCAGTGAGGGAGGGTCAGTGAGGGAGGGCCAGTGAGGGAGGGTCAGTGAGGGAGGGTCAGTGAGGGAGGTGGTGTGTGTGAGGGAGGGTCAGTGAGGGAGGTGGTGTGAGGGAGGGCCAGTGTGGAAGGATCAGTGAGGGAGGGTCAGTGAGGGAGGGCCAGTGAGGGAGGGTCAGTGAGGGAGGGCCAGTGAGAGAGGGTCAGTGAGGGAGGGCCTGTGAGGGAGGGTCAGTGAGAGAGAGTCAGTGAGGGAGGGCCAGTGAGGGAGGGTCAGTGAGGGAGGGTCAGTGAGGGAGGTGGTGTGTGGGAGGGAGGGTCAGTGAGGGAGGTGGTGTGAGGGAGGGAGGGTCAGTGAGGGAGGTGGTGTGAGGGAGGGTCAGTGAGAGAGGGTCAGTGAGGGAGGGCCAGTGTGGGAGGATCAGTGAAGGAGGGTCAGTGAGGGAGGGCCAGTGAGGGAGGGTCAGTGAGGGAGGTGGTGTGTGGGAGGGAGGGTCAGTGACGGAGGTGGTGTGAGGGAGGGCCAGGGTGGGAGGATCAGTGAGGGAGGGTCAGTGAGGGAGGGCCAGTGAGGGAGGGTCAGTGAGGGAGGGTCAGTGAGGGAGGGTCAGTGAGGGAGGGTCAGTGAGGGAGGGTCAGTGAGGGTGGGTCAGTGAGGGAGGGTCAGTGAGGGAGGGTCAGTAAGGAAGGTCAGTGAGGGAGGGTCAGTGAGGGAGGTGGTATGTGGGAGGGAGGATCAGTGAGGGAGGGTCAGTGAGGGAGGGTCAGGGAGGGCGGGTCAGTTAGGGAGGGTCAGTGAGGGAGGGTCAGCGAGGGAGGGTCAGTGAGGGAGATGGTGTGTGGGAGGGAGGGTCAGTGAGGGAGGTGGTGTGAGGGAGGGCCAGTGTGGGAGGATCAGTGAGGGAGGGTCAGTGAGGGAGGGCCAGTGAGGGAGGGTCAGTGAGGGAGGGTCAGTGAGGGAGGTGGTGTGTGGGAGGGAGGGTCAGTGAGGGAGGTGGTGTGAGGGAGGGCCAGTGTGGGAGGATCAGTGAGGGAGGGTCAGTGAGGGAGGGCCAGTGAGGGAGGGTCAGTGAGGGAGGGCCAGTGAGAGAGGGTCAGTGAGGGAGGGCCTGTGAGGGAGGGTCAGTGAGAGAGAGTCAGTGAGGGAGGGCCAGTGAGGGAGGGTCAGTGAGGGAGGGTCAGTGAGGGAGGTGGTGTGTGGGAGGGAGGGTCAGTGAGGGAGGTGGTGTGAGGGAGGGAGGGTCAGTGAGGGAGGTGGTGTGAGGGAGGGTCAGTGAGAGAGGGTCAGTGAGGGAGGGCCAGTGTGGGAGGATCAGTGAGGGAGGGTCAGTGAGGGAGGGCCAGTGAGGGAGGGTCAGTGAGGGAGGTGGTGTGTGGGAGGGAGGGTCAGTGACGGAGGTGGTGTGAGGGAGGGCCAGTGTGGGAGGATCAGTGAGGGAGGGTCAGTGAGGGAGGGCCAGTGAGGGAGGGTCAGTGAGGGAGGGCCAGTGAGGGAGGGTCAGTGAGGGAGGGCCTGTGAGAGAGGGTCAGTGAGGGAGGGCCTGTGAGGGAGGGTCAGTGAGAGAGAGTCAGTGAGGGAGGGCCAGTGAGGGAGGGTCAGTGAGGGAGGGTCAGTGAGGGAGGTGGTGTGTGGGAGGATCAGTGAGGGAGGGTCAGTGAGGGAGGGCCAGTGAGGGAGGGTCAGTGAGGGAGGGTCAGTGAGAGAGGGTCAGTGAGGGCGGGTCAGTGAGGGAGGTGGTGAGTGGGCATGAGGGAGGGTCAGTGAGGGAGGGGAGCGGGGAGTGGGAGGGAGGGTCAGTGCAGGAGGTGGTGTGAGGGCGGGTCAGTGAGGGAGGGTCAGTGAGGGAGGGCCAGTGAGGGAGGGTCAGTGAGGGAGGGTAAGTGAGGGAGGGTCAGGGAGGGAGGGTCAGGGAGGGCGGGTCAGTGAGGGAGGGTCAGTGAGGGAGGGTCAGTGAGGGCGGGTCAGTGAGGGCAGGTCATTGAGGGAGGGACAGTGAGGGAGGGTCAGTGAGGGAGGGTCAGTGAGAGAGGGTCAGTGAGGGAGGGTCAGTGAGGGAGGGCCAGTGAGGGAGGGCCAGTGAGGGAGGGTCAGGGAGGGCGGGTCAGTGAGGGAGGGTCAGTGAGGGAGGGTCAGTGAGGGAGGGTCAGTGAGGGAGGGTCAGTGAGGGAGGGTCAGTGAGGGTGGGTCAGTGAGGGAGGGTCAGTAAGGAAGGTCAGTGAGGGAGGGTCAGTGAGGGAGGTGGTATGTGGGAGGGAGGATCAGTGAGGGAGGGTCAGTGAGGGAGGGTCAGGGAGGGCGGGTCAGTTAGGGAGGGTCAGTGAGGGAGGGTCAGTGAGGGAGGGTCAGTGAGGGAGATGGTGTGTGGGAGGGAGGGTCAGTGAGGGAGGTGGTGTGAGGGAGGGCCAGTGTGGGAGGATCAGTGAGGGAGGGTCAGTGAGGGAGGGCCAGTGCGGGAGGGTCAGTGAGGGAGGGTCAGTGAGGGAGGTGGTGTGTGGGAGGGAGGGTCAGTGAGGGAGGTGGTGTGAGGGAGGGCCAGTGTGGGAGGATCAGTGAGGGAGGGTCAGTGAGGGAGGGCCAGTGAGGGAGGGTCAGTGAGGGAGGGCCAGTGAGAGAGGGTCAGTGAGGGAGGGCCTGTGAGGGAGGGTCAGTGAGAGAGAGTCAGTGAGGGAGGGCCAGTGAGGGAGAGTCAGTGAGGGAGAGTCAGTGAGGGAGGTGGTGTGTGGGAGGGAGGGTCAGTGAGGGAGGTGGTGTGAGGGAGGGAGGGTCAGTGAGGGAGGGCCAGTGAGGGAGGGTCAGTGAGGGAGGTGGTGTGAGGGAGGGCCAGTGTGGGAGGATCAGTGAGGGAGGGTCAGTGAGGGAGGTGGTGTGAGGGAGGGCCAGTGTGGGAGGATCAGTGAGGGAGGGTCAGTGAGGGAGGGCCAGTGAGGGAGGGTCAGTGAGGGAGGGCCTGTGAGAGAGGGTCAGTGAGGGAGGGCCTGTGAGGGAGGGTCAGTGAGAGAGAGTCAGTGAGGGAGGGCCAGTGAGGGAGGGTCAGTGAGGGAAGGTCAGTGAGGGAGGTGGTGTGTGGGAGGATCAGTGAGGGAGGGTCAGTGAGGGAGGGCCAGTGAGGGAGGGTCAGTGAGGGAGGGTCAGTGAGAGAGGGTCAGTGAGGGCGGGTCAGTGAGGGAGGTGGTGAGTGGGCATGAGGGAGGGTCAGTGAGGGAGGGGAGTGGGGAGTGGGAGGGAGGGTCAGTGCAGGAGGTGGTGTGAGGGCGGGTCAGTGAGGGAGGGTCAGTGAGGGAGGGTCAGTGAGGGAGGGTAAGTGAGGGAGGGTCAGGGAGGGAGGGTCAGGGAGGGCGGGTCAGTGAGGGAGGGTCAGTGAGGGAGGGTCAGTGAGGGCGGGTCAGTGAGGGCAGGTCATTGAGGGAGGGACAGTGAGGGAGGGTCAGTGAGGGAGGGTCAGTGAGAGAGGGTCAGTGAGGGAGGGTCAGTGAGGGAGGGCCAGTGAGGGAGGGCCAGTGAGGGAGGGTCAGGGAGGGCGGGTCAGTGAGGGAGGGTCAGTGAGGGAGGGTCATGGAGGGCGGGTCAGTGAGGGTGGGTCAGTGAGGGAGGGTCAGTGAGGGAGGGTCAGTGAGGGAGGTGGTGTGAGGGAGGGTCAGTGAGGGAGGGTCAGGGAGGGCGGGTCAGTGAGGGAGGGTCAGTGAGAGAGGGTCAGTGAGAGAGGGTCAGTGAGGGAGGGTCAGTGAGGGAGGGTCAGTGAGGGAGGGTCAGGGAGGGCGGGTCAGTGAGGGCGGGTCAGTGAGGGAGGGCCAGTGAGGGAGGTGGTGTGAGGGAGGGTCAGTGAGGGAGGGTCAGTGAGGGCGGGTCAGTGAGGGCGGGTCAGTGAGGGGGGGTCAGTGAGGTAGGGTCAGTGAGGGAGGGCCAGTGAGGGAGGTGGTGTGAGGGAGGGTCAGTGAGGGCTGGTCAGTGAGGGAGAGTCAGTGAGGGCGGGTCAGTGAGGGCGGGTCAGTGAGGGTGGGTCAGTGAGGGAGGGCCAGTGAGAGAGGGTCAGTGAGGGCGGGTCAGTGAGGGCGGGTCAGTGAGGGAGGGTCAGTGAGGGAGGGTCAGTGAGGGCGGGTCAGTGTGGGAGGGTCAGTGAGGGAGGGTCAGTGAGGGCGGGTCAGTGAGGGCGGGTCAGTGAGGGAGGGTCAGTGAGGGAGGGCCAGTGAGGGAGGACCAGTGAGAGAGGGTCAGTGAGGGAGGGCCAGTGAGAGAGGGTCAGTGAGGGAGGGTCAGTGAGGGCGGGTCAGTGAGGGCGGGTCAGTGAGGGAGGGTCAGTGAGGGAGGGTCAGTGAGGGAGGGCCTGTGAGAGAGGGTCAGTGAGGGAGGGTCAGTGAGGGCGGGTCAGTGAGGGCGGGTCAGTGAGGGAGGGTCAGTGAGGGAGGGTCAGTGAGGGCGGGTCAGTGAGGGAGGGTCAGTGACGGCGAGTCAGTGAGGGAGGGTCAGTGAGGGTGGGTCAGTGAGGGAGGGTCATTGAGGGCGGGTCAGTGAGGGAGGGTCAGTGAGGGAGAGTCAGTGAGGGAGGGTCAGTGAGGGCGGGTCAGTGAGGGCCGGTCAGTGAGGGAGGGCCAGTGTGGGAGGATCAGTGAGGGAGGGTCAGTGTGGGAGGATCAGTGAGGGAGGGTCAGTGAGGGAGGGTCAGTGAGGGAGGGCCAGTGAGAGAGGGTCAGTGAGAGAGAGTCAGTGAGGGAGGGCCAGTGAGGGAGGGTCAGTGAGGGAGGGTCACTGAGGGAGGGTCAGTGAGGGAGGGTCAGTGAGGGAGGGTCAGTGAGGGAGGGTCAGTGAGGGAGGGCCTGTGAGGGAGGGTCAGTGAGAGAGAGTCAGTGAGGGAGGGCCAGTGAGGGAGGGTCAGTGAGGGAGGGTCAGTGAGGGAGGGTCAGTGAGGGAGGGCCTGTGAGGGAGGGTCAGTGAGAGAGAGTCAGTGAGGGAGGGCCAGTGAGGGAGGGTCAGTGAGGGAGGGTCAGTGAGGGAGGTGGTGTGTGGGAGGGAGTGTCAGTGAGGGAGGTGGTGTGAGGGAGGGAGGGTCAGTGAGGGAGGGTCAGTGAGAGAGGGTCAGTGAGGGAGGGCCAGTGTGGGAGGATCAGTGAGGGAGGGTCAGTGAGGGAGGGCCAGTGAGGGAGGGTCAGTGAGGAAGGTGGTGTGTGGGAGGGTGGGTCAGTGACGGAGGTGGTGTGAGGGAGGGAGGGTCAGTGAGGGAGGTGGTGTGAGGGAGGGAGGGTCAGTGAGGGAGGTGGTGTGAGGGAGGGAGGGTCAGTGAGGGAGGTGGTGTGAGGGAGGGTCAGTGAGAGAGGGTCAGTGAGGGAGGGCCAGTGTGGGAGGATCAGTGAGGGAGGGTCAGTGAGGGAGGGCCAGTGAGGGAGGGTCAGTGAGGAAGGGCCTGTGAGAGAGGGTCAGTGAGAGAGGGCCTGTGAGGGAGGGTCAGTGAGAGAGAGTCAGTGAGGGAGTGCCAGTGAGGGAGGGTCAGTGAGGGAGGGTCAGTGAGGGAGGGTCAGTGAGGGAGGGTCAGTGAGGGCGGTCAGTGAGGGCGGGTCAGTGAGGGAGGGTCAGTGAGGGAGGGTCAGTGAGGGAGGGTCAGTGAGAGAGGGTCAGTGAGGGAGGGTCAGCGAGGGAGGGCCAGTGAGGGAGGGCCAGTGAGGGAGGGTCAGGGAGGGCGGGTCAGTGAGGGAGGGTCAGTGAGGGAGGGTCAGTGAGGGTGGGTCAGTGAGGGTGGGTCAGTGAGGGAGGGTCAGTGAGGGAGGGTCAGTGAGGGAGGTGGTGTGAGGGAGGGTCAGTGAGGGAGGGTCAGGGAGGGCGGGTCAGTGAGGGAGGGTCAGTGAGAGAGGGTCAGTGAGAGAGGGTCAGTGAGGGAGGGTCAGTGAGGGAGGGTCAGTGAGGGAGGGTCAGGGAGGGCGGGTCAGTGAGGGCGGGTCAGTGAGGGAGGGCCAGTGAGGGAGGTGGTGTGAGGGAGGGTCAGTGAGGGAGGGTCAGTGAGGGCGGGTCAGTGAGGGCGGGTCAGTGAGGGAGGGTCAGTGAGGTAGGGTCAGTGAGGGAGGGCCAGTGAGGGAGGTGGTGTGAGGGAGGGTCAGTGAGGGAGGGTCAGTGAGGGAGGACCAGTGAGGGAGGACCAGTGAGAGAGGGCCAGTGAGGGAGGGCCAGTGAGGGAGGGCCTGTGAGAGAGGGTCAATGAGGGAGGGTCAGGGAGGGCGGGTCAGTGAGGGAGGGTCAGTGATGGCGGGTCAGTGAGGGCGGGTCAATGAGGGTGGGTCAGTGAGGGAGGGCCAGTGAGGGAGGGTCAGTGAGGGCGGGTCAGTGAGGGCGGGTCAGTGAGGGAGGGTCAGTGAGGGAGGGTCAGTGAGGGAGGGTCAGTGAGGGCGGGTCAGTGAGGGAGGGTCAGTGAGGGAGGGTCAGTGAGGGTGGGTCAGTGAGGGCGGGTCAGTGAGGGAGGGTCAGTGAGGGAGGGCCAGTGAGGGAGGTGGTGTGAGGGAGGGTCAGTGAGGGAGGGTCAGTGAGGGGGGACCAGTGAGGGAGGACCAGTGAGAGAGGGCCAGTGAGGGAGGGCCAGTGAGGGAGGGCCTGTGAAAGAGGGCCAGTGAGGGAGGGTCAGTGAGGGTGGGTCAGTGAGGGCGGGTCAGTGAGGGAGGGTCAGTGAGGGAGGGTCAGTGAGGGCGGGTCAGTGAGGGCGGGTCAGTGAGGGAGGGTCAGTGAGGGAGGGTCAGTGAGGGCGGGTCAGTGAGGGCGGGTCAGTGAGGGAGGGTCAGTGAGGGAGGGACAGTGAGGGAGGGTCAGTGAGGGCGGGTCAGTGAGGGTGGGTCAGTGAGGGAGGGTCAGTGAGGGAGAGTCAGTGAGGGAGGGTCAGTGAGGACGGGTCAGTGAGGGCCGGTCAGTGAGGGAGGGTCAGTGAGGGAGGGTCAGTGAGGGAGGGTCAGTGAGGGAGGGTCAGTGAGGGAGGGTCAGTGAGGGAGGTGGTATGTGGGAGGGAGGATCAGTGAGGGAGGGTCAGTGAGGGAGGGTCAGGGAGGGCGGGTCAGTGAGGGAGGGTCAGTGAGGGAGTGTCAGTGAGGGAGGGTCAGTGAGGGAGATGGTGTGTGGGAGGGAGGGTCAGTGAGGGAGGTGGTGTGAGGGAGGGCCAGTGTGGGAGGATCAGTGAGGGAGGGCCAGTGAGGGAGGGTCAGTGAGGGAGGGTCAGGGAGGGCGGGTCAGTGAGGGAGGGTCAGTGAGGGAGGGTCAGTGAGGGCGGGTCAGTGAGGGCGGGTCAGTGAGGGAGGGTCAGTGAGGGAGGGTCAGTGAGGGAGGGTCAGTGAGAGAGGGTCAGTGAGGGAGGGTCAGTGAGGGAGGGCCAGTGAGGGAGGGTCAGGGAGGGCGGGTCAGTGAGGGAGGGTCAGTGAGGGAGGGTCAGTGAGGGAGGGTCAGTGAGGGCGGGTCAGTGAGGGCGGGTCAGTGAGGGAGGGTCAGTGAGGGAGGGTCAGTGAGGGAGGTGGTGTGAGGGAGGGTCAGTGAGCGAGGGTCAGGGAGGGCGGGTCATTGAGGGAGGGTCAGTGAGAGAGGGTCAGTGAGAGAGGGTCAGTGAGGGAGGTCAGTGAGGGAGGGTCAGTGAGGGAGGGTCAGGGAGGGCGGGTCAGTGAGGGCGGGTCAGTGAGGGAGGGCCAGTGAGGTAGGTGGTGTGAGGGAGGGTCAGTGAGGGAGGGTCAGTGAGGGCGGGTCAGTGAGGGCGGGTCAGTGAGGGTGGGTCAGTGAGGGAGGGCCAGTGAGGGAGGGTCAGTGAGGGCGGGTCAGTGAGGGAGGGTCAGTGAGGGAGCGTCAGTGAGGGAGGGTCAGTGAGGGCGGGTCAGTGAGGGAGGGTCAGTGAGGGCGGGTCAGTGAGGGTGGGTCAGTGAGGGAGGGTCAGTGAGGGAGGGTCAGTGAGGGAGGGCCAGTGAGGGAGGTGGTGTGAGGGAGGGTCAGTGAGGGAGGGTCAGTGAGGGAGGACCAGTGAGGGAGGGTCAGTGAGGGAGGGCCAGTGAGGGAGGGCCAGTGAGGGAGGACCAGTGAGAGAGGGCCAGTGAGGGAGGGCCAGTGAGGGAGGGCCTGTGAGAGAGGGTCAGTGAGGGAGGGTCAGTGAGGGCGGGTCAGTGAGGGAGGGTCAGTGAGGGCGGGTCAGTGAGGGCGGGTCAGTGAGGGAGGGTCAGTGAGGGCGGGTCAGTGAGGGAGGGTCAGTGAATGCGGGTCAGTGACGGAGGGTCAGTGAGGGCGGGTCAGTGAGGGAGGGTCAGTGAGGGAGGGTCAGTGAGAAAGCGTCAGTGAGGGAGGGTCAGTGAGGGAGGGTCAGTGAGGGAGGGTCAGTGAGGGCGGGTCAGTGAGGGAGGGTCAGTGAGGGAGGGTCAGTGAGGGCGGGTCAGTGAGGGAGGGTCAGTGAGGGAGGGTCAGTAATGGAGGGTCAGTGAGGGAGGGTCAGTGAAAAAGGGTCAGTGAGGGCCGGTCAGTGAGGGAGGGTCAGTGAGGGAGGGTCAGTGAGGGAGGGTCAGTGAGGGAGGGTCAGTGAGAGAGGGTCAGTGAGAGAGGGTCCGTGAGGGAGGGTCAGTGAGAAAGGGTCAGTGAGGGCGGGTCAGTGAGGGAGGGTCAGTGAGGGAGGGTCAGTGAGGGAGGGTCAGTGAGAGAGAGTCAGTGAGGGAGGGTCAGTGAGGGAGGGTCAGTGAGGGAGGTGGTGTGAGGGAGGGTCAGTGAGGGAGGGTCAGTGAGGGAGGACCAGTGAGGGAGGACCAGTGAGAGAGGGCCAGTGAGGGAGGGCCAGTGAGGGAGGGCCTGTGAGAGAGGGTCAATGAGGGAGGGTCAGGGACGGCGGGTCAGTGAGGGAGGGTCAGTGATGGCGGGTCAGTGAGGGCGGGTCAATGAGGGTGGGTCAGTGAGGGAGGGCCAGTGAGGGAGGGTCAGTGAGGGCGGGTCAGTGAGGGCGGGTCAGTGAGGGAGGGTCAGTGAGGGAGGGTCAGTGAGGGAGGGTCAGTGAGGGCGGGTCAGTGAGGGAGGGTCAGTGAGGGAGGGTCAGTGAGGGCGGGTCAGTGAGGGCGGGTCAGTGAGGGAGGGTCAGTGAGGGAGGGCCAGTGAGGGAGGTGGTGTGAGGGAGGGTCAGTGAGGGAGGGTCAGTGAGGGGGGACCAGTGAGGGAGGACCAGTGAGAGAGGGCCAGTGAGGGAGGGCCAGTGAGGGAGGGCCTGTGAAAGAGGGTCAGTGAGGGAGGGTCAGTGAGGGCGGGTCAGTGAGGGCGGGTCAGTGAGGGAGGGTCAGTGAGGGAGGGTAGTGAGGGCGGGTCAGTGAGGGCGGGTCAGTGAGGGAGGGTCAGTGAGGGAGGGTCAGTGAGGGCGGGTCAGTGAGGGCGGGTCAGTGAGGGAGGGTCAGTGAGGGAGGGACAGTGAGGGAGGGTCAGTGAGGGCGGGTCAGTGAGGGTGGGTCAGTGAGGGAGGGTCAGTGAGGGAGAGTCAGTGAGGGAGGGTCAGTGAGGACGGGTCAGTGAGGGCCGGTCAGTGAGGGAGGGTCAGTGAGGGAGGGTCAGTGAGGGAGGGTCAGTGAGGGAGGGTCAGTGAGGGAGGGTCAGTGAGGGAGGGTCAGTGAGGGAGGTGGTATGTGGGAGGGAGGATCAGTGAGGGAGGGTCAGTGAGGGAGGGTCAGGGAGGGCGGGTCAGTGAGGGAGGGTCAGTGAGGGAGTGTCAGTGAGGGAGGGTCAGTGAGGGAGATGGTGTGTGGGAGGGAGGGTCAGTGAGGGAGGTGGTGTGAGGGAGGGCCAGTGTGGGAGGATCAGTGAGGGAGGGCCAGTGAGGGAGGGTCAGTGAGGGAGGGTCAGGGAGGGCGGGTCAGTGAGGGAGGGTCAGTGAGGGAGGGTCAGTGAGGGCGGGACAGTGAGGGCGGGTCAGTGAGGGAGGGTCAGTGAGGGAGGGTCAGTGAGGGAGGGTCAGTGAGAGAGGGTCAGTGAGGGAGGGTCAGTGAGGGAGGGCCAGTGAGGGAGGGTCAGGGAGGGCGGGTCAGTGAGGGAGGGTCAGTGAGGGAGGGTCAGTGAGGGAGGGTCAGTGAGGGCGGGTCAGTGAGGGCGGGTCAGTGAGGGAGGGTCAGTGAGGGAGGGTCAGTGAGGGAGGTGGTGTGAGGGAGGGTCAGTGAGGGAGGGTCAGGGAGGGCGGGTCATTGAGGGAGGGTCAGTGAGAGAGGGTCAGTGAGAGAGGGTCAGTGAGGGAGGTCAGTGAGGGAGGGTCAGTGAGGGAGGGTCAGGGAGGGCGGGTCAGTGAGGGCGGGTCAGTGAGGGAGGGCCAGTGAGGTAGGTGGTGTGAGGGAGGGTCAGTGAGGGAGGGTCAGTGAGGGCGGGTCAGTGAGGGCGGGTCAGTGAGGGTGGGTCAGTGAGGGAGGGCCAGTGAGGGAGGGTCAGTGAGGGCGGGTCAGTGAGGGAGGGTCAGTGAGGGAGCGTCAGTGAGGGAGGGTCAGTGAGGGCGGGTCAGTGAGGGAGGGTCAGTGAGGGCGGGTCAGTGAGGGTGGGTCAGTGAGGGAGGGTCAGTGAGGGAGGGTCAGTGAGGGAGGGCCAGTGAGGGAGGTGGTGTGAGGGAGGGTCAGTGAGGGAGGGTCAGTGAGGGAGGACCAGTGAGGGAGGGTCAGTGAGGGAGGGTCAGTGAGGGAGGGCCAGTGAGGGAGGACCAGTGAGAGAGGGCCAGTGAGGGAGGGCCAGTGAGGGAGGGCCTGTGAGAGAGGGTCAGTGAGGGAGGGTCAGTGAGGGCGGGTCAGTGAGGGAGGGTCAGTGAGGGCGGGTCAGTGAGGGCGGGTCAGTGAGGGAGGGTCAGTGAGGGCGGGTCAGTGAGGGAGGGTCAGTGAGGGAGGGTCAGTGAATGCGGGTCAGTGACGGAGGGTCAGTGAGGGCGGGTCAGTGAGGGAGGGTCAGTGAGGGAGGGTCAGTGAGAAAGCGTCAGTGAGGGAGGGTCAGTGAGGGAGGGTCAGTGAGGGAGGGTCAGTGAAGGCGGGTCAGTGAGGGAGGGTCAGTGAGGGAGGGTCAGTGAGGGCGGGTCAGTGAGGGAGGGTCAGTGAGGGAGGGTCAGTAATGGAGGGTCAGTGAGGGAGGGTCAGTGAAAAAGGGTCAGTGAGGGCCGGTCAGTGAGGGAGGGTCAGTGAGGGAGGGTCAGTGAGGGAGGGTCAGTGAGAGAGGGCCAGTGAGGGAGGGTCAGCGAGGGAGGGCCAGTGAGGGAGGGCCAGTGAGGGAGGGTCAGGGAGGGCGGGTCAGTGAGGGAGGGTCAGTGAGGGAGGGTCAGTGAGGGTGGGTCAGTGAGGGTGGGTCAGTGAGGGAGGGTCAGTGAGGGAGGGTCAGTGAGGGAGGTGGTGTGAGGGAGGGTCAGTGAGGGAGGGTCAGGGAGGGCGGGTCAGTGAGGGAGGGTCAGTGAGAGAGGGTCAGTGAGAGAGGGTCAGTGAGGGAGGGTCAGTGAGGGAGGGTCAGTGAGGGAGGGTCAGGGAGGGCGGGTCAGTGAGGGCGGGTCAGTGAGGGAGGGCCAGTGAGGGAGGTGGTTTGAGGGAGGGTCAGTGAGGGAGGGTCAGTGAGGGCGGGTCAGTGAGGGCGGGTCAGTGAGGGAGGGTCAGTGAGGTAGGGTCAGTGAGGGAGGGCCAGTGAGGGAGGTGGTGTGAGGGAGGGTCAGTGAGGGAGGGTCAGTGAGGGAGGACCAGTGAGGGAGGACCAGTGAGAGAGGGCCAGTGAGGGAGGGCCAGTGAGGGAGGGCCTGTGAGAGAGGGTCAATGAGGGAGGGTCAGGGAGGGCGGGTCAGTGAGGGAGGGTCAGTGATGGCGGGTCAGTGAGGGCGGGTCAATGAGGGTGGGTCAGTGAGGGAGGGCCAGTGAGGGAGGGTCAGTGAGGGCGGGTCAGTGAGGGCGGGTCAGTGAGGGAGGGTCAGTGAGGGAGGGTCAGTGAGGGAGGGTCAGTGAGGGCGGGTCAGTGAGGGAGGGTCAGTGAGGGAGGGTCAGTGAGGGTGGGTCAGTGAGGGCGGGTCAGTGAGGGAGGGTCAGTGAGGGAGGGCCAGTGAGGGAGGTGGTGTGAGGGAGGGTCAGTGAGGGAGGGTCAGTGAGGGGGGACCAGTGAGGGAGGACCAGTGAGAGAGGGCCAGTGAGGGAGGGCCAGTGAGGGAGTGCCTGTGAAAGAGGGTCAGTGAGGGAGGGTCAGTGAGGGCGGGTCAGTGAGGGCGGGTCAGTGAGGGAGGGTCAGTGAGGGAGGGTCAGTGAGGGCGGGTCAGTGAGGGCGGGTCAGTGAGGGAGGGTCAGTGAGGGAGGGTCAGTGAGGGCGGGTCAGTGAGGGCGGGTCAGTGAGGGAGGGTCAGTGAGGGAGGGACAGTGAGGGAGGGTCAGTGAGGGCGGGTCAGTGAGGGTGGGTCAGTGAGGGAGGGTCAGTGAGGGAGAGTCAGTGAGGGAGGGTCAGTGAGGACGGGTCAGTGAGGGCCGGTCAGTGAGGGAGGGTCAGTGAGGGAGGGTCAGTGAGGGAGGGTCAGTGAGGGAGGGTCAGTGAGGGAGGGTCAGTGAGGGAGGGTCAGTGAGGGAGGTGGTATGTGGGAGGGAGGATCAGTGAGGGAGGGTCAGTGAGGGAGGGTCAGGGAGGGCGGGTCAGTGAGGGAGGGTCAGTGAGGGAGTGTCAGTGAGGGAGGGTCAGTGAGGGAGATGGTGTGTGGGAGGGAGGGTCAGTGAGGGAGGTGGTGTGAGGGAGGGCCAGTGTGGGAGGATCAGTGAGGGAGGGCCAGTGAGGGAGGGTCAGTGAGGGAGGGTCAGGGAGGGCGGGTCAGTGAGGGAGGGTCAGTGAGGGAGGGTCAGTGAGGGCGGGTCAGTGAGGGCGGGTCAGTGAGGGAGGGTCAGTGAGGGAGGGTCAGTGAGGGAGGGTCAGTGAGAGAGGGTCAGTGAGGGAGGGTCAGTGAGGGAGGGCCAGTGAGGGAGGGTCAGGGAGGGCGGGTCAGTGAGGGAGGGTCAGTGAGGGAGGGTCAGTGAGGGAGGGTCAGTGAGGGCGGGTCAGTGTGGGCGGGTCAGTGAGGGAGGGTCAGTGAGGGAGGGTCAGTGAGGGAGGTGGTGTGAGGGAGGGTCAGTGAGCGAGGGTCAGGGAGGGCGGGTCATTGAGGGAGGGTCAGTGAGAGAGGGTCAGTGAGAGAGGGTCAGTGAGGGAGGTCAGTGAGGGAGGGTCAGTGAGGGAGGGTCAGGGAGGGCGGGTCAGTGAGGGCGGGTCAGTGAGGGAGGGCCAGTGAGGTAGGTGGTGTGAGGGAGGGTCAGTGAGGGAGGGTCAGTGAGGGCGGGTCAGTGAGGGCGGGTCAGTGAGGGTGGGTCAGTGAGGGAGGGCCAGTGAGGGAGGGTCAGTGAGGGCGGGTCAGTGAGGGAGGGTCAGTGAGGGAGCGTCAGTGAGGGAGGGTCAGTGAGGGCGGGTCAGTGAGGGAGGGTCAGTGAGGGCGGGTCAGTGAGGGTGGGTCAGTGAGGGAGGGTCAGTGAGGGAGGGTCAGTGAGGGAGGGCCAGTGAGGGAGGTGGTGTGAGGGAGGGTCAGTGAGGGAGGGTCAGTGAGGGAGGACCAGTGAGGGAGGGTCAGTGAGGGAGGGCCAGTGAGGGAGGGCCAGTGAGGGAGGACCAGTGAGAGAGGGCCAGTGAGGGAGGGCCAGTGAGGGAGGGCCTGTGAGAGAGGGTCAGTGAGGGAGGGTCAGTGAGGGCGGGTCAGTGAGGGAGGGTCAGTGAGGGCGGGTCAGTGAGGGCGGGTCAGTGAGGGAGGGTCAGTGAGGGCGGGTCAGTGAGGGAGGGTCAGTGAATGCGGGTCAGTGACGGAGGGTCAGTGAGGGCGGGTCAGTGAGGGAGGGTCAGTGAGGGAGGGTCAGTGAGAAAGCGTCAGTGAGGGAGGGTCAGTGAGGGAGGGTCAGTGAGGGAGGGTCAGTGAGGGCGGGTCAGTGAGGGAGGGTCAGTGAGGGAGGGTCAGTGAGGGCGGGTCAGTGAGGAAGGGTCAGTGAGGGAGGGTCAGTAATGGAGGGTCAGTGAGGGAGGGTCAGTGAAAAAGGGTCAGTGAGGGCCGGTCAGTGAGGGAGGGTCATTGAGGGAGGGTCAGTGAGGGAGGGTCAGTGAGGGAGGGTCAGTGAGAGAGGGTCAGTGAGAGAGGGTCCGTGAGGGAGGGTCAGTGAGAAAGGGTCAGTGAGGGCGGGTCAGTGAGGGAGGGTCAGTGAGGGAGGGTCAGTGAGGGAGGGTCAGTGAGAGAGAGTCAGTGAGGGAGGGTCAGTGAGGGAGGGTCAGTGAGGGAGGTGGTGTGAGGGAGGGTCAGTGAGGGAGGGTCAGTGAGGGAGGACCAGTGAGGGAGGACCAGTGAGAGAGGGCCAGTGAGGGAGGGCCAGTGAGGGAGGGCCTGTGAGAGAGGGTCAATGAGGGAGGGTCAGGGACGGCGGGTCAGTGAGGGAGGGTCAGTGATGGCGGGTCAGTGAGGGCGGGTCAATGAGGGTGGGTCAGTGAGGGAGGGCCAGTGAGGGAGGGTCAGTGAGGGCGGGTCAGTGAGGGCGGGTCAGTGAGGGAGGGTCAGTGAGGGAGGGTCAGTGAGGGAGGGTCAGTGAGGGCGGGTCAGTGAGGGAGGGTCAGTGAGGGAGGGTCAGTGAGGGCGGGTCAGTGAGGGCGGGTCAGTGAGGGAGGGTCAGTGAGGGAGGGCCAGTGAGGGAGGTGGTGTGAGGGAGGGTCAGTGAGGGAGGGTCAGTGAGGGGGGACCAGTGAGGGAGGACCAGTGAGAGAGGGCCAGTGAGGGAGGGCCAGTGAGGGAGGGCCTGTGAAAGAGGGTCAGTGAGGGAGGATCAGTGAGGGCGGGTCAGTGAGGGCGGGTCAGTGAGGGAGGGTCAGTGAGGGAGGGTCAGTGAGGGCGGGTCAGTGAGGGCGGGTCAGTGAGGGAGGGTCAGTGAGGGAGGGTCAGTGAGGGCGGGTCAGTGAGGGCGGGTCAGTGAGGGAGGGTCAGTGAGGGAGGGACAGTGAGGGAGGGTCAGTGAGGGCGGGTCAGTGAGGGTGGGTCAGTGAGGGAGGGTCAGTGAGGGAGAGTCAGTGAGGGAGGGTCAGTGAGGACGGGTCAGTGAGGGCCGGTCAGTGAGGGAGGGTCAGTGAGGGAGGGTCAGTGAGGGAGGGTCAGTGAGGGAGGGTCAGTGAGGGAGGGTCAGTGAGGGAGGGTCAGTGAGGGAGGTGGTATGTGGGAGGGAGGATCAGTGAGGGAGGGTCAGTGAGGGAGGGTCAGGGAGGGCGGGTCAGTGAGGGAGGGTCAGTGAGGGAGTGTCAGTGAGGGAGGGTCAGTGAGGGAGATGGTGTGTGGGAGGGAGGGTCAGTGAGGGAGGTGGTGTGAGGGAGGGCCAGTGTGGGAGGATCAGTGAGGGAGGGCCAGTGAGGGAGGGTCAGTGAGGGAGGGTCAGGGAGGGCGGGTCAGTGAGGGAGGGTCAGTGAGGGAGGGTCAGTGAGGGCGGGTCAGTGAGGGCGGGTCAGTGAGGGAGGGTCAGTGAGGGAGGGTCAGTGAGAGAGGGTCAGTGAGGGAGGGTCAGTGAGGGAGGGCCAGTGAGGGAGGGTCAGGGAGGGCGGGTCAGTGAGGGAGGGTCAGTGAGGGAGGGTCAGTGAGGGAGGGTCAGTGAGGGCGGGTCAGTGAGGGCGGGTCAGTGAGGGAGGGTCAGTGAGGGAGGGTCAGTGAGGGAGGTGGTGTGAGGGAGGGTCAGTGAGGGAGGGTCAGGGAGGGCGGGTCATTGAGGGAGGGTCAGTGAGAGAGGGTCAGTGAGAGAGGGTCAGTGAGGGAGGTCAGTGAGGGAGGGTCAGTGAGGGAGGGTCAGGGAGGGCGGGTCAGTGAGGGCGGGTCAGTGAGGGAGGGCCAGTGAGGTAGGTGGTGTGAGGGAGGGTCAGTGAGGGAGGGTCAGTGAGGGCGGGTCAGTGAGGGCGGGTCAGTGAGGGTGGGTCAGTGAGGGAGGGCCAGTGAGGGAGGGTCAGTGAGGGCGGGTCAGTGAGGGAGGGTCAGTGAGGGAGCGTCAGTGAGGGAGGGTCAGTGAGGGCGGGTCAGTGAGGGAGGGTCAGTGAGGGCGGGTCAGTGAGGGTGGGTCAGTGAGGGAGGGTCAGTGAGGGAGGGTCAGTGAGGGAGGGCCAGTGAGGGAGGTGGTGTGAGGGAGGGTCAGTGAGGGAGGGTCAGTGAGGGAGGACCAGTGAGGGAGGGTCAGTGAGGGAGGGTCAGTGAGGGAGGGCCAGTGAGGGAGGACCAGTGAGAGAGGGCCAGTGTGGGAGGGCCAGTGAGGGAGGGCCTGTGAGAGAGGGTCAGTGAGGGAGGGTCAGTGAGGGCGGGTCAGTGAGGGAGGGTCAGTGAGGGCGGGTCAGTGAGGGCGGGTCAGTGAGGGAGGGTCAGTGAGGGCGGGTCAGTGAGGGAGGGTCAGTGAGGGAGGGTCAGTGAATGCGGGTCAGTGACGGAGGGTCAGTGAGGGCGGGTCAGTGAGGGAGGGTCAGTGAGGGAGGGTCAGTGAGAAAGCGTCAGTGAGGGAGGGTCAGTGAGGGAGGGTCAGTGAGGGAGGGTCAGTGAGGGCGGGTCAGTGAGGGAGGGTCAGTGAGGGAGGGTCAGTGAGGGCGGGTCAGTGAGGGAGGGTCAGTGAGGGAGGGTCAGTAATGGAGGGTCAGTGAGGGAGGGTCAGTGAAAAAGGGTCAGTGAGGGCCGGTCAGTGAGGGAGGGTCAGTGAGGGAGGGTCAGTGAGGGAGGGTCAGTGAGGGAGGGTCAGTGAGAGAGGGTCAGTGAGAGAGGGTCCGTGAGGGAGGGTCAGTGAGAAAGGGTCAGTGAGGGCGGGTCAGTGAGGGAGGGTCAGTGAGGGAGGGTCAGTGAGGGAGGGTCAGTGAGAGAGAGTCAGTGAGGGAGGGTCAGTGAGGGAGGGTCAGTGAGGGCGGGTCAGTGAGAGAGGGTCAGTGAGGGAGGGTCAGTGAGGGAGGGTCAGTGAGGGAGGGTCAGTGAGAGAGGGTCAGTGAGGGAGGGTCAGTGAGGGAGGGTCAGTGAGAAAGGGTCAGTGAGGGAGGGTCAGTGAGAAAGCGTCAGTGAGGGCGGGTCAGTGAGGGAGGGTCAGTGAGGGAGGGTCAGTGAGGGAGGGTCAGTGAGGGAGGGTCAGTGAGAGAGAGTCAGTGAGGGCGGGTCAGTGAGGGAGGGTCAGTGAGGGCGGGTCAGTGAGAGAGGGTCAGTGAGGGAGGGTCAGTGAGGGAGGGTCAGTGAGGGAGGGTCAGTGAGAAAGCGTCAGTGAGGGAGGGTCAGTGAGGGAGGGTCAGTGAGGGCGGGTCAGTGAGGGAGGCTCAGTGAGAGAGGGTCAGTGAGGGAGGGTCAGTGAGGGAGGGTCAGTGAGGGCGGGTCAGTGAGGGAGGGTCAGTGAGGGCGGGTCAGTGAGGGAGGGTCAGTGAGGGCGGGTCAGTGAGGGAGGGTCAGTGAGAGAGGGTCAGTGAGGGAGGGTCAGTGAGGGAGGGTCAGTGAGGGCGGGTCAGTGAGGGAGGGTCAGTGAGGGCGGGTCAGTGAGGGCGGGTCAGTGAGAGAGGGTCAGTGAGGGAGGGTCAGTGAGGGAGGGTCAGTGAGGGTGGGTCAGTGAGGGAGGTGGTGTGTGGGAGGGAGGGTCAGTGAGGGAGGTGGTGTGAGGGAGGGAGGGTCAGTGAGGGAGGTGGTGTGAGGGAGCGTCAGTGAGAGAGGGTCAGTGAGGGAGGGCCAGTGAGGGAGGGCCAGTGTGGGAGGATCAGTGAGGGAGGGTCAGTGAGGGAGGGCCAGTGAGGGAGGGTCAGTGAGGGAGGTGGTGTGTGGGAGGGTGGGTCAGTGACGGAGGTGGTGTGAGGGAGGGCCAGTGTGGGAGGATCAGTGAGGGAGGGTCAGTGAGGGAGGGCCAGTGAGGGAGGGTCAGTGAGGGAGGGCCTGTGAGAGAGGGTCAGTGAGGGAGGGCCTGTGAGGGAGGGTCAGTGAGAGAGAGTCAGTGAGGGAGGGCCAGTGAGGGAGGGTCAGTGAGGGAGGGTCAGTGAGGGAGGTGGTGTGTGGGAGGATCAGTGAGGGAGGGTCAGTGAGGGAGGGCCAGTGAGGGAGGGTCAGTGAGGGAGGGCCAGTGAGAGAGGGTCAGTGAGGGAGGGTCAGGGAGGGCGGGTCAGTGAGGGCGGGTCAGTGAGGGAGGGTCAGTGAGGGAGGGTCAGTGAGGGCGGGTCAGTGAGGGAGGTGGTGAGTGGGCATGAGGGAGGGTCAGTGAGGGAGGGGAGTGGGGAGTGGGAGGGAGGGTCAGTGCAGGATGTGGTGTGAGGGCGGGTCAGTGAGGGAGGTTCAGTGAGGGAGGGCCAGTGAGGGAGGGTCAGTGAGGGAGGGTCAGTGAGGGAGGGTCAGGGAGGGCGGGTCAGTGAGGGAGGGTCAGTGAGGGAGGGTCAGTGAGGGCGGGTCAGTGAGGGAGGGTCAGTGAGGGAGGGTCAGTGAGGGAGGGTCAGTGAGAGAGGGTCAGTGAGGGAGGGTCAGTGAGGGAGGGCCAGTGAGGGAGGGCCAGTGAGGGAGGGTCAGGGAGGGCGGGTCAGTGAGGGAGGGTCAGTGAGGGAGGGACAGTGAGGGCGGGTCAGTGCGGGCGGGTCAGTGAGGGAGGGTCAGTGAGGGAGGGTCAGTGAGGGAGGTGGTGTGAGGGAGGGTCAGTGAGGGAGGGTCAGGGAGGGCGGGTCAGTGAGTGAGGGTCAGTGAGAGAGGGTCAGTGAGAGAGGGTCAGTGAGGGAGGTCAGTGAGGGAGGGTCAGTGAGGGAGGGTCAGGGAGGGCGGGTCAGTGAGGGCGAGTCAGTGAGGGAGGGCCAGTGAGGGAGGTGGTGTGAGGGAGGGTCAGTGAGGGAGGGTCAGTGAGGGCGGGTCAGTGAGGGCGGGTCAGTGAGGGAGGGTCAGTGAGGGAGGGTCAGTGAGGGAGGGCCAGTGAGGGAGGTGGTGTGAGGGAGGGTCAGTGAGGGAGGGTCAGTGAGGGAGCGTCAGTGAGGGAGGACCAGTGAGGGAGGACCAGTGAGTGAGGGTCAGTGAGGGATGGCCTGTGAGAGAGGGTCAGGGAGGGCGGGTCAGTGAGGGCGGGTCAGTGAGGGCGGGTCAGTGAGGGTGGGTCAGTGAGGGAGGGCCAGTGAGGGAGGGTCAGTGAGGGAGGGTCAGTGAGGGAGGGTCAGTGAGGGAGGGCCAGTGAGGGAGGTGGTGTGAGGGAGGGTCAGTGAGGGAGGGTCAGTGAGAGAGGGCCTGTGAGAGAGGGTCAGTGAGGGAGGGTCAGTGAGAGAGGACCAGTGAGAGAGGGTCAGTGAGGGAGGGTCAGTGAGGGCGGGTCAGTGAGGGCGGGTCAGTGAGGGAGGGTCAGTGAGGGAGGGTCAGTGAGGGAGGGTCAGTGAGGGAGGGTCAGTGAGGGCGGGTCAGTGACGGAGGGTCAGTGAGGGAGGGTCAGTGAGGGAGGGTCAGTGAGGGAGGGTCAGTGAGGGCGGGTCAGTGAGGGAGGGTCAGTGAGGGCGGGTCAGAGAGGGCGGGTCAGTGAGGGCGGGTCAGTGAGGGAGGGTCAGTGAGGGAGGGTCAGTGAGGGAGGGTCAGTGAGGGCGGGTCAGTGACGGAGGGTCAGTGAGGGCGGGTCAGTGAGGGAGGGTCAGTGAGGGTGGGTCAGTGAGGGAGGATCAGTGAGGGCGGGTCAGTGAGGGAGGGTCAGTGAGGGAGGGTCAGTGAGAGCGGGTCAGTGAGGGCGGGTCAGTGAGGGCCGGTCAGTGAGGGAGGGTCAGTGAGGGAGGGTCAGTGAGGGAGGGTCAGTGAGAGAGGGTCAGTGAGAGAGGGTCAGTGAGGGAGGGTCAGTGAGGGAGGGTCAGTGAGAAAGGGTCAGTGAGGGAGGGTCAGTGAGAAAGGGTCAGTGAGGGCGGGTCAGTGAGGGAGGGTCAGTGAGGGAGGGTCAGTGAGGGCGGGTCAGTGAGAGAGGGTCAGTGAGGGAGGGTCAGTGAGGGAGGGTCAGTGAGGGAGGGTCAGTGAGAAAGCGTCAGTGAGGGAGGGTCAGTGAGAGAGGGTCAGTGATGGAGGGTCAGTGAGGGAGGGTCAGTGAGGGAGGGTCAGTGAGGGAGGGTCAGTGAGGGCGGGTCAGTGAGGGCGGGTCAGTGAGGGAGGGTCAGTGAGGGCGGGTCAGTGAGGGCGGGTCAGTGAGGGCGGGTCAGTGAGGGCGGTTCAGTGATGGAGGGTCAGTGAGGTCGAGTCAGTGAGGGAGGGTCAGGGAGGGAGGGTCAGTGAGGGAGGGTCAGTGAGGGAGGGTCAGTGAGGGAGGGTCAGTGAGGGCGGGTCAGTGAGGGCGGGTCAGTGAGGGAGGGTCAGTGAGGGCGGGTCAGTGAGGGCGGGTCAGTGAGGGCGGGTCAGTGAGGGCGGTTCAGTGATGGAGGGTCAGTGAGGTCGAGTCAGTCAGGGAGGGTCAGGGAGGGAGGGTCAGTGAGGGAGGGTCAGTGAGGGAGGGTCAGTGAGGGAGGGTCAGTGAGGGCGGGTCAGTGAGGGAGGGTCAGTGAGGGCGGGTCAGTGAGGGAGGGTCAGTGAGGGCGGGTCAGTGAGGGAGGGACAGTTAGGGAGGGTCAGTGAGGGAGGGTCAGTGAGGGAGGGTCAGTGAGGGCGGGTCAGTGAGGGAGGGTCAGTGAGGGCGGGTCAGTGAGGGCGGGTCAGTGAGAGAGGGTCAGTGAGGGAGGGTCAGTGAGGGTGGGTCAGTGAGGGAGGGTCAGTGAGGGCGGGTCAGTGAGTGCGGGTCAGTGAGGGAGGGTCAGTGAGGGAGGGTCAGTAAGGGCGGGTCAGTGAGGGAGGGTCAGTGAGGGAGGGTCAGTGAGGGAGGGTCAGTGAGGGAGGGTCAGTGAGAGAGGGTCAGTGAGGGAGGGTCAGTGAGGGCGGGTCAGTGAGGGAGGGTCAGTGAGGGAGGGTCAGTGAGGGAGGGTCAGTGAGGGAGGGTCAGTGAGGGAGGGTCAGTGAGGGCGGGTCAGTGAGGGCGGGTCAGTGACGGAAGGTCAGTGAGGGCGAGTCAGTGAGGGAGGGTCAGTGAGGGAGGGTCAGTGAGGGAGGGTCAGTGAGGGCTGGTCAGTGAGGGAGGGTCAGTGAGGGAGGGTCAGTGAGGGCGGGTCAGTGAGAGAGGGTCAGTGAGGGAGGGTCAGTGAGGGCGGGTCATTGAGGGAGGGTCAGTGAGGGCGGGTCAGTGAGGGAGGGTCAGTGAGGGAGGGTCAGTGAGGGAGGGTCAGTGAGTGCGGGTCAGTGAGGGAGGGTCAGTGAGAGAGGGTCAGTGAGGGAGGGTCAGTGAGGGAGGTTCAGTGAGGGCGGGTCAGTGAGGGAGGGTCAGTGAGGGCGGGTCAGTGAGGGCGGGTCAGTGAGAGAGGGTCAGTGAGGGAGGGTCAGTGATGGAGGGTCAGTGAGGGCGGGTCAGTGAGGGAGGGTCAGTGAGGGCAGGTCAGTGAGAGAGGGTCAGTGAGGGCAGGTCAGTGAGGGAGGGTCAGTGAGGGAGGGTCAGTGAGGGCGGGTCAGTGAGGGAGGGTCAGTGAGGGAGGGTCAGTGAGAGAGGGTCAGTGAGGGAGGGTCAGTGAGGGAGGGTCAGTGAGGGAGGGTCAGTGAGAAAGCGTCAGTGAGGGAGGGTCAGTGAGAGAGGGTCAGTGAGGGAGGGTCAGTGAGGGAGGGTCAGTGAGGGAGGGTCAGTGAGGGCGGGTCAGTGAGGGAGGGTCAGTGAGGGAGGGTCAGTGAGGGAGGGTAAGTGAGGGCGGGTCAGTGAGGGAGGGTCAGTGAGGGCGGGTCAGTGAGGGCGGGTCCGTGAGGGCGGGTCAGTGAGGGCGGGTCAGTGATGGAGGGTCAGTGAGGTCGAGTCAGTGAGGGAGGGTCAGTGAGGGCGGGTCAGTGAGGGAGGGTCAGTGAGGGAGGGTCAGTGAGGGAGGGTCAGTGAGGGAGTGTCAGTGAGGGCGGGTCAGTGAGGGAGGGTCAGTGAGGGAGGGTCAGTGAGGGCGGGTCAGTGAGGGAGGGTCAGTGAGGGAGGGTCAGTGAGGTCGAGTCAGTGAGGGAGGGTCAGTGAGGGCGGGTCAGTGAGGGAGGGTCAGTGAGGGAGGGTCAGTGAGGGCGGGTCAGTCAGGGAGGGTCAGTGAGAGAGGATCAGTGAGGGAGAGTCAGTGAGGGAGGGTCAGTGAGGGCGGGTCAGTGAGGGAGGGTCAGTGAGGGCGGGTCAGTGAGGGCGGGTCAGTGAGAGAGGGTCAGTGAGGGAGGGTCAGTGAGGGAGGGTCAGTGAGGGAGGGTCAGTGAGAGAAGGTCAGTGAGGGAGGGTCAGTGAGAGAGGGTCAGTGAGGGAGGGTCAGTGAGGGAGGGTCAGTGAGGGCGGGTCAGTGAGGGAGTGTCAGTGAGGGAGGGTCAGTGAGGGCGGGTCAGTGAGGGAGGGTCAGTGAGGGCGGGTCAGTGAGGGAGGGTGAGTGAGGGCGGGTCAGTGAGGGAGGGTCAGTGAGGGCGGGTCAGTGAGGGCGGGTCAGTGAGGGAGGGTCAGTGAGGGCGGGTCAGTGAGGGCGGGTCAGGGAGGGTGGGTCAGTGAGGGAGGGTCAGTGAGGGAGGGTCAGTGAGGGAGGGTCAGTGAGGGAGGGTCAGTGACGGAGGGTCAGTGAGGGCGGGTCAGTGACGGAGGGTCAGTGAGGGCGGGTCAGTGAGGGAGGGTCAGTGAGGGTGGGTCAGTGAGGGAGGGTCAGTGAGGGCGGGTCAGTGAGGGAGGGTCAGTGAGGGCGGGTCAGTGAGGGCGGGACAGTGAGGGCCGGTCAGTGAGGGAGGGTCAGTGAGGGAGGGTCAGTGAGGGAGGGTCAGTGAGAGAGGGTCAGTGAGAGAGGGTCAGTGAGGGAGGGTCAGTGAGGGAGGGTCAGTGAGGGAGGGTCAGTGAGAAAGGGTCAGTGAGGGAGGGTCAGTGAGAAAGGGTCAGTGAGGGCGGGTCAGTGAGGGAGGGTCAGTGAGGGAGGGTCAGTGAGAGAGGGTCAGTGAGGGAGGGTCAGTGAGGGAGGGTCAGTGAGAGAGAGTCAGTGAGGGAGGGTCAGTGAGGGAGGGTCAGTGAGGGAGGGTCAGTGAGAGAGGGTCAGTGAGAGAGGGTCAGTGAGGGAGGGCCAGTGAGGGAGGGTCAGTGAGGGAGGGTCAGTGAGAAAGGGTCAGTGAGGGAGGGTCAGTGAGAAAGGGTCAGTGAGGGCGGGTCAGTGAGGGAGGGTCAGTGAGGGCGGGTCAGTGAGGGAGGGTCAGTGAGGGAGGGTCAGTGAGGGAGGGTCAGTGAGAGAGAGTCAGTGAGGGAGGGTCAGTGAGGGAGGGTCAGTGAGGGCGGGTCAGTGAGAGAGGGTCAGTGAGGGAGGGTCAGTGAGGGAGGGTCAGTGAGGGAGGGTCAGTGAGAAAGCGTCAGTGAGGGAGGGTCAGTGAGAGAGGGTCAGTGAGGGAGGGTCAGTGAGGGAGGGTCAGTGAGGGAGGGTCAGTGAGGGCGGGTCAGTGAGGGAGGGTCAGTGAGGGAGGGTCAGTGAGGGAGGGTCAGTGAGGGAGGGTAAGTGAGGGCGGGTCAGTGAGGGAGGGTCAGTGAGGGCGGGTCAGTGAGGGCGGGTCAGTGAGGGCGGGTCAGTGAGGGCGGGTCAGTGATGGAGGGTCAGTGAGGTCGAGTCAGTGAGGGAGGGTCAGTGAGGGCGGGTCAGTGAGGGAGGGTCAGTGAGGGAGGGTCAGTGAGGGCGGGTCAGTGAGGGAGGGTCAGTGAGGGAGGGTCAGTGAGGGCGGGTCAGTGAGGGAGGGTCAGTGAGGGAGGGTCTGTGAGGGCGGGTCAGTGAGGGAGGGTCAGTGAGGGAGGGTCAGTGAGGTCGAGTCAGTGAGGGAGGGTCAGTGAGGGAGGGTCAGTGAGGGAGGGTCAGTGAGGGCAGGTCAGTGAGGGAGGGTCAGTGAGGGAGGGTCAGTGAGGGCGGGTCAATGAGGGAGGGTCAGTGAGAGAGGGTCAGTGAGGGAGTGTCAGTGAGGGCGGGTCAGTGAGGGAGGGTCAGTGAGGGAGGGTCAGTGAGGGCGGGTCAGTGAGGGAGGGTCAGTGAGGGAGGGTCAGTGAGGGCGGGTCAGTGAGGGCGGGTCAGTGAGGGCGGGTCAGTGAGGGAGGGCCAGTGAGGGAGGACCAGTGAGAGAGGGTCAGTGAGGGAGGGCCAGTGAGGGAGGGTCAGTGAGGGTGGGTCAGTGAGGGCGGGTCAGTGAGGGCGGGTCAGTGAGGGAGGGTCAGTGAGGGAGGGTCAGTGAGGGAGGGCCTGTGAGAGAGGGTCAGTGAGGGAGGGTCAGTGAGGGCGGGTCAGTGAGGGCGGGTCAGAGAGGGAGGGTCAGTGAGGGAGGGTCAGTGAGGGCGGGTCAGTGAGGGAGGGTCAGTGAGGGCGAGTCAGTGAGGGAGGGTCAGTGAGGGTGGGTCAGTGAGGGAGGGTCATTGAGGGCCGGTCAGTGAGGGAGGGTCAGTGAGGGAGAGTCAGTGAGGGAGGGTCAGTGAGGGCGGGTCAGTGAGGGCCGGTCAGTGAGGGAGGGTCAGTGAGGGAGGGTCAGTGAGGGCGGGTCAGTGAGGGCGGGTCAGTGAGGGAGGGTCAGTGAGTGAGGGTCAGTGAGGGAGGGTCAGTGAGGGAGGTGGTATGTGGGAGGGAGGATCAGTGAGGGAGGGTCAGTGAGGGAGGGTCAGGGAGGGCGGGTCAGTGAGGGAGGGTCAGTGAGGGAGGGTCAGTGAGGGAGATGGTGTGTGGGAGGGAGGGTCAGTGAGGGAGGTGGTGTGAGGGAGGGCCAGTGTGGGAGGATCAGTGAGGGAGGGTCAGTGAGGGAGGGCCAGTGAGGGAGGGTCAGTGAGGGAGGGTCAGTGAGGAAGGTGGTGTGTGGGAGGGAGGGTCAGTGAGGGAGGTGGTGTGAGGGAGGACCAGTGTGGGAGGATCAGTGAGGGAGGGTCAGTGAGGGAGGGCCAGTGTGGGAGGATCAGTGAGGGAGGGTCAGTGAGGGAGGGCCAGTGTGGGAGGATCAGTGAGGGAGGGTCAGTGAGGGAGGGCCAGTGTGGGAGGATCAGTGAGGGAGGGTCAGTGAGGGAGGGTCAGTGAGGGAGGGCCAGTGAGAGAGGGTCAGTGAGAGAGAGTCAGTGAGGGAGGGCCAGTGAGGGAGGGTCAGTGAGGGAGGGTCAGTGAGGGAGGGTCAGTGAGGGAGGGTCAGTGAGGGAGGGTCAGTGAGGGAGGGCCTGTGAGGGAGGGTCAGTGAGAGAGAGTCAGTGAGGGAGGGCCAGTGAGGGAGGGTCAGTGAGGGAGGGTCAGTGAGGGAGGGTCAGTGAGGGAGGGCCTGTGAGGGAGGGTCAGTGAGAGAGAGTCAGTGAGGGAGGGCCAGTGAGGGAGGGTCAGTGAGGGAGGGTCAGTGAGGGAGGTGGTGTGTGGGAGGGAGGGTCAGTGAGGGAGGTGGTGTGAGGGAGGGAGGGTCAGTGAGGGAGGGTCAGTGAGAGAGGGTCAGTGAGGGAGGGCCAGTGTGGGAGGATCAGTGAGGGAGGGTCAGTGAGGGAGGGCCAGTGAGGGAGGGTCAGTGAGGAAGGTGGTGTGTGGGAGGGTGGGTCAGTGACGGAGGTGGTGTGAGGGAGGGAGGGTCAGTGAGGGAGGTGGTGTGAGGGAGGGAGGGTCAGTGAGGGAGGTGGTGTGAGGGAGGGAGGGTCAGTGAGGGAGGTGGTGTGAGGGAGGTTCAGTGAGAGAGGGTCAGTGAGGGAGGGCCAGTGTGGGAGGATCAGTGAGGGAGGGTCAGTGAGGGAGGGCCAGTGAGGGAGGGTCAGTGAGGAAGGGCCTGTGAGAGAGGGTCAGTGAGAGAGGGCCTGTGAGGGAGGGTCAGTGAGAGAGAGTCAGTGAGGGAGTGCCAGTGAGGGAGGGTCAGTGAGGGAGGGTCAGTGAGGGAGGGTCAGTGAGGGAGGGTCAGTGAGGGCGGTCAGTGAGGGCGGGTCAGTGAGGGAGGGTCAGTGAGGGAGGGTCAGTGAGGGAGGGTCAGTGAGAGAGGGTCAGTGAGGGAGGGTCAGCGAGGGAGGGCCAGTGAGGGAGGGCCAGTGAGGGAGGGTCAGGGAGGGCGGGTCAGTGAGGGAGGGTCAGTGAGGGAGGGTCAGTGAGGGTGGGTCAGTGAGGGTGGGTCAGTGAGGGAGGGTCAGTGAGGGAGGGTCAGTGAGGGAGGTGGTGTGAGGGAGGGTCAGTGAGGGAGGGTCAGGGAGGGCGGGTCAGTGAGGGAGGGTCAGTGAGAGAGGGTCAGTGAGAGAGGGTCAGTGAGGGAGGGTCAGTGAGGGAGGGTCAGTGAGGGAGGGTCAGGGAGGGCGGGTCAGTGAGGGCGGGTCAGTGAGGGAGGGCCAGTGAGGGAGGTGGTGTGAGGGAGGGTCAGTGAGGGAGGGTCAGTGAGGGCGGGTCAGTGAGGGCGGGTCAGTGAGGGAGGGTCAGTGAGGTAGGGTCAGTGAGGGAGGGCCAGTGAGGGAGGTGGTGTGAGGGAGGGTCAGTGAGGGAGGGTCAGTGAGGGAGGACCAGTGAGGGAGGACCAGTGAGAGAGGGCCAGTGAGGGAGGGCCAGTGAGGGAGGGCCTGTGAGAGAGGGTCAATGAGGGAGGGTCAGGGAGGGCGGGTCAGTGAGGGAGGGTCAGTGATGGCGGGTCAGTGAGGGCGGGTCAGTGAGGGTGGGTCAGTGAGGGAGGGCCAGTGAGGGAGGGTCAGTGAGGGCGGGTCAGTGAGGGCGGGTCAGTGAGGGAGGGTCAGTGAGGGAGGGTCAGTGAGGGAGGGTCAGTGAGGGCGGGTCAGTGAGGGAGGGTCAGTGAGGGAGGGTCAGTGAGGGCGGGTCAGTGAGGGCGGGTCAGTGAGGGAGGGTCAGTGAGGGAGGGCCAGTGAGGGAGGTGGTGTGAGGGAGGGTCAGTGAGGGAGGGTCAGTGAGGGAGGACCAGTGAGGGAGGACCAGTGAGAGAGGGCCAGTGAGGGAGGGCCAGTGAGGGAGGGCCTGTGAAAGAGGGTCAGTGAGGGAGGGTCAGTGAGGGCGGGTCAGTGAGGGCGGGTCAGTGAGGGAGGGTCAGTGAGGGAGGGTCAGTGAGGGCGGGTCAGTGAGGGCGGGTCAGTGAGGGAGGGTCAGTGAGGGAGGGTCAGTGAGGGCGGGTCAGTGAGGGCGGGTCAGTGAGGGAGGGTCAGTGAGGGAGGGACAGTGAGGGAGGGTCAGTGAGGGCGGGTCAGTGAGGGTGGGTCAGTGAGGGAGGGTCAGTGAGGGAGAGTCAGTGAGGGAGGGTCAGTGAGGACGGGTCAGTGAGGGCCGGTCAGTGAGGGAGGGTCAGTGAGGGAGGGTCAGTGAGGGAGGGTCAGTGAGGGAGGGTCAGTGAGGGAGGGTCAGTGAGGGAGGTGGTATGTGGGAGGGAGGATCAGTGAGGGAGGGTCAGTGAGGGAGGGTCAGGGAGGGCGGGTCAGTGAGGGAGGGTCAGTGAGGGAGTGTCAGTGAGGGAGGGTCAGTGAGGGAGATGGTGTGTGGGAGGGAGGGTCAGTGAGGGAGGTGGTGTGAGGGAGGGCCAGTGTGGGAGGATCAGTGAGGGAGGGCCAGTGAGGGAGGGTCAGTGAGGGAGGGTCAGGGAGGGCGGGTCAGTGAGGGAGGGTCAGTGAGGGAGGGTCAGTGAGGGCGGGTCAGTGAGGGCGGGTCAGTGAGGGAGGGTCAGTGAGGGAGGGTCAGTGAGGGAGGGTCAGTGAGAGAGGGTCAGTGAGGGAGGGTCAGTGAGGGAGGGCCAGTGAGGGAGGGTCAGGGAGGGCGGGTCAGTGAGGGAGGGTCAGTGAGGGAGGGTCAGTGAGGGAGGGTCAGTGAGGGCGGGTCAGTGAGGGCGGGTCAGTGAGGGAGGGTCAGTGAGGGAGGGTCAGTGAGGGAGGTGGTGTGAGGGAGGGTCAGTGAGGGAGGGTCAGGGAGGGCGGGTCATTGAGGGAGGGTCAGTGAGAGAGGGTCAGTGAGAGAGGGTCAGTGAGGGAGGTCAGTGAGGGAGGGTCAGTGAGGGAGGGTCAGGGAGGGCGGGTCAGTGAGGGCGGGTCAGTGAGGGAGGGCCAGTGAGGTAGGTGGTGTGAGGGAGGGTCAGTGAGGGAGGGTCAGTGAGGGCGGGTCAGTGAGGGCGGGTCAGTGAGGGTGGGTCAGTGAGGGAGGGCCAGTGAGGGAGGGTCAGTGAGGGCGGGTCAGTGAGGGAGGGTCAGTGAGGGAGCGTCAGTGAGGGAGGGTCAGTGAGGGCGGGTCAGTGAGGGAGGGTCAGTGAGGGCGGGTCAGTGAGGGTGGGTCAGTGAGGGAGGGTCAGTGAGGGAGGGTCAGTGAGGGAGGGCCAGTGAGGGAGGTGGTGTGAGGGAGGGTCAGTGAGGGAGGGTCAGTGAGGGAGGACCAGTGAGGGAGGGTCAGTGAGGGAGGGTGAGTGAGGGAGGGCCAGTGAGGGAGGACCAGTGAGAGAGGGCCAGTGAGGGAGGGCCAGTGAGGGAGGGCCTGTGAGAGAGGGTCAGTGAGGGAGGGTCAGTGAGGGCGGGTCAGTGAGGGAGGGTCAGTGAGGGCGGGTCAGTGAGGGCGGGTCAGTGAGGGAGGGTCAGTGAGGGCGGGTCAGTGAGGGAGGGTCAGTGAGGGAGGGTCAGTGAATGCGGGTCAGTGACGGAGGGTCAGTGAGGGCGGGTCAGTGAGGGAGGGTCAGTGAGGGAGGGTCAGTGAGAAAGCGTCAGTGAGGGAGGGTCAGTGAGGGAGGGTCAGTGAGGGAGGGTCAGTGAGGGCGGGTCAGTGAGGGAGGGTCAGTGAGGGAGGGTCAGTGAGGGCGGGTCAGTGAGGGAGGGTCAGTGAGGGAGGGTCAGTAATGGAGGGTCAGTGAGGGAGGGTCAGTGAAAAAGGGTCAGTGAGGGCCGGTCAGTGAGGGAGGGTCAGTGAGGGAGGGTCAGTGAGGGAGGGTCAGTGAGGGAGGGTCAGTGAGAGAGGGTCAGTGAGAGAGGGTCCGTGAGGGAGGGTCAGTGAGAAAGGGTCAGTGAGGGCGGGTCAGTGAGGGAGGGTCAGTGAGGGAGGGTCAGTGAGGGAGGGTCAGTGAGAGAGAGTCAGTGAGGGAGGGTCAGTGAGGGAGGGTCAGTGAGGGCGGGTCAGTGAGAGAGGGTCAGTGAGGGAGGGTCAGTGAGGGAGGGTCAGTGAGGGAGGGTCAGTGAGAGAGGGTCAGTGAGGGCGGGTCAGTGAGGGAGGGTCAGTGAGGGAGGGTCAGTGAGGGAGGGTCAGTGAGGGAGGGTCAGTGAGAGAGAGTCAGTGAGGGCGGGTCAGTGAGGGAGGGTCAGTGAGGGCGGGTCAGTGAGAGAGGGTCAGTGAGGGAGGGTCAGTGAGGGAGGGTCAGTGAGGGAGGGTCAGTGAGAAAGCGTCAGTGAGGGAGGGTCAGTGAGGGAGGGTCAGTGAGGGCGGGTCAGTGAGGGAGGCTCAGTGAGAGAGGGTCAGTGAGGGAGGGTCAGTGAGGGAGGGTCAGTGAGGGCGGGTCAGTGAGGGAGGGTCAGTGAGGGCGGGTCAGTGAGGGAGGGTCAGTGAGGGCGGGTCAGTGAGGGAGGGTCAGTGAGAGAGGGTCAGTGAGGGAGGGTCAGTGAGGGAGGGTCAGTGAGGGCGGGTCAGTGAGGGAGGGTCAGTGAGGGCGGGTCAGTGAGGGCGGGTCAGTGAGAGAGGGTCAGTGAGGGAGGGTCAGTGAGGGAGGGTCAGTGAGGGTGGGTCAGTGAGGGAGGTGGTGTGTGGGAGGGAGGGTCAGTGAGGGAGGTGGTGTGAGGGAGGGAGGGTCAGTGAGGGAGGTGGTGTGAGGGAGCGTCAGTGAGAGAGGGTCAGTGAGGGAGGGCCAGTGAGGGAGGGCCAGTGTGGGAGGATCAGTGAGGGAGGGTCAGTGAGGGAGGGCCAGTGAGGGAGGGTCAGTGAGGGAGGTGGTGTGTGGGAGGGTGGGTCAGTGACGGAGGTGGTGTGAGGGAGGGCCAGTGTGGGAGGATCAGTGAGGGAGGGTCAGTGAGGGAGGGCCAGTGAGGGAGGGTCAGTGAGGGAGGGCCTGTGAGAGAGGGTCAGTGAGGGAGGGCCTGTGAGGGAGGGTCAGTGAGAGAGAGTCAGTGAGGGAGGGCCAGTGAGGGAGGGTCAGTGAGGGAGGGTCAGTGAGGGAGGTGGTGTGTGGGAGGATCAGTGAGGGAGGGTCAGTGAGGGAGGGCCAGTGAGGGAGGGTCAGTGAGGGAGGGCCAGTGAGAGAGGGTCAGTGAGGGAGGGTCAGGGAGGGCGGGTCAGTGAGGGCGGGTCAGTGAGGGAGGGTCAGTGAGGGAGGGTCAGTGAGGGCGGGTCAGTGAGGGAGGTGGTGAGTGGGCATGAGGGAGGGTCAGTGAGGGAGGGGAGTGGGGAGTGGGAGGGAGGGTCAGTGCAGGATGTGGTGTGAGGGCGGGTCAGTGAGGGAGGGTCAGTGAGGGCGGGTCAGTGAGGGCGGGTCAGTGAGAGAGGGTCAGTGAGGGAGGGTCAGTGAGGGAGGGTCAGTGAGGGTGGGTCAGTGAGGGAGGTGGTGTGTGGGAGGGAGGGTCAGTGAGGGAGGTGGTGTGAGGGAGGGAGGGTCAGTGAGGGAGGTGGTGTGAGGGAGCGTCAGTGAGAGAGGGTCAGTGAGGGAGGGCCAGTGAGGGAGGGCCAGTGTGGGAGGATCAGTGAGGGAGGGTCAGTGAGGGAGGGCCAGTGAGGGAGGGTCAGTGAGGGAGGTGGTGTGTGGGAGGGTGGGTCAGTGACGGAGGTGGTGTGAGGGAGGGCCAGTGTGGGAGGATCAGTGAGGGAGGGTCAGTGAGGGAGGGCCAGTGAGGGAGGGTCAGTGAGGGAGGGCCTGTGAGAGAGGGTCAGTGAGGGAGGGCCTGTGAGGGAGGGTCAGTGAGAGAGAGTCAGTGAGGGAGGGCCAGTGAGGGAGGGTCAGTGAGGGAGGGTCAGTGAGGGAGGTGGTGTGTGGGAGGATCAGTGAGGGAGGGTCAGTGAGGGAGGGCCAGTGAGGGAGGGTCAGTGAGGGAGGGCCAGTGAGAGAGGGTCAGTGAGGGAGGGTCAGGGAGGGCGGGTCAGTGAGGGCGGGTCAGTGAGGGAGGGTCAGTGAGGGAGGGTCAGTGAGGGCGGGTCAGTGAGGGAGGTGGTGAGTGGGCATGAGGGAGGGTCAGTGAGGGAGGGGAGTGGGGAGTGGGAGGGAGGGTCAGTGCAGGATGTGGTGTGAGGGCGGGTCAGTGAGGGAGGTTCAGTGAGGGAGGGCCAGTGAGGGAGGGTCAGTGAGGGAGGGTCAGTGAGGGAGGGTCAGGGAGGGCGGGTCAGTGAGGGAGGGTCAGTGAGGGAGGGTCAGTGAGGGAGGGTCAGTGAGGGAGGGTCAGGGAGGGCGGGTCAGTGAGGGAGGGTCAGTGAGGGAGGGTCAGTGAGGGCGGGTCAGTGAGGGCGGGTCAGTGAGGGAGGGTCAGTGAGGGAGGGTCAGTGAGGGAGGGTCAGTGAGAGAGGGTCAGTGAGGGAGGGTCAGTGAGGGAGGGCCAGTGAGGGAGGGCCAGTGAGGGAGGGTCAGGGAGGGCGGGTCAGTGAGGGAGGGTCAGTGAGGGAGGGACAGTGAGGGCGGGTCAGTGCGGGCGGGTCAGTGAGGGAGGGTCAGTGAGGGAGGGTCAGTGAGGGAGGTGGTGTGAGGGAGGGTCAGTGAGGGAGGGTCAGGGAGGGCGGGTCAGTGAGGGAGGGTCAGTGAGAGAGGGTCAGTGAGAGAGGGTCAGTGAGGGAGGTCAGTGAGGGAGGGTCAGTGAGGGAGGGTCAGGGAGGGCGGGTCAGTGAGGGCGAGTCAGTGAGGGAGGGCCAGTGAGGGAGGTGGTGTGAGGGAGGGTCAGTGAGGGAGGGTCAGTGAGGGCGGGTCAGTGAGGGCGGGTCAGTGAGGGAGGGTCAGTGAGGGAGGGTCAGTGAGGGAGGGCCAGTGAGGGAGGTGGTGTGAGGGAGGGTCAGTGAGGGAGGGTCAGTGAGGGAGCGTCAGTGAGGGAGGACCAGTGAGGGAGGACCAGTGAGAGAGGGTCAGTGAGGGATGGCCTGTGAGAGAGGGTCAGGGAGGGCGGGTCAGTGAGGGCGGGTCAGTGAGGGCGGGTCAGTGAGGGTGGGTCAGTGAGGGAGGGCCAGTGAGGGAGGGTCAGTGAGGGAGGGTCAGTGAGGGAGGGTCAGTGAGGGGAGGCCAGTGAGGGAGGTGGTGTGAGGGAGGGTCAGTGAGGGAGGGTCAGTGAGAGAGGGCCTGTGAGAGAGGGTCAGTGAGGGAGGGTCAGTGAGAGAGGACCAGTGAGAGAGGGTCAGTGAGGGAGGGTCAGTGAGGGCGGGTCAGTGAGGGCGGGTCAGTGAGGGAGGGTCAGTGAGGGAGGGTCAGTGAGGGAGGGTCAGTGAGGGAGGGTCAGTGAGGGCGGGTCAGTGACGGAGGGTCAGTGAGGGAGGGTCAGTGAGGGAGGGTCAGTGAGGGAGGGTCAGTGAGGGCGGGTCAGTGAGGGAGGGTCAGTGAGGGCGGGTCAGTGAGGGCGGGTCAGTGAGGGCGGGTCAGTGAGGGAGGGTCAGTGAGGGAGGGTCAGTGAGGGAGGGTCAGTGAGGGCGGGTCAGTGACGGAGGGTCAGTGAGGGCGGGTCAGTGAGGGAGGGTCAGTGAGGGTGGGTCAGTGAGGGAGGATCAGTGAGGGCGGGTCAGTGAGGGAGGGTCAGTGAGGGAGGGTCAGTGAGAGCGGGTCAGTGAGGGCGGGTCAGTGAGGGCCGGTCAGTGAGGGAGGGTCAGTGAGGGAGGGTCAGTGAGCGAGGGTCAGTGAGAGAGGGTCAGTGAGAGAGGGTCAGTGAGGGAGGGTCAGTGAGGGAGGGTCAGTGAGAAAGGGTCAGTGAGGGAGGGTCAGTGAGAAAGGGTCAGTGAGGGCGGGTCAGTGAGGGAGGGCAGTGAGGGAGGGTCAGTGAGGGCGGGTCAGTGAGAGAGGGTCAGTGAGGGAGGGTCAGTGAGGGAGGGTCAGTGAGGGAGGGTCAGTGAGAAAGCGTCAGTGAGGGAGGGTCAGTGAGAGAGGGTCAGTGATGGAGGGTCAGTGAGGGAGGGTCAGTGAGGGAGGGTCAGTGAGGGAGGGTCAGTGAGGGAGGGTAAGTGAGGGCGGGTCAGTGAGGGAGGGTCAGTGAGGGCGGGTCAGTGAGGGCGGGTCAGTGAGGGCGGGTCAGTGAGGGCGGTTCAGTGATGGAGGGTCAGTGAGGTCGAGTCAGTGAGGGAGGGTCAGGGAGGGAGGGTCAGTGAGGGAGGGTCAGTGAGGGAGGGTCAGTGAGGGAGGGTCAGTGAGGGCGGGTCAGTGAGGGCGGGTCAGTGAGGGAGGGTCAGTGAGGGCGGGTCAGTGAGGGCGGGTCAGTGAGGGCGGGTCAGTGAGGGCGGTTCAGTGATGGAGGGTCAGTGAGGTCGAGTCAGTGAGGGAGGGTCAGGGAGGGAGGGTCAGTGAGGGAGGGTCAGTGAGGGAGGGTCAGTGAGGGAGGGTCAGTGAGGGCGGGTCAGTGAGGGAGGGTCAGTGAGGGCGGGTCAGTGAGGGAGGGTCAGTGAGGGCGGGTCAGTGAGGGAGGGACAGTTAGGGAGGGTCAGTGAGGGAGGGTCAGTGAGGGAGGGTCAGTGAGGGCGGGTCAGTGAGGGAGGGTCAGTGAGGGCGGGTCAGTGAGGGCGGGTCAGTGAGAGAGGGTCAGTGAGGGAGGGTCAGTGAGGGTGGGTCAGTGAGGGAGGGTCAGTGAGGGCGGGTCAGTGAGTGCGGGTCAGTGAGGGAGGGTCAGTGAGGGAGGGTCAGTAAGGGCGGGTCAGTGAGGGAGGGTCAGTGAGGGAGGGTCAGTGAGGGAGGGTCAGTGAGGGAGGGTCAGTGAGAGAGGGTCAGTGAGGGAGGGTCAGTGAGGGCGGGTCAGTGAGGGAGGGTCAGTGAGGGAGGGTCAGTGAGGGAGGGTCAGTGAGGGAGGGTCAGTGAGGGAGGGTCAGTGAGGGCGGGTCAGTGAGGGCGGGTCAGTGACGGAGGGTCAGTGAGGGCGAGTCAGTGAGGGAGGGTCAGTGAGGGAGGGTCAGTGAGGGAGGGTCAGTGAGGGCTGGTCAGTGAGGGAGGGTCAGTGAGGGAGGGTCAGTGAGGGCGGGTCAGTGAGAGAGGGTCAGTGAGGGAGGGTCAGTGAGGGCGGGTCATTGAGGGAGGGTCAGTGAGGGTGGGTCAGTGAGGGAGGGTCAGTGAGGGAGGGTCAGTGAGGGAGGGTCAGTGAGTGCGGGTCAGTGAGGGAGGGTCAGTGAGAGAGGGTCAGTGAGGGAGGGTCAGTGAGGGAGGTTCAGTGAGGGCGGGTCAGTGAGGGAGGGTCAGTGAGGGCGGGTCAGTGAGGGCGGGTCAGTGAGAGAGGGTCAGTGAGGGAGGGTCAGTGATGGAGGGTCAGTGAGGGCGGGTCAGTGAGGGAGGGTCAGTGAGGGCAGGTCAGTGAGAGAGGGTCAGTGAGGGCAGGTCAGTGAGGGAGGGTCAGTGAGGGAGGGTCAGTGAGGGCGGGTCAGTGAGGGAGGGTCAGTGAGGGAGGGTCAGTGAGAGAGGGTCAGTGAGGGAGGGTCAGTGAGGGAGGGTCAGTGAGGGAGGGTCAGTGAGAAAGCGTCAGTGAGGGAGGGTCAGTGAGAGAGGGTCAGTGAGGGAGGGTCAGTGAGGGAGGGTCAGTGAGGGAGGGTCAGTGAGGGCGGGTCAGTGAGGGAGGGTCAGTGAGGGAGGGTCAGTGAGGGAGGGTAAGTGAGGGCGGGTCAGTGAGGGAGGGTCAGTGAGGGCGGGTCAGTGAGGGCGGGTCCGTGAGGGCGGGTCAGTGAGGGCGGGTCAGTGATGGAGGGTCAGTGAGGTCGAGTCAGTGAGGGAGGGTCAGTGAGGGCGGGTCAGTGAGGGAGGGTCAGTGAGGGAGGGTCAGTGAGGGAGGGTCAGTGAGGGAGTGTCAGTGAGGGCGGGTCAGTGAGGGAGGGTCAGTGAGGGAGGGTCAGTGAGGGCGGGTCAGTGAGGGAGGGTCAGTGAGGGAGGGTCAGTGAGGTCGAGTCAGTGAGGGAGGGTCAGTGAGGGCGGGTCAGTGAGGGAGGGTCAGTGAGGGAGGGTCAGTGAGGGCGGGTCAGTGAGGGAGGGTCAGTGAGAGAGGATCAGTGAGGGAGAGTCAGTGAGGGAGGGTCAGTGAGGGCGGGTCAGTGAGGGAGGGTCAGTGAGGGCGGGTCAGTGAGGGCGGGTCAGTGAGAGAGGGTCAGTGAGGGAGGGTCAGTGAGGGAGGGTCAGTGAGGGAGGGTCAGTGAGAGAGGGTCAGTGAGGGAGGGTCAGTGAGAGAGGGTCAGTGAGGGAGGGTCAGTGAGGGAGGGTCAGTGAGGGCGGGTCAGTGAGGGAGTGTCAGTGAGGGAGGGTCAGTGAGGGCGGGTCAGTGAGGGAGGGTCAGTGAGGGCGGGTCAGTGAGGGAGGGTGAGTGAGGGCGCGTCAGTGAGGGAGGGTCAGTGAGGGCGGGTCAGTGAGGGCGGGTCAGTGAGGGAGGGTCAGTGAGGGCGGGTCAGTGAGGGCGGGTCAGGGAGGGTGGGTCAGTGAGGGAGGGTCAGTGAGGGAGGGTCAGTGAGGGAGGGTCAGTGAGGGAGGGTCAGTGACGGAGGGTCAGTGAGGGCGGGTCAGTGACGGAGGGTCAGTGAGGGCGGGTCAGTGAGGGAGGGTCAGTGAGGGTGGGTCAGTGAGGGAGGGTCAGTGAGGGCGGGTCAGTGAGGGAGGGTCAGTGAGGGCGGGTCAGTGAGGGCGGGACAGTGAGGGCCGGTCAGTGAGGGAGGGTCAGTGAGGGAGGGTCAGTGAGGGAGGGTCAGTGAGAGAGGGTCAGTGAGAGAGGGTCAGTGAGGGAGGGTCAGTGAGGGAGGGTCAGTGAGGGAGGGTCAGTGAGAAAGGGTCAGTGAGGGAGGGTCAGTGAGAAAGGGTCAGTGAGGGCGGGTCAGTGAGGGAGGGTCAGTGAGGGAGGGTCAGTGAGAGAGGGTCAGTGAGGGAGGGTCAGTGAGGGAGGGTCAGTGAGAGAGAGTCAGTGAGGGAGGGTCAGTGAGGGAGGGTCAGTGAGGGAGGGTCAGTGAGAGAGGGTCAGTGAGAGAGGGTCAGTGAGGGAGGGCCAGTGAGGGAGGGTCAGTGAGGGAGGGTCAGTGAGAAAGGGTCAGTGAGGGAGGGTCAGTGAGAAAGGGTCAGTGAGGGCGGGTCAGTGAGGGAGGGTCAGTGAGGGCGGGTCAGTGAGAGAGGGTCAGTGAGGGAGGGTCAGTGAGGGAGGGTCAGTGAGGGAGGGTCAGTGAGAGAGAGTCAGTGAGGGAGGGTCAGTGAGGGAGGGTCAGTGAGGGCGGGTCAGTGAGAGAAGGTCAGTGAGGGAGGGTCAGTGAGGGAGGGTCAGTGAGGGAGGGTCAGTGAGAAAGCGTCAGTGAGGGAGGGTCAGTGAGAGAGAGTCAGTGAGGGAGGGTCAGTGAGGGAGGGTCAGTGAGGGAGGGTCAGTGAGGGCGGGTCAGTGAGGGAGGGTCAGTGAGGGAGGGTCAGTGAGGGAGGGTCAGTGAGGGAGGGTAAGTGAGGGCGGGTCAGTGAGGGAGGGTCAGTGAGGGCGGGTCAGTGAGGGCGGGTCAGTGAGGGCGGGTCAGTGAGGGCGGGTCAGTGATGGAGGGTCAGTGAGGGCGGGTCAGTGAGGGAGGGTCAGTGAGGGAGGGTCAGTGAGGGCGGGTCAGTGAGGGAGGGTCAGTGAGGGAGGGTCAGTGAGGGCGGGTCAGTGAGGGAGGGTCAGTGAGGGAGGGTCAGTGAGGGCGGGTCAGTGAGGGAGGGTCAGTGAGGGAGGGTCAGTGAGGTCGAGTCAGTGAGGGAGGGTCAGTGAGGGAGGGTCAGTGAGGGAGGGTCAGTGAGGGCAGGTCAGTGAGGGAGGGTCAGTGAGGGAGGGTCAGTGAGGGCGGGTCAATGAGGGAGGGTCAGTGAGAAAGGGTCAGTGAGGGAGTGTCAGTGAGGGCGGGTCAGTGAGGGAGGGTCAGTGAGGGAGGGTCAGTGAGGGCGGGTCAGTGAGGGAGGGTCAGTGAGGGAGGGTCAGTGAGGTCGAGTCAGTGAGGGAGGGTCAGTGAGGGCGGGTCAGTGAGGGAGGGTCAGTGAGGGAGGGTCAGTGAGGGCGGGTCAGTGAGGGAGGGTCAGTGAGGGCGGGTCAGTGAGGGCGGGTCAGTGAGAGAGGGTCAGTGAGGGAGGGTCAGTGAGGGAGGGTCAGTGAGGGAGGGTCAGTGAGAGAGGGTCAGTGAGGGAGGGTCAGTGAGAGACGGTCAGTGAGGGAGGGTCAGTGAGGGAGGGTCAGTGAGGGCGGGTCAGTGAGGGAGTGTCAGTGAGGGAGGGTCAGTGAGGGCGGGTCAGTGAGGGAGGGTCAGTGAGGGCGGGTCAGTGAGGGAGGGTCAGTGAGGGCGGGTCAGTGAGGGAGGGTCAGTGAGGGCGGGTCAGTGAGGGCGGGTCAATGAGGGAGGGTCAGTGAGGGCGGGTCAGTGAGGGCGGGTCAGGGAGGGTGGGTCAGTGAGGGAGGGTCAGTGAGGGAGGGTCAGTGAGGGAGGGTCAGTGAGGGAGGGTCAGTGACGGAGGGTCAGTGAGGGCGGGTCAGTGACGGAGGGTCAGTGAGGGCGGGTCAGTGAGGGAGGGTCAGTGAGGGTGGGTCAGTGAGGGAGGGTCAGTGAGGGCGGGTCAGTGAGGGAGGGTCAGTGAGGGCGGGTCAGTGAGGGCGGGACAGTGAGGGCCGGTCAGTGAGGGAGGGTCAGTGAGGGAGGGTCAGTGAGGGAGGGTCAGTGAGAGAGGGTCAGTGAGAGAGGGTCAGTGAGGGAGGGTCAGTGAGGGAGGGTCAGTGAGGGAGGGTCAGTGAGAAAGGGTCAGTGAGGGAGGGTCAGTGAGAAAGGGTCAGTGAGGGCGGGTCAGTGAGGGAGGGTCAGTGAGGGAGGGTCAGTGAGAGAGGGTCAGTGAGGGAGGGTCAGTGAGGGAGGGTCAGTGAGGGAGGGTCAGTGAGAGAGAGTCAGTGAGGGAGGGTCAGTGAGGGAGGGTCAGTGAGGGAGGGTCAGTGAGAGAGGGTCAGTGAGAGAGGGTCAGTGAGGGAGGGTCAGTGAGGGAGGGTCAGTGAGGGAGGGTCAGTGAGAAAGGGTCAGTGAGGGAGGGTCAGTGAGAAAGGGTCAGTGAGGGCGGGTCAGTGAGGGAGGGTCAGTGAGGGCGGGTCAGTGAGAGAGGGTCAGTGAGGGAGGGTCAGTGAGGGAGGGTCAGTGAGGGAGGGTCAGTGAGAGAGAGTCAGTGAGGGAGGGTCAGTGAGGGAGGGTCAGTGAGGGCGGGTCAGTGAGAGAGGGTCAGTGAGGGAGGGTCAGTGAGGGAGGGTCAGTGAGGGAGGGTCAGTGAGAAAGCGTCAGTGAGGGAGGGTCAGTGAGAGAGGGTCAGTGAGGGAGGGTCAGTGAGGGAGGGTCAGTGAGGGAGGGTTAGTGAGGGCGGGTCAGTGAGGGAGGGTCAGTGAGGGAGGGTCAGTGAGGGAGGGTCAGTGAGGGAGGGTAAGTGAGGGCGGGTCAGTGAGGGAGGGTCAGTGAGGGCGGGTCAGTGAGGGCGGGTCAGTGAGGGCGGGTCAGTGATGGAGGGTCAGTGAGGTCGAGTCAGTGAGGGAGGGTCAGTGAGGGCGGGTCAGTGAGGGAGGGTCAGTGAGGGAGGGTCAGTGAGGGCGGGTCAGTGAGGGAGGGTCAGTGAGGGAGGGTCAGTGAGGGCGGGTCAGTGAGGGAGGGTCAGTGAGGGATGGTCAGTGAGGGCGGGTCAGTGAGGGAGGGTCAGTGAGGGAGGGTCAGTGAGGTCGAGTCAGTGAGGGAGGGTCAGTGAGGGAGGGTCAGTGAGGGCGGGTCAGTGAGGGAGGGTCAGTGAGGGAGGGTCAGTGAGGGCGGGTCAATGAGGGAGGGTCAGTGAGAGAGGGTCAGTGAGGGAGGGTCAGTGAGGGAGGGTCAGTGAGGGCGGGTCAGTGAGGGAGGGTCAGTGAGGGCGGGTCAGTGAGGGCGGGTCAGTGAGAGAGGGTCAGTGAGGGAGGGTCAGTGAGGGAGGGTCAGTGAGGGCGGGTCAGTGAGGGAGGGTCAATGAGGGCAGGTCAGTGAGAGAGGGTCAGTGAGGGCAGGTCAGTGAGGGAGGGTCAGTGAGGGAGGGTCAGTGAGGGCGGGTCAGTGAGGGAGGGTCAGTGAGGGAGGGTCAGTGAGAGAGGGTCAGTGAGGGAGGGTCAGTGAGAGAGGGTCAGTGAGGGAGGGTCAGTGAGGGCGGGTCAGTGAGGGAGGGTCAGTGAGGGAGGGTCAGTGAGGGAGGGTCAGTGAGGGAGGGTCAGTGAGGGAGGGTCAGTGAGGGCGGGTCAGTGAGGGCGGGTCAGTGACGGAGGGTCAGTGAGGGCGAGTCAGTGAGGGAGGGTCAGTGAGGGAGGGTCAGTGAGGGCGGGTCAATGAGGGAGGGTCAGTGAGAGAGGGTCAGTGAGGGAGGGTCAGTGAGGGAGGGTCAGTGAGGGCGGGTCAGTGAGGGAGGGTCAGTGAGGGCGGGTCAGTGAGGGCGGGTCAGTGAGAGAGGGTCAGTGAGGGAGGGTCAGTGAGGGAGGGTCAGTGAGGGCGGGTCAGTGAGGGAGGGTCAATGAGGGCAGGTCAGTGAGAGAGGGTCAGTGAGGGCAGGTCAGTGAGGGAGGGTCAGTGAGGGAGGGTCAGTGAGGGCGGGTCAGTGAGGGAGGGTCAGTGAGGGAGGGTCAGTGAGAGAGGGTCAGTGAGGGAGGGTCAGTGAGAGAGGGTCAGTGAGGGAGGGTCAGTGAGGGCGGGTCAGTGAGGGAGGGTCAGTGAGGGAGGGTCAGTGAGGGAGGGTCAGTGAGGGAGGGTCAGTGAGGGAGGGTCAGTGAGGGCGGGTCAGTGAGGGCGGGTCAGTGACGGAGGGTCAGTGAGGGCGAGTCAGTGAGGGAGGGTCAGTGAGGGAGGGTCAGTGAGGGAGGGTCAGTGAGGGCTGGTCAGTGAGGGAGGGTCAGTGAGGGAGTGTCAGTGAGGGCGGGTCAGTGAGAGAGGGTCAGTGAGGGAGGGTCAGTGAGGGCGGGTCAGTGAGGGAGGGTCAGTGAGGGCGGGTCAGTGAGGGAGGGTCAGTGAGGGAGGGTCAGTGAGGGTGGGTCAGTGAGGGCGGGTCAGTGAGGGAGGGTCAGTGAGGGAGGGTCAGTGAGGGCGGGTCAGTGAGGGAGGGTCAGTGAGGGTGGGTCAGTGAGGGTGGGTCAGTGAGGGAGGGTCAGTGAGGGCGGGTCAGTGAGGGAGGGTCAGTGAGGGAGGGTCAGTGAGGGAGGGTCAGGGAGGGCGGGTCAGTGAGGGAGGGTCAGTGAGGGAGGGTCAGTGAGGGCGGGTCAGTGAGGGAGTGTCAGTGAGGGAGGGTCAGTGAGGGCGGGTCAGTGAGGGAGGGTCAGTGAGGGCGGGTCAGTGAGGGAGGGTCAGTGAGGGCGGGTCAGTGAGGGCGGGTCAGTGAGGGAGGGTCACTGAGGGCGGGTCAGTGAGGGAGGGTCAGTGAGGGAGGGTCAGTGAGGGCGGGTAAGTGAGGGCGGGTCAGTGAGGGAGGGTCAGTGAGGGCGGGTCAGTGAGGGCGGGTCAGTGAGGGAGGGTCAGTGAGGGAGGGTCAGTGAGGGCTGGTCAGTGAGGGAGGGTCAGTGAGGGAGGGTCAGTGATGGAGGGTCAGTGAGGGCTGGTCAGTGAGGGCGGGTCAGTGAGGGAGGGTCAGTGAGGGCGGGTCAGTAAGGGCGGGTCAGTGAGGGCGGGTCAGTGAGGGCGGGTCAGTGAGGGAGGGTCAGTGAGGGCGGGTCAGTGAGGGCGGGTCAGTGAGGGAGAGTCAGTGAGGGCAGGTCAGTGAGGGCGGGTCAGTGAGGGCGGGTCAGTGAGGGCGGGTCAGTGAGGGCGGGTCAGTGAGGGCGGGTCAGTGAGGGCGGGTCAGTGAGGGAGGGTCAGTGAGGGAGGGTCAGTGAGGGAGTTTACTACGCTCTCTGATTTTATTTGTGGACTATAGTTACTCTCCAAGGGGACAATCGGAGTCTCAATTATGTTATTTAGCAGCAAATATGTTTCGATCTTTGTTTGCCTGTACCTTAAGCTTTGGAATTCTATCCTTAAACCTGTCCGAATCCCAACCTCCCTTCTTTAAGACACTCCTCTTGGGCCACATTTTTGGTTCTCTGACTTATTATCTCCTTAAATGGCTCAGTGTCAGGTGTGGCTTTGTAATGCCACTGCCGTACCTTGAGTTGTTTTATTATATTACATGCTCTGTATAGAGGAACAGGAAGAATATGGGCAATTACAATGTATTGAGTTCTTTCTACCTAATTTCTATGTGATAATTAATCAGCATCTGCATTGACCAACAGTCCCACCTTCCTTACCTTACCCCTATCATTAACCAACACATCAACTCTTTACAACACAGAAATCAAATACACCAGACAGTGCATATTTCAATCCAAATTTTGTAAGTTCAATCATTACATCAAAAGTTATATAAGATTGCCACAGGATCTTGACCAATTGGGCCAGTGGGCCGATGAATGGCAGATGGAGTTTAATTTGGATAAATGTGAGGTGATGCATTTTGGTAGATCAAATCAGGGCAGGACCTACTCAGTTAATGGTATGGCGTTGGGGAGAGTTACAGAACAAAGAGACCTGGGGGTACAGGTTCATAGCTCCTTGAAGGTGGACAGGGTGGTGAAGAAGGCATTCAGCATGCGAGGTTTTATTGGTCAGAATATTGAATACAGGAGTTGGGACATCTTGTTGAAGTTGTACAAGACATTAGTAAGACCACACATGGAATACTGTGTTCAGTTCTGGTCACACTATTATAAGAGGGATATTGTTAAACTAGAAAGTGTGCAGAAGAGATTTACGAGGATGCTACCAGCACTTGATGGTCTGAGCTATAAGGAGAGGCTGGATAGGCTGGGACATTTTTTCCTGGAGCGTAGGAGGCTTAGGGGTGATCGTATAGAGGTCTATAAAATAATGAGGGGCACAGATGAGGTAGATAGTCAACATCTTTTCCCAAAGGTGGAGGAGTCTAGAACTAGAGGGTATAGGTTTAAGGTGAGAGGGGAGAGATACAAAAGAGATCAGAGGGGAAATGTTTTCACACAGCGGGTGGTGAGCATCTGAAACGGGCTGCCCGAGGCAGTGGTAGAGGCGGGTACAATTTTTTCCTTTAAAAATCAGTTGGACAGTTACTTGGACAGGGTGGGTATAGAGGGATATGGGCCAAATGTGGGCAAGTGGGAGTAGCTTAGTGATAGAAACTGGGCGGCATGGACACGCTGGGCCGAAGGGCCTATTTCCATGCTGTAAACATCTATGGACTCTATGATATTTCCCAGATTAAATTAAATCACCCTTGTGTATTTTCTCATTCCTTGGCTGGTCTACCCTAGTGCCTGTTCAAACTGATGGCGGTAGCTGATTTTCTATTTGTCAAGAAACTACAGATGGCCACGAACAACAGCATTCAGACGTTTTGGGCATAGAGGACCTGGTTTTCTGCAGTACCTTAGCAATGTCTTTTGTAAATCCAAATACGCCACATCTACTGGTCCCCTTTATCCACTCTGTTTCTTACATCCTCAAAGAGCTCTAATAAATTTGTCAAACACTATTTTCCTTTCATAAAACCCTGTTGACTTTGCTTGATTGTATTCTGATTTTCTAAATGTCCTGCTACAAATTCCTTCATAATAAGTTCCAGCATTTTCCCAATGACAGATGTTGGACTAAGTGGATTATTATTTCCGGTTTGCTGTCTCCCTCCTTTTTGAATAACGGTTTAACATTAGCTATTTTCCAATCCACGGGGATCCTTCCAGAATCTATGGAATCTTGGAAGATAATAACAATGCATTCACTTTCTCTGCAGTCACTTCTTTTAAGAGCCTAGGATCCTCGCGGTGGAAGGGTAACATAGTGAATGGAAAGACGATTGGCTGGCTAACAGGAAACAGACAGTTGCCATAAATGGGTCTTTTTCTGGTGATGATGTGACGAGCGGTGTCCAACACCGTGCTGGGGCCTCAACATTTTACAATTTAAATGACTTGGATGAAGGGGCTGAGGTATTTTTGCTGAATTTGCTGATGACACAAAGATAGGTGGGAAAGTATATTGTGAAGGGGACATGAGGAGGTTGCAAAGGGACACAGGATAAATGAGTGGGTAAAACTCTGACAAATGGAGCATAATGTGGGAAAATGTGAAATTGTCCATTTTGGCAGGAAGAATAAAAAAAGAAGCTTATTGTCTAAATGATGAGAGATTGCAGAGCTCTGAGGTACAGAGTGATCTGGGAGTCCGAGCAAAAGGCTGGTATGCAGGTACAGAAAGTAATTAGGAACGCTAATGGAATGTTATCATTTATTGCGAGGGGAATTGATAACAAGACGCTGCGACAACAGATGAACGGACATCGCGCGACAATCGCCAGGCAGGAATGTTCCCTTCCAGTCAGGGAACACTTCAGCAGTCAAGGACATTCAGCCTCGGATCTTCGGGTAAGCGTTCTCCAAAGTGGCCTTCAGGACGCGCAACAACGCAGAAGACTTTCAGACTTTATGCTTCTGTTGTACAGGGTATTGGTGAGATGACGTCAGGAGTATTGTGAATAGAATCGACGAGCAGAAACTTATAGCCATGTTCTGCACACATGAGTACGGCTTCAACCGGGACCTTGGATTCATGTTGCATTACATTCACCCCCCACCATCTGGCCTGCTTGCTAAATCCTACAAATTGTCCTGGCTTGAGACAATTCACACCTCTTTAACCTGTGATTACCCCTCTCTCCAGTTGCTCCGTCTGGACCTGTAAAGACTTAATTATCTGCAGAGACTCGCATTCAAAGTATCGTCTTGCATCTTTGACTTTGTCTATATATATGTTTCTGCAACCCACCTGAGGAAGGAGCAGTGCTCCGAAAGCTAGTGATTTGAAACAAACCTGTTGGACTTTAACCTGGTGTTGTAAGACTTCTTACTGTGCTCACCCCAGTCCATCGCTGGCATCCCCACATCTTTATTTCAGGAAAGATGTAAATGTGTTACAAGCAGTTCAGAGAAGGTTTACTAGATTAATACCAGGAATGGACGGGTTGTCTTATGAGGAAAGGTTGGAGAGGTTAGGTTAGGTCCACTAGAATTTAGAAGAGTATGAGGCAACATGATCAAAGCCTTTAAGATCCTGAAGAATATTGACAGGGTGGATGTGGAGAGGATGTTTCCTCTTGTGGGAGAATCTAGATCTAGGAGTCACGGTTTAAAAATAAGGCGTCAATCATTTAAGACTGAGATGAGGAGAATTATTTTCTCAGAAGATCATGAGTCTCTGGAACTTTCTTCCTCAAAGGGCAGTGGAAGCAGAGTCTCTGAATATTTTTAAGGCAGAGCTGGATAGATTTTTGATTAACAAGGGGGTGAATGGTTATTGGGAGTTGGCAGGAATGTGGGGTTGAGGTTACAATCTGATCAGCCGTAATCTTGTTGAACGGCGCAACAATCTCGAGGGTCTGAATGGTCTACTCCTAATTTCCATGTTCATATGCAGCCTAACAGCTCCAGGGGGGCATGTCAGGCTTTAGCTCCATTAGTTTTCATCATATTTTTTCTCTGGTGATGGTGATTGTTTTAAGTTCTGCCCTCCCTTTGGCTCATGGTTTTATCCTATTGCTTTTCAGATGCTTTTTGTGTTTTCTACCATGAAGACAGATACAAAATATGTTTTCAAATTCTCTGCTATTTTCTTGTTTTCCAATTATTAATTCCCCAGTCTGATCCTTTAAAGCAACAAGTTTACTTTAGCTACTCTCTTCCTTTTTATACACTTGTATTAACTCGTACTATCTGTTTTTATATTTCTTGCTAGTTTACTCTCATATTCTGATTGAATCCCTTGTTTGATTTATGGGTTGTGGGCTTCACTGGCTAGGCCAGCATTTATTACCCATTCCGAATTGAAGGGGGTGGTGCGCTGCCTTCTTGAACGGCTGCAGTCCATGTGGCGTAGGTACACACACAGTGCTGTTAGGGAAGAAGATCCAGGATTTAAGTTATGAACAGAGGTTGGATAGGCTTGGGTTGTTTTTGCTGGAGCAGAGAAGACTGAGGGGTGACCTGATCGAGGTGTACAGGATTATGAGGGGCATGGACATGGTGGATAGGGAGCAGCTGTTCCCCTTAGTTGAAGAGTCAGTCACAAGTTAAAGGTAAGGGTGTAGCGCACAAAGACTCCGTGAGACGAATAGAGTGAAGTCGATGAGGCTTTATTAAGCGTGTCTGTTCCCCCGCAGCTCAATAGTAGAATGGCCTGTGGGGGAGGACTCCGGCTTCTTATACTCCGCCTTCAGGGCGGAGCTAGAGGTCAACGGCCAACCAGGACCCGGGATCTGTCAGCCAATGACATTAGGGCTTCCAGTCCCACATGACCCCTAATACATACTACCACATTCACCCCCTGTCAAAAATGAACCCGGTGGGGTGATGCTTCGTATGGTGGTAAGGGTTTACAGGGCTGGTCCTGGGAGGAAAAAACATTCACATGGCAATACAGTATTGTACAATTTTGTCCTGTTTCAACTATTTACAGAAGGTATCGGGAGAAAAGCAAAATGTTCTTGTGAAAAGTCCATATTTTGATTGAGATCGACGCCATGAGTCGGTCGGGCGGTCTGGTCGTCCGTGTCGATCGCCTCGGCCCCGGTGGTGGTGGTGGTGGTGGTGGTGCTTGTACCGGTGTTGTCGTCTCCGGGAGCCTTACGGTTTCCGCTTGGGCTTTATTCTTGGTCGGGCCTGAGGGGAGGGGAACCGATCCTCCTGGGAAGGGGGCGGTCGCGGGGTGTGGCGGTGGCAGGAAGGGGGGGGTTGGGTGAATGGTGCCGGGGGTGTGTGTGTGTTGCCAGCGGGCGCCAGATCCCGCAGGGAGACCGTGTCCTGTCGGCCGTCGGGGTACTCCACGTAAGCGTACTGTGGGTTCGCGTGGAGGAGGTGAACCCTTTCGACCAACGGGTCCGCCTTATGTGCCCTCACATGCTTTCGGAGCAAGATGGGTCCTGGGGCCGCCAGCCAGGTCGGCAGCGACGTTCCAGAGGAGGACCTCCTAGGGAAGACAAGGAGGCGCTCATGAGGCGTTTGATTAGTGCTCGTACATAATAGCGACCGGATGGAGTGGAGAGCGTCCGGGAAGACCTCCTGCCACCGTGAAACTGGGAGGTCCCTGGACCGTAGGGCCAGTAGGACGGTCTTCCAGACCGTGCCGTTCTCCCTCTCTACTTGCCCGTTCCCCCGGGGGTTGTAGCTGGTCGTCCTGCTCGAGGCTATGCCCTTGCTGAGCAGGAACTGGCGCAGCTCGTCACTCATGAAAGAGGACCCCCTGTCGCTGTGGACGTATGCGGGGCAACCGAACAGTGTGAAGATGGTGTTCAGGGCTTTAATGACTGTGGCCGCGGTCATGTCAGAGCAGGGAATGGCGAATGGGAAGCGGGAGTATTCGTCCACCACATTAAGAAAGTATGTGTTGCGGTCGGTGGAGGGGAGGGTTCCTTTGAAATCCAGACTGAGGCGTTCAAAGGCGCGGGAAGCCTTAATCAGGTGCGCATCATCCGGCCTGAAAAAATGCGGTTTGCATTCCGCGCAGATGTGGCAGTCCCTTGTGACTGTACGGACCTCCTCTAAAGAGTATGGGAGGTTGCGGGACTTGATAAAGTGGAAAAACCGAGTGACCCCGGGTGGCAGAGGTCCTCGTGGAGGGTTTGGAGGTGGTTAATTTGTGCGTTGGCACATGTGCCGCGGGATAGGGCATCGGACGGCTCGTTCAGCTTTCCGGGACGATACAAAATCTCGTAGTTGAAGGTGGAGAGCTCGATCCTCCACCTTAAGATCTTGTCGTTTTTGATTTTGCCCCGCAGTGCATTATCGAACATGAAGGCTACCGACCGTTGGTCGGTGAGGAGAGTGAATCTCCTGCCGGCCAGGTAATGCCTCCAATGTCGCACAGCTTCCACTATGGCTTGGGCTTCCTTTTCCACTGAGGAGTGGCGGATATCTGAGGCGTGGAGGGTCCGGGAGAAAAAGGCCTCGGGTCTGCCCGCTTGGTTAAGGGTGGCCGCTAGAGCTACGTCTGAGGCGTCGCTCTCGACCTGGAAGGGGAGGGACTCGTCGATGGCACGCATCGTGGCCTTTGCGATATCAGCTTTGATGCGGCGGAAGGCCTGGCAAGCCTCTGTCGACAGAGGGAAGGTCGTGGTCTGTATTAGGGGGCGGGCCTTGTCTGCGTACTGGGGGACCCACTAGGCGTAGTATGAAAAAAACCCCAGGCAGCGTTTCAGTGCTTTTGGGCAGTGCGGGAGGGGAAATTCCATGAGGGCGCGCATACGTTCGGGGTCGAGGCCTATTATCCCATTGCGCACCACGTAGCCCAGAATGGCTAGCTGATTGGTGCTAAAAACGCACTTGTCCTCGTTGTACGTGAGGTTCAAGGCTTTGGCGGTTTGGAGGAATTTTTGGAGGTTGGCGTCGTGGTCCTGCTGGTCGTGGCCGCAGATGGTTACATTGTCGAGATACGGGAACGTGGCCCGCAACCCATGTTGATCAACCATTCGGTCCATCTCCCGTTGGAAGACCGAGACCCCGTTTGTGACGTCAAATGGGACCATTAGGAAATGGTATAATCGCCCGTCTGCCTCGAAGGCTGTGTACTTGCGGTCACTTGGGCGGATGGGGAGCTGATGGTAGGCGGACTTGAGGTCCACGGTGGAGAAGACTTTATATTGGGCAATCCGATTGACCATGTCGGATATGCGGGGGAGAGGGTACGCGTCTAGTTGTGTGTACCTGTTGATGGTCTGGCTATAGTCTATGACCATCCTTTGTTTCTCCCCTGTCTTCACTACTACCACCTGCGCTCTCCAGGGACTATTGCTGGCCTGGATTATGCCTTCCTTTAGTAGCCGCTGGACTTCGGACCGAATGAAGGTCCGGTCCTGGGCGCTGTACCGTCTGCTCCTAGTGGCGACGGGTTTGCAATCCGGGGTGAGGTTCGCAAACAAGGAAGGGGGTTGCACCTTGAGGGTTGCGAGGCCGCAGATAGTGAGTGGGGGTATTGGGCCGCCGAATTTGAACGTAAGGCTCTGTAGATTGCATTGGAAATCTAATCCCAGTAAGGTGGGGGCGCAGAGTTGGGGAAGGACGTTTAGTTTGTAGTTTTTGAACTCCCTCCCCTGCACCGTTAGGGTAACTATGCAGAATCCTTGGATCTGTACGGAGTGGGATCCTGCAGCTAGGGAAATCTTTTGTGCGCTGGGATAGGTGGTCAAGGAACAGCGTCTTACCGTGTCGGGATGGATAAAGCTCTCCGTGCTCCCGGAGTCGACTAGGCATGGTTTCTCGTGGCCGTTTATTAGCACCGTTGTCGTCGTCGTCTGGAGTGTCCGGGGCCGAGCTTGATCGAGCGTAATTGAAGCGAGACATGGTTGTAGCAGCGGAGTGGGGTCCGTTGTTGCCGTCCAAGATGGCGTCGGGGTTGAACAAAATGGCCACCCCCATACATCGCACATGGCTGGGGGTCACAAGATGGCGGCGGGGGTGGACAAAATGGCCGCCCCCACGCGTCGTAGAGGTTTGGGGTGGTCCAAGATGGCGGCGCCCTTCCTCCCCTCGTGGTGGCCGGGACCCAAAATGGCGGCGTCTGCAGGTCGCACATGGGGCGTTGGGGGGGTTGGGGAGCGTTAGGACCGCGCGGGGCTCCCTCATCTCCGGGGACAGCGGTGGTCGGGACCCAAGTTGGTAGCGCCTACGGGTCAGACATGGGGCGCGGGGGGGGAGTTAGGGGGGCGTTAGAGACGCCCAGAACTCCCTCTTCTCCGTGGGGAGTGGTGGTCGGGACCCAAAGTGGTAGCGCCGGCGGGTCATACATGGGGTGCGGGGGGGGGGTTGGGGAGCGTAAGCGGCGTGCAGGGCTCCCTGTTCTCCCGGGACCGCGGTGGTCGGGACCCAGAGCGGCTGCGCCTGCGGGTCGCACATGGGGCGCTGGGGGGGTTGGGGAGCGTAAACGGCTTGCAGGACTCCCTGTTCTCCCGGGACAGCGGCGACCTCGCGGGACCGGCACACAACCGCGAAATGGCCCTTTTTCCCGCAGCTCTTGCAGATCGCTGCGCGGGCCGGGCAGCGCTGTCGGGGGTGTTTCGCCTGGCCGCAGAAATAGCAGCGGGCGCCCCCGGTGCGACTTGGCGTTTGGACCGCGCAAGCCTGTGGGGTGTCCGGGGGGGGGGTGGGTTTGTCGCGACGGGTACGTACGGAGCCGCGCGGTCGGGGCCGTAGGCGCGGGTATTACACGCGGCCACGTCTAGGGAGGCTTCTAGGGCCCGGGCCTCTGAGAGTCCTAGCGACTTTCTTTCTAGAAGTCTTTGGCGGATTTGGGAGGAATTCATACCTGCCACAAAAGCATCGCGCATTAACATGTCCGTGTGTTCATTTGCGTTCACCGAAGGGCAGCTGCAGGCTCGTCCTAAAATCAGCAGCGCGGCATAGAATTCGTCCATCGATTCTCCGGGACCTTGCCGTCTCGTCGCGAGCTGGTAGCGAGCGTAGATTTGGTTAACTGGGCAGACATAGAGACTTTTCAGTGCTGCGAACGCCGTCTGGAAATCCTCCGAGTCTTCGATGAGGGAGAAGATCTCCGTGCTTACCCTCGAGTGCAGGACCTGTAGTTTTTGGTCTTCTGTGACCCGGCCGGAGGCTGTTCTGAGGTAGGCCTCGAAACAAGTCTGCCAGTGCTTGAAGGCTGCTGCCGCATTCACTGCGTGGGGGCTGATCCTCAGGCATTCCGGAATGATCCTGAGCTCCATAGTCCTTTTTAGGCACGCTTAATAAATTGTAGCGCACAAAGACTCCGTGAGACGAATAGAGTGAAGTCGATGAGGCTTTATTAAGCGTGTCTGTTCCCCCGCAGCTCGATAGTAGAATGGCCTGCGGGGGAGGACTCCGGCTTCTTATACTCCGCCTTCAGGGCGGAGCTAGAGGTCAACGGCCAACCAGGACCCGGGATCTGTCAGCCAATGACATTAGGGCTTCCAGTCCCACATGACCCCTAATACATACTACCACAAAGGGGCAGGAGATTTAGGGGGGATTTGAGGAAACCTGTTTACCCAGAGGGTGGTGACGGTCTGGAATGCACTGCCTGGGAGGGTGGTAGATGCAGTTTGCCTCACATTCTTTAAAAGGTACCTGGATGAGCACTTGCCACGTCATAACATTCAAGGCTATGGGCCAAGTGCTGCAAAATGGGATAGGTAGGCTATCAGATGTTTTTCATGCTGAGCCAGACTCGATAGGCTGAAGGGCCTCTTCTGCACTGTATTATTCTGTGATTCTGTGATTTTTGACTCAGTGACAGTGAAGGAACGGCCAATATATTTCCAAGTTACTGTGCAACTTGGAGGGAAACCCCCAGGTGATGGTATTCCCAGTGTAAGGAACCCTCTTGTGAATCCTCATGGGACTTTTGTTTCTGTGGTAATACCAGGTATTGCAGCACCTGAGAGGTGGATGACCATTGACTAGACCCAGGAGTCTACCATTAGCTAACGTACATAGCTCCGCCCTGAGAGGCGGGGTATAAGAACCAATGCCATCCCAGCAGCCTTCACTTTCTGTATCGAAGCTGCTGGGTACAGTTCTAGCTGATTAAAGCCTATTAGTTATGACTCACCTTGTATCGAGAGTAATTGATTGTGCATCAGTTTCCATTTTAATTCCTGTTCTTTTAGCTGTTATAATTCCTGGGCATGGCTGCGGCCTACACATTTAATTTTAAAAAAACAGGAGCGGGAGATGCAAACGTCAGCAGTGACACATCTTGGAAGACTTGGCTAGCAACCAATCGGCTCCATTGCAATCCCGGTGCTGAGCAAATTCTTGATGTGGATTGGTCTGGATTATTCTAGAATGTCCTGCTGGTCTCTCTCTGCTTTCAGTTTTGTTTTGGACCTGCAGCGCCAAGCAGAATTCTTTTTGAATCTCTCTCCCAGAAGGGCAGCATGGTAGCATTGTGGATAGCACAATTTCTTCACAGCTCCAGTGTCCCAGGTTCGATTCCGGCTTGGGTCACTGTCTGTGTGGAGTCTGCACGTTCTCCCCGTGTGTGTGTGGGTTTCCTCCGGGTGCTCCGGTTCCCTCCCACAGTCCAAAGATGCGCAGGTTAGGTGGATTGGGCATGATAAATTGCCCTTAGTGTCCAAAATTGCCCTTAGTGTTGGGTGGGGTTACTGGGTTATGGGGATAGGGTGGAGGTGTCGACCGTGGGTGGGGTGCTCTTTCCAAGAGCCGGTGCAGACTCGATGGGCCGAATGGCCTCCTTCTGCACTGTAAATTCTATGAAAACTATAAGAGAGGAATTCTCTCTCAAATCTTAGCTGGAACTCCCTTTACTTCACAGAGCAGTTAGTGAGTACTCAAAGCCTGAAGATAGAGCTGAGGATTCCTCTCCCATTAAAGTTACTAGACCACTCAAGGCCTTGTGAAAACTGCTGGTCTGATATTCTGTTTAACTGAAACAAGCTGTTGGTGAGTCTGCTGAAGCTGACCACATATCAGAAACAGGGCAGACCTGAAGTGCATCTTCCGTAAAGCTCAGCTCAACGCATGTTAGAGTGTATAACCAGAGGGAATCTCACAGCCTGAGAGTTTGGCCTGGGTGGCCCAGCTTGAGGACCCAAACCAACCGGCAGTTCAACACCTCGCATTCTGAACAGATCACCGCCGACCAAGACATCAACCCCAGCAGCGAAGATCCTCAAATCTCTCATACCTCTTAATCCCTGTTTTCTGAATCTTTCCTACTCTCACTGTGTGTCTGTCCTGTGTGTGTTTGGGTGGGGGGTGGAACAGGGTTTGGGGAATAGGTAGACTAGTAGACCAGCGTTCCATCATTACCATTGTATGTTTATCTTTTATTCCTGTTACAAATAAACAGTTTTTAATGTTTTACTTATTAATCTGGGGCTGGATTCTCCAATTTTGAGGCTATGTCGGAGGAAGTGTCTGGTTTTACGATGAAAAAATCGTGGGTCCCAGCACCGACTCTCTGACACGGTGAAGGTCCAGCAGCCACGCCACATAAAATGCACGGCCTTCCCAATATAAACGCCTGGAGAATTGCTGGGTACATGGCCTCGCATGCGCACGGCTACGTTCTGCAGTGGTCGCGCCACACACAGACCCGGCCTACCAGATAGTGCCCGCCTGGACACCCCCTCCCCACCCCTGGGCCACCCCCCCGCCAGTCACTCCAGCCCTCACCGAAGCACCTCCCCTCCCTCGGCCAGCAGCATGGCTCCCTCTCGACTGCGCCAGCGCTGGACACAGTCCACAGCCGCCACGCCAGTTTCACAAAAACTGAGAGAACACGGGCGAAATTCTCCGGTATCAGCAGGATGTCCGCCGACTGGCGCCCAAAACGGCGCAAATCAGTCGGGCATCGCGCCGCCCCAAAGGTGTGGAATGCTCCGCATCTTGGGGGGCCGAGCCAGCTGGCGGAAAAGGCCTTTGGTGCCCCGCCAGCTGGCGCGGAAATGACATCTCCGGGCGGCGCATGTGCGGGAGCGTCAGCGGCCGCTGACGGCATTCCCGCGCATGCGCAGTGGAGGGAGTCTCTTCCGCCTCCGCCATGGTGGAGACCGTGGCTAAGGTGGAAGGAAAAGAGTGCCCCCACGGCACAGGCCCGCCCGCGGATCGGTGGGCCCCCGATCGCGGGCCAGGCCACCGTGGGGGTTCCCCCCGGGGCCAGATCGCCCCGCGCCCCACGCCCCCCCCCAGGACCCCGGAGCCCGCTAGCGCTGCCTTGTCCCGCCGGTAAGGTAGGTGGTTTAATCTACGCCGGCTGGACAGGCATTTTAGCAGCGGGACTTCGGCCCATCCGGGCTGGAGAATCGCACGGGGGGGGGGGGGCAACCGACGCAGCGCGATTCCCGCCCCCGCCAAATATCCGGTGCCGGAGAATTCGGCAACCGGCGGGGGAGGGATTCACGCCAGCCCCCGGCGATTCTCCGACCCGGTGGGGGGTCGGAGAATCTCGCCCCATGTGTCCCGCGCCGTCGGGAACTCGGCCCTTCAGGGGAGCAGCATCGGGGGAGGGACTTCAGGTAACGTCCTGAGGCCGTTCCAACGATGTGCGGCGTACTCCTCGATGATGCCGTTTTGGAGGGGGCGGAGCATCCGAAAACAGGTGCCGCCCCCGATTCGGTCGTATACAGGGATTCTCCGCCCGATCGCCGATCACGATATCGGCATCAGGCAACGGAGATTCTCGCCCTGGTGTCTGTGACTCATTGGAGCAGTCAAGGGTTAAAGACTCCGGGGTCTGTGAGGCGGAAACTGACCGCGCACTCGCCCAGTGTGTCATAACACCAGTATCTGCTGCCCTTGTCCTGCTAGATGGTAGTGGTCATGGGTTTGGAAAGTGCTGTCTAAGGCATCTTGCTGAGTTCCTGTTGTGCACCTTTTAGATGGTACATACTGCTACTGTGCATCAGTGATGCAGGGTGAATGTTTGTGGAAGGGGGAGCAAACCAGCTTTGTACTGGATGGTGTTGAGCTTCTTGAGTGTTGTTGGAGCTGCACTCACCCAGGCAAGTGGAGAGTATTCCACTGCACTCCTGACTTGTGCCATGTAGATGGAGGACTTGTTTTGGGGAGTCAGGAGGTGACTTTTTCCCCTTGCTATTTATTTATTAAGCTTATTTCCAGACTGATTCTACTCCTGCTCCTAATTCCTATGTTTGGAAATTCTGAACATCTGAGCCAAGATCATTCCTCACTACTTACTGACTTCATCCTTTATTAACAGAGCTCCCTTCACGTTTTCCTTTCATCGTCTCTTTCCAAAATGTCAAACGCTTTTGAATATTCCGTTCCCAACATAGTGCAGCTGTCCCTCAGTACAGCACAGGAGTGTGCGGCCCTCTGAGTTAGGCTTGGCTAGGTTTTCCTGAGAGATTCCTCACTCACCAAATTCCCTGAGTTAAGTAAGTGCTCTGTTTCGCAGTACTCCATCCATCTGGGCTTTGTGCAAGTTTTCATACATATGGATGATAAGGGAATAGTGTAGATGGGCTTTAGATTGGTTTCACAGGTCGGCGCAACATCGAGGGCCGAAGGGCCTGTACTGCGCTGTAATTTTCTATGTTCTATGTTCATGGTTGGAGCACATTGTGGACTTTTGGTCTTCCTATTTAAGGACACTTGCATTGGAGGTAAACATTCACCAGATTGGTCCCTGGGAATGTCCTGTGATGACTGGATGAGTAACTTAGATCCATATTCTTTGGAATTTTGAAGAGTGAGAGGTGATCTCAATGAAACATACAAGATTCTCAGTGAAACACACCGGGCGGGATTCTCCAACCCCGCGCCTGGTCGGAGAATCGCCGGCGGGCCACTCGAATTGCGCCACGCCGCCCCGACGCTGGCACGCGATTCTCCGCAGAGCGGCCGGCCCGCCGATACTCCAGCCTGAATGGGCCGAGCGGCCGTAAGAAAAAAAACGAGTCCCGCCGGTGGGACTTCGGCGTTGAAAGATCGGGTGGGGCCTGTGGGGGGGGGGAGGGGGGGTTCCGTCCCCTGGGGGGCCTCCGATGTGCCCTGGCCCGCGGTCAGGGCCCACCAATCGGCGGGCCGGCCTCTCTGGCTGGGGGCCTCCTTTACAACGTGCCGGCTGGCCCCTGTAGCCCTGCGCCATGTTGCGTCGGGGCCGGCGCCTTGAAGGAGGCCACTGCGCATTTGCAGATCCCGCGGTGCACAGTGCGCGCCGCTCCAGCTGCTGATACTGGCGCAAACCACTCAAGCGCCGTGCTGGCCGCCTGTAGGGGCACGCCGTCGTAAATCGCAGCGTGACACTCTGCCGCGGGAAGGGCGAATCCCGTCCACAAGATTTTCAGTGAAACACACAACATTCTCAGTGAAACACACATCCTCAGTGAAACACACAACATCCTCAGTGAAACACACAACATTCTCAGTGAAACACACAACATCCTCAGTGAAACACACAACATCCTCAGTGAAACACACAACATTCTCAGTGAAATACACAACATTCTCAATGAAACACACAACATCCTCATTGAAACACAGAACAATCTCAGTGAAACATACAACATTCTCAGTGAAACGCACATTCTCAGTGAAACATACAACATTCTCAGTGAAACACACAACATTCTCAGTTAAACACACAACATCCTCAGTGAAACATACAACATTCTCAGTGAAACACACATTCTCAGTGAAACATACAACATTCTCAGTGAAACACACAACATTCTCAGTGAAACACACAACATTCTCAGTGAAACACACAATATTCTCAGTGAAACACAACATTCTCAGTGAAACACACAACATCCTCAGTGAAACACACAACATCCTCAGTGAAACACACAATATTCTCAGTGAAACACAACATTCTCAGTGAAACACACAACATTCTCAGTGAAACACACAATATTCTCAGTGAAACACAACATTCTCAGTGAAACACACAATATTCTCAGTGAAACACAACATTCTGAGTGAAACACACAAGATTTTCAGTGAAGCACACAACATTCTCAATGAAACACACAACATCCTCAGTGAAACACACAATATTCTCAGTGAAACACAACATTCTCAGTGAAACACAACATTCTCAGTGAAACACAACATTCTCAGTGAAGCACACAAGATTCTCAGTGAAGCACACAATATTCTCAGTGAAACACACAACATGCTCAGTGAAACACACAACATTCTCAGTGAAACACACAACATTCTCAGTGAAACACACAACATTCTCAGTGAAACACACAACATTCTCAGTGAAACACACAACATCCTCAGTGAAACACAGAACAATCTCAGTGAAACATACAACATTCTCAGTGAAACACACATTCTCAGTGAAACATACAACATTCTCAGTGAAACACACAATATTCTCAGTGAAACACACATTCTCAGTGAAACATACAACATTGTCAGTGAAACACACAACATTCTCAGTGAAACACACAACATCCTCAGTGAAACACACATCCTCAGTGAAACACACAACATTCTCAGTGAAACACACAACATCCTCAGTGAAACACACAACATCCTCAGTGAAACACACAACATTCTCAGTGAAACAGACAAAATTCTCAGTGAAACACACAACATCCTCAGTGAAACACAGAACAATCTCAGTGAAACATACAACATCCTCAGTGAAACACACATTCTCACTGAAACATACAACATTCTCCGTGAAACACACAACATTCTCAGTGAAACACACAACATCCTCAGTGAAACATACAACATTCTCAGTGAAACACACAACATTCTCAGTGAAACATACAACATTCTCAGTGAAACACACAACATTCTCAGTGAAACACACAACATCCTCAGTGAAACATACAATATTCTCAGTGAAACACACAACATTCTCAGTGAAACACACAACATTCTCAGCGAAACACACAACATCCTCAGTGAAACATACAATATTCTCAGTGAAACACACATCCTCAGTGAAACACACAAGATTCTCAGTGACACACACAAGATTTTCAGTGAAGCACACAACATTCTCAGTGAAACACACAACATCCTCAGTGAAACACACAAGATTCTCAGTGAAGCACACAACATTCTCAGTGAAACACACAATATTCTCAGTGAAACACACAATATTCTCAGTGAAACACAACATTCTCAGTGAAACACAACATCCTCAGTGAAACACACAAGATTCTCAGTGAAGCACACAACATTCTCAGTGAAACACACAACATTCTCAGTGAAACACACAATATTCTCAGTGAAACACACAACATTCTCAGTGAAACACACAACATCCTCAGTGAAACATACAAGAATCTCAGTGAAACACAACATCCTCAGTGAAAAACACAAGATTCTCAGTGAAGCACACAACATCCTCAGTGAAACACACAACATCCTCAGTGAAACACACAACATCCTCAGTGAAACACACAACATCCTCAGTGAAACACACAATATTCTCAGTGAAACACAACATTCTCAGTGAAACACACAACATCCTCAGTGAAACACACAACATCCTCAGTGAAACACACAAGATTCTCAGTGAAACACACATCCTCAGTGAAACACACAACATACTCAGTGAAACACACAACATCCTCAGTGAAACACACAACATCCTCAGTGAAACACAACATTCTCAGTGAAACACACAACATCCTCAGTGAAACACACAACATCCTCAGTGAAACACACAACATTCTCAGTGAAACACACAATATTCTCAGTGAAACATACAACATTCTAAGTGAAACACACAATATTCTCAGTGAAACACAACATTCTCAGTGAAACACACAAGATTCTCAGTGAAACACACAACATCCTCAGTGAAACACACAAGATTCTCAGTGAAACAGACAACATTCTCAGTGAAGCACACAACATTCTCAGTGAAACATACAACATTCTAAGTGAAACACACAATATTCTCAGTGAAACACAACATTCTCAGTGAAACACACAACATCCTCAGTGAAAAACACAACATTCTCAGTGAAACACAGAACAATCTTAGTGAAACACACAACATTCTCAGTGAAACACACAACATCCTCAGTGAAACACACAACATCCTCAGTGAAACACACAAGATTTGCAGTGAAACACACAACATCCTCAGTGAAACACACAAGATTCTCAGTGAAACACACAACATTCTCAGTGAAACACACAAGATTTTCAGTGAAGCTCACAACATTCTCAGTGAAACACACAACATTCTCAGTGAAACATACAACATTCTCAGTGAAACACACAACATTCTCAGTGAAACACACAATATTCTCAGTGAAACACACAACATCCTCAGTGAAACACACAACATCCTCAGTGAAACACACAATATTCTCAGTGAAACACAACATTCTCAGTGAAACATACAACATCCTCAGTGAAGCACACAATATTCTCAGTGAAACACAACATTCTCAGTGAAACATACAACATCCTCAGTGAAACACACAATATTCTCAGTGAAACACAACATTCTCAGTGAAACACACAACATCCTCAGTGAAACACACAACATCCTCAGTGAAACACACAATATTCTCAGTGAAACACACAACATTCCCAGTGAAACACACAACATCCTCAGTGAAACACACAACATCCTCAGTGAAACACACAACATCCTCAGTGAAACACACAACATCCTCAGTGAAACACACAATATTCTCATTGAAACACAACATTCTCAGTGAAACATACAACATCCTCAGTGAAACACACAATATTCTCAGTGAAACACAACATTCTCAGTGAAACACACAAGATTCTCAGTGAAGCACACAACATTCTCAGTGAAACACACAAGATTCTCAGTGAAGCACAACATTCTCAGTGAAACACACAACATCCTCAGTGAAACACACAACATCCTCAGTGAAACACACAACATTCTCAGTGAAACACACAACATTCTCAGTGAAACATACAACATTCTAAGTGAAACACACAATATTCTCAGTGAAACACAACATTCTCAGTGAAACACACAAGATTCTCAGTGAAACACACAAATTCTCAGTGAAACACAGAACAATCTCAGTGAAACATACAACATTCTCAGTGAAACACACAGCATTCTCAGTGAAACATACAACATTCTCAGTGAAACACAGAACAATCTCAGTGAAACATACAACATTCTCAGTGAAACACACAGCATTCTCAGTGAAACATGCAACATTCTCAGTGAAACACAACATCCTCAGTGAAACACACAACATTCTCAGTGAAGCACACAGCATTCTCAGTGAAACACAGAACAATCTCACTGAAACACACAACATTCTCAGTGAAACACACAACATTCTCAGTGAAACACAGAACAATCTCAGTGAAACATACGACATTCTCAGTGAAACACACAACATTCTCAGTGAAACATACAATATTCTCAGTGAAAAACAACATCCTCACTGAAGCACACAACATTCTCAGTGAAGCACAGAACAATCTCAGTGAAACATACAACATTCTCAGTGAAACACACAACATTCTCAGTGAAACATGCAACATTCTCAGTGAAACACACAACATTCTCAGTGAAACACACAACATCCTCAGTGAAACAAACAACATTCTCAGTGAAACACACAACATCCTCAGTGAAACACACAACTTCCTCAGTGAAACACACAACATCCTCAGTGAAACACAACATTCTCAGTGAAACATACAACATCCTCAGTGAAACACACAATATTCTCAGTGAAACACAACATTCTCAGAGAAACATACAACATCCTCAGTGAAACACACAATATTCTCAGTGAAACACAACATTCTCAGTGAAACACACAAGTCTTAAAGCGCATCAAGGTAGATAAATCCCCGGGACCTGATGAAATGTATCCCAGGATGTTGTGGGAGGCTAGGGAGGAAATTGCGGGTCCCCTAACCGAGATATTTGAATCACCGGCAGCCACAGGTGAGGTGCCTGAAGATTGGAGAGTGGCGAATGCTGTGCCCTTGTTTAAGAAGGGCAGCAGGGAAAAGCCTGGGAACTACAGACCGGTGAGCCTAACGTCTGTAGTAGGTAAGTTGCTAGAAGGTATTCTGAGAGACAGGATCTACAAGCATTTAGAGAGGCAAGGACTGATTCGGGGCAGTCAGCATGGCTTTGTGCGTGGAAAATCATGTCTCACAAATTTGATTGAGTTTTTTGAGGGAGTGACCAAGAAGGTAGATGAGGGCAGTGCAGTAGACGTTGTCTACATGGACTTTAGCAAAGCCTTTGACAAGGTACCGCATGGTAGGTTGTTGCAGAAGGTTAAAGCTCACGGGATCCAGGGTGAGGTTGCCAATTGGATTCAAAATTGGCTGGACGACAGAAGGCAGAGGGTGGTTGTAGAGGGTTGTTTTTCAAACTGGAGGCCTGTGACCAGTGGTGTGCCTCAGGGATCGGTGCTGGGTCCACTGCTATTTGTGATTTATATTAATGATTTGGATGAGAATTTAGGAGGCATGGTTAGTAAGTTTGCAGATGACACCAAGATTGGTGGCACAGTGGATAGTGAAGAAGGTTATCTAGGATTGCAACGGGATCTTGATCAATTAGGCCAGTGGGCCGACGAATGGCAGATGGAGTTTAATTTAGATAAATGTGAGGTGATGCATTTTGGCAGATCGAATCAGGCCAGGACCTACTCAATTAATGGTATGGCGTTGGGGAGAGTTATAGAACAAAGAGATCTAGGAGTACAGGTTCATAGCTCCTTGAAGGTGGAGTCGCAGGTGGACAGGGTGGTGAAGAAGGCATTCGGCATGCTTGGTTTCATTGGTCAGAACATTGAATACAGGAGTTGGGACGTCTTGTTGAAGTTGTACAAGACATTGGTACGGCCACACTTGGAATACTGTGTGCAGTTCTGGTCACCCTATTATAGAAAGGATATTATTAAACTAGAAAGAGTGCAGAAAAGATTTACTAGGATGTTGCCGGGACTTGATGGTTTGAGTTATAAGGAGAGGCTGGATAGACTGGGACTTTTTTCCCTGGAGCGTAGGAGGCTTAGGGGTGATCTTATAGAGGTCTATAAAATAATGAGGGGCATAGATAAGGTAGATAATCAACATCTTTTCCCAAAGGTAGTCAAGAAGGCATACGGCATGCTTGCCTTCATTGGCCGGGGCATTGAGTATAAGAATTGGCAAGTCATGTTGCAGCTGTATAGAACCTTAGTTAGGCCACACTTGGAGTATAGTGTTCAATTCTGGTCGCCACACTACCAGAAGGATGTGGAGGCTTTAGAGAGGGTGCAGAAGAGATTTACCAGAATGTTGCCTGGTATGGAGGGCATAAGCTATGAGGAGCGATTGAATAAACTCGGTTTGTTCTCACTGGAACGAAGGAGGTTGAGGGGCGACCTGATAGAGGTATACAAAATTATGAGGGGCATAGACAGAGTGGATAGTCAGAGGCTTTTCCCCAGGGTAGAGGGGTCAATTACTAGGGGGCATAGGTTTAAGGTGAGAGGGGCAAAGTTTAGAGTAGATGTACGAGGCAAGTTTTTTACGCAGAGGGTAGTGGGTGCCTGGAACTCACTACCGGAGGAGGTAGTGGAGGCAGGGACGATAGGGACATTTAAGGGGCATCTTGACAAATATATGAATAGGATGGGAATAGAAGGATACGGACCCAGGAAGTGTAGAAGATTGTAGTTTAGTCGGGCAGTATGGTCGGCACGGGCTTGGAGGGCCGAAGGGCCTGTTCCTGTGCTGTACATTTCTTTGTTCTTTGTTGTTTGTAAAGGTAGGGGAGTCTAAAACTAGAGGGCATAGGTTTAAGGTGAGAGGGGAGACATTCAGAAGGGCCCAGAGGGGCAATTTCTTCACTCAGAGGGCAGTGAGTGTCTGGAATGGGCTGCCAGAGGTAGTAGTAGAGGCGGGTACAATTGTGTCTTTCAAAAAGCATTTAGATAGTTACATGGGTAAGATGGGTATAGAGGGTTATGGGCCAAGTGCGGGCAACTGGGACTAGCTTAATGGTAAAAACTGGGCGGCATGGACTGGTTGGGCCAAAGGGCCTGTTTCCTTGCTGTAAACTTCTATGATTCTATGATTCTATGATTCTCAGTGAAACACACAACATCCTCAGTGAAACACACAACATCCTCAGTGAAACACACAAGATTCTCAGTGAAACACACAACATTCTCAGTGAAAAACACAACATTCTCAGTGAAACATACAACATTCTAAGTGAAACACACAATATTCTCAGTGAAACACAACATTCACAGTGAAACACACAAGATTCTCAGTGAAACTCACAACATTCTCAGTGAAACATACAACATTCTAAGTGAAACACACAATATTCTCAGTGAAACACAACATTCTCAGTGAAACACACAACATTCTCAGTGAAACACACAACATTCTCAGTGAAACATACAACATTCTAAGTGAAACACACAATATTCTCAGTGAAACACAACATTCTCAGTGAAACACACAACATTCTCAGTGAAACACACAACATTCTCAGTGAAACATACAACATTCTAAGTGAAACACACAATATTCTCAGTGAAACACAACATTCTCAGTGAAACACACAAGATTCTCAGTGAAACACACAACATTCTCAGTGAAACATACAACATTCTAAGTGAAACACACAATATTCTCAGTGAAACACAACATTCTCAGTGAAACACACAAGATTCTCAGTGAAACACACAACATTCTCAGTGAAACACACAACATTCTCAGTGAAACATACAACATTCTAAGTGAAACACACAATATTCTCAGTGAAACACAACATTCTCAGTGAAACACACAAGATTCTCAGTGAAACACAACATTCTCAGTGAAACACACAACATCCTCAGTGAAACACACAACATTCTCAGTGAAACACACAACATTCTCAGTGAAACACACAACATTCTCAGTGAAACACATAACATTCTCAGTGAAACACACAACATCCTCAGTGAAACACACAACATCCTCAGTGAAACACACAAGATTCTCAGTGAAACACACAACATTCTCAGTGAAACACACAACATTCTCAGTGAAACATACAACATTCTAAGTGAAACACACAATATTCTCAGTGAAACACAACATTCTCAGTGAAACACACAAGATTCTCAGTGAAGCACACAACATTCTCAGTGAAGCACACAACATTCTCAGTGAAACACACAACATCCTCAGTGAAACACACAACATTCTCAGTGAAACACAGAACAATCTTAGTGAAACACACAACATTCTCAGTGAAACACACAATATTCTCAGTGAAACACAACATTCTCAGTGAAACACAACATTCTCAGTGAAACACACAAGATTCTCAGTGAAACACACAACATCCTCAGTGAAACACACACGATTCTCAGTGAAACACACAACATTCTCAGTGAAACACGCAAGATTTTCAGTGAAACACACAACATTCTCAGTGAAGCACACAACATTCTCAGTGAAACACATAACATTCTCAGTGAAACACACAATATTCCCAGTGAAACACACAACATTCTCAGTGAAACACACAACATCCTCCGTGAAACACACAACATCCTCAGTGAAACACACAACATCCTCAGTGAAACACACAATATTCTCAGTGAAACACAACATTCTCAGTGAAACATACAACATCCTCAGTGAAACACACAATATTCTCAGTGAAACACAACATTCTCAGTGAAACACACAACATCCTCAGTGAAACACACAACATCCTCAGTGAAACACACAATATTCTCAGTGAAACACACAACATTCTCAGTGAAACACACAACATCCTCAGTGAAGCACACAACATCCTCAGTGAAACACACAACATCCTCAGTGAAACACACAATATTCTCAGTGAAACACAACATTCTCAGTGAAACATACAACATCCTCAGTGAAACACACAATATTCTCAGTGAAACACAACATTCTCAGTGAAACACACAAGATTCTCAGTGAAGCACACAACATTCTCAGTGAAACACACAAGATTCTCAGTGAAACACACAACATCCTCAGTGAAACACACAACATCCTCAGTGAAAAACACAACATTCTCAGTGAAACACACATCCTCAGTGAAACACACAATATTCTCAGTGAAACACAACATTCTCAGTGAAACACACAAGATTCTCAGTGAAGCACACAACATTCTCAGTGAAACACACAAGATTTTCAGTGAAGCACACAACATTCTCAGTGAAACACAACATTCTCAGTGAAACACACAACATTCTCAGTGAAACACACAACATTCTCAGTGAAACACAGAACAATCTCAGTGAAACATACGACATTCTCAGTGAAACACACAACATTCTCAGTGAAACATACAATATTCTCAGTGAAAAACAACATCCTCAGTGAAACACACAACATTCTCAGTGAAGCACACAACATCCTCAGTGAAACACACAACATTCTCAGTGAAACACAGAACAATCTCAGTGAAACATACAACATTCTCAGTGAAACACACAACATTCTCAGTGAAACATACAACATTCTCAGTGAAACACACAACATTCTCAGTGAAACACACAACATCCTCAGTGAAACATACAATATTCTCAGTGAAACACACATCCTCAGTGAAACACACAAGAATCTCAGTGAAACACACAACATCCTCAGTGAAACACACAAGATTCGCAGTGAAACACACAACATCCTCAGTGAAACACACAACATCCTCAGTGAAGCACACAACATTCTCAGTGAAACACACAATATTCTCAGTGAAACACACAATATTCTCAGTGAAACAAACAACATTCTCAGTGAAACACACAACATCCTCAGTGAAACACACAACATCCTCAGTGAAACACACAACATCCTCAGTGAAACACACAATGTTCTTAGTGAAACACAACATTCTCAGTGAAACATACAACATCCTCAGTGAAACACACAATATTCTCAGTGAAACACAACATTCTCAGTGAAACACACAAGATTCTCAGTGAAGCACACAACATTCTCAGTGAAACACAGAAGATTCTCAGTGAAACACAACATTCTCAGTGAAACACACAACATCCTCAGTGAAACACACAACATCCTCAGTGAAACACACAACATTCTCAGTGAAACACACAACATTCTCAGTGAAACATACAACATTCTAAGTGAAACACACAATATTCTCAGTGAAACACAACATTCTCAGTGAAACACACAAGATTCTCAGTGAAGCACACAACAACCTCAGTGAAACACACAACATCCTCAGTGAAACATACAACATCCTCAGTGAAACACACAAGATTCTCAGTGAAACACACAACATTCTCAGTGAAGCACACAACATCCTCAGTGAAACATACAACATCCTCAGTGAAACACACAAGATTCTCAGTGAAACACACAATATTCTCAGTGAAACACAACATTCTCAGTGAAACACACAAGATTCTCAGTGAAACACATAATATTCTCAGTGAAGCACACAACATTCTCAGTGAAACACACAACATCCTCAGTGAAACACACAACATTCTCAGTGAAACACAGAACAATCTCAGTGAAACACACAACATTCTCAGTGAAACGCACAACATCCTCAGTGAAACACACAACATTCTCAGTGAAACACAGAACAATCTCAGTGAAACATATAACATTCTCAGTGAAACACACAGCATTCTCAGTGAAACATACAACATTCTCAGTGAAACACAACATCCTCAGTGAAACACACAACATTCTCAGTGAAGCCCACAGCATTCTCAGTGAAACACAGAACAATCTCAGTGAAACACACAACATTCTCAGTGAAACACACAACATTCTCAGTGAAACACAGAACAATCTCAGTGAAACATACAACATTCTCAGTGAAACACACAACATTCTCAGTGAAACATACAACATTCTCAGTGGAATACAACATCCTCAGTGGAACACAACATCCTCAGTGAAACACACAACATTCTCAGTGAAGCACACAACATCCTCAGTGAAACACACAACATTCTCAGTGAAACACAGAACAATCTCAGTGAAACATGCAACATTCTCAGTGAAACACACAACATTCTCAGTGAAATATACAACATTCTCAGTGAAACACACAACATCCTCAGTGAAACATACAATATTCTCAGTGAAACACACATCTTCAGTGAAACACACAAGAATCTCAGTGAAACACACAACATCCTCAGTGAAACACACAACATCCTCAGTGAAACACAACATTCTCAGTGAAACACACATCCTCAGTGAAACACACAAGATTCTCAGTGAAACACACAACATCCTCAGTGAAACACACAAGATTCGCAGTGAAACACACAACATCCTCAGTGAAACACACAAGATTCTCAGTGAAACACACAACATTCTCAGTGACACACACAAGATTTTCAGTGAAGCACACAACATTCTCAGTGAAACACACAACATTCTCAGTGAAGCACACAACATTCTCAGTGAAACACATAACATTCTCAGTGAAACACACAATATTCCCAGTGAAACACACAACATTCTCAGTGAAACACACAACATCCTCCGTGAAACACACAACATCCTCAGTGAAACACACAACATCCTCAGTGAAACACACAATATTCTCAGTGAAACACAACATTCTCAGTGAAACATACAACATCCTCAGTGAAACACACAATATTCTCAGTGAAACACAACATTCTCAGTGAAACACACAACATCCTCAGTGAAACACACAACATCCTCAGTGAAACACACAATATTCTCAGTGAAACACACAACATTCTCAGTGAAACACACAACATCCTCAGTGAAGCACACAACATCCTCAGTGAAACACACAACATCCTCAGTGAAACACACAATATTCTCAGTGAAACACAACATTCTCAGTGAAACATACAACATCCTCAGTGAAACACACAATATTCTCAGTGAAACACAACATTCTCAGTGAAACACACAAGATTCTCAGTGAAGCACACAACATTCTCAGTGAAACACACAAGATTCTCAGTGAAACACACAACATCCTCAGTGAAACACACAACATCCTCAGTGAAAAACACAACATTCTCAGTGAAACACACATCCTCAGTGAAACACACAATATTCTCAGTGAAACACAACATTCTCAGTGAAACACACAAGATTCTCAGTGAAGCACACAACATTCTCAGTGAAACACACAAGATTTTCAGTGAAGCACACAACATTCTCAGTGAAACACAACATTCTCAGTGAAACACACAACATCCTCAGTGAAACACACAATATTCTCAGTGAAACACAACATTCTCAGTGAAACACAACATTCTCAGTGAAACACACAACATCCTCAGTGAAACACACAAGATGTTCAGTGAAACACAACATTCTCAGTGAAACACACAACATTCTCAGTGAAACACACAAGATTTTCAGTGAAGCACACAACATTCTCAGTGAAACACACAACATCCTCAGTGAAACACACAATATTCTCAGTGAAACACAACATTTTCAGTGAAACACAACATTCTCAGTGAAACACACAAGATTCTCAGTGAAGCACACAACATTCTCAGTGAAACACACAACATGCTCAGTGAAACACACAACACCCTCAGTGAAACACACAACATCCTCAGTGAAACACACAACATCCTCAGTGAAACACACAATATTCTCAGTGAAACACAACATTCTCAGTGAAACACACAAGATTCTCAGTGAAGCACACAACATTCTCAGTGAAACACACAAGATTTTCAGTGAAGCACACAACATTCTCAGTGAAACACAACATTCTCAGTGAAACACACAACATCCTCAGTGAAACACACAATATTCTCAGTGAAACACAACATTCTCAGTGAAACACAACATTCTCAGTGAAACACACAAGATTCTCAGTGAAGCACACAACATTCTCAGTGAAACACACAACATCCTCAGTGAAACACACAATATTCTCAGTGAAACACAACATTTTCAGTGAAACACAACATTCTCAGTGAAACACACAAGATTCTCAGTGAAGCACACAACATTCTCAGTGAAACACACAACATTCTCAGTGAAACACACAACATCCTCAGTGAAACACACAATATTCTCAGTGAAACACAACATTCTCAGTGAAACACTCAACATCCTCACTGAAACACACAATATTCTCAATGAAACACACAAAGGTTTGACAGGGTGGACACCGAGAGACTGGCCCCGGGAAGGGGGTGTACAATCTCATGATAAGAGTTTGATCGATTAGCGATGGAGATGAGAATACGTTTCTTCAATCTAATGGCTGTGAATCTTTGGAAATACATATCATTCTCTCATGCAGATGCTGGTCAGAATTCTCCGGTATTTGCGTTTCAATTTTCCTGCTGTCAACGCCACACCCCCACCCGCCAGCGGGTTTCGTAGCGACATGGATGGTCACAATGGGAAATCCCATTGACCAGCCAAGAGAAGATAGAATCCCGCCACCAGCGAACAGTGTGCGGCCGAGAAACTGGGCTGGTGGACTGGAGAATCCCGCCCCTGTTTTTTGAGCATGTGACTGGTAAGGTAGGTATGGAGGAGCCAGAAATGTAATATACTTGGATTTCCAAAAGGCTTTCGATAAGGTACTACACAAAGGGTTAACTCATGAGTGTCATGATATTCAAACACACAACATCATGCGGGAACACTATCCCATCCCGAAACGAGAAGACCTCACCAGCGAGATGGCGCGAGCCAACATATTCACTAAATTGGATGCGTCCAAAGGATTCTGGCAGATCAAACTGGACCCGGCCAGCCGAAGACTATGCACATTCAACACCCCTTTTGGCAGATTCTGCTACAACCGGATGCCATTCGGCATCATTTCGGCATCTGAAGTATTCCACCGCATTATGGAGCAGATGATGGAAGGCATCGAAGGGGTACGTGTATATGTGGACGATATCATCATTTGGTCCACCACTCCGCAGGAACACATGCATCGGCTTCGACGTGTCTTCACCCGCATACGGCAAAATGGCCTGCGTCTCAACCGTGCGAAGTGTGCTTTCGGCCAGACGGAGCTGAAATTCCTCGGGGACCACATCTCAAGGTCCGGGGTCCGTCCCGATGCAGACAAGGTTAGCGCCATCACAGCCATGCCACGACCGGCTGACAAGAAGGCTGTCTTAAGATTCCTGGGCATGGTCAACTTCCTTGGGAAGTTCATTCCCAACCTGGCTTCTCATACAACAAACATGCGCCATCTCGTAAAAAAATCGACGGAATTCAACTGGCACCAGTCGCATCAGCGGGAATGGGAGGAGCTCAAGCACAAACTGGTCACGGCACCAGTGCTGGCCTTCTTTGACACGACTCGCCCTACAAAGATCTCAACAGACGCCAGCCAATCTGGTATTGGAGCGGTACTCCTGCAAAAAGACAGCACGTCATCATGGGCCCCGGTTGCGTATGCCTCACGAGCCATGACCCCTACCGAACAGCGCTACGCGCAAATCGAAAAAGAATGCCTGGGCTTGTTAACTGGACTGGACAAGTTCCACGACTATGTGTATGGCCTGCCACGATTCACGGTCGAAACTGACCACCGCCCCCTGGTCAACATCATTAACAAAGACCTGAACGACATGACTCCTCGCCTCCAGCGCATCTTACTTAAACTCAGGAGGTACGATTTTGAACTGATCTACACTCCGGGGAAGGAACTCATAGTGGCGGACACTCTTTCCCAAGCAGTGAGCACACCACCAGATGCAGAGGGGTTCGTGCGTCAAATTGAGGCACACGTGACTCTGACAGCAGCAAATATGCCAGCTGATGATCCTAGTCTGGCCCACATACGCGCAGAGACGGCGACTGACCCTCTGCTGCAGCGAGTGATGCGCCACATGACGGAAGGGTGGCTAAAAGGGCAGTGCCCCCAGTTTTATAATGTGCGAGATGATCTCACCAATATAGACGGGGTCCTTATGAAATCGCATAGGATCGTCATTCCACACAGTGTGCGCCAGATGATTCTTCGTCAACTACACGAAGGCCACTTGAACACACACATCATGATGGACACACTAACAGGCAAATCAGAGTACACAACACCACAACCAATCACAGACAAGAACACCAACCACATAAAAAGCACGAGCACGACACCTGGAGGTCAGTAGGTCTGGGGAGAAGGGAACAAGAAAGAGCTGTTTGAATATCATGACAATGAGATAAGGGTTAATGCAGTTTGGAGTGATTTATTAACTTGGATAGAGGATTAGTTAACAGACAGGAAGCGGAGAGTAGGGGTAAATGGGGCATTATTAAGTTGGTAAGTGCTGTGACTATTGGAGTACTACAATGGCCAGCGTTGGATCTCAGCTATTTTAGAGTCTATACTAATGACAAGGCGGGAATTTGAGCTGTGAGGAGGGCACTGAGGGGCTGCAGAGTAAATGAGACAGATTAGATAATTGGGCAACAAGGTAGCAGATGGGTATAATGTGGGAAGTGGGAAGTTTGTAAGAAAAGAAAAGCAGAATATTATTTTAAAGGGCATGAAACTTGTAAATGGTGATGCTGAGAGAGACTTGGGAGTACAGGAATGCAAAACTTTCATATGGATGTGGGTGCCGTTGGCAAGGCCAGCATTTGTTGTCCATTCCCAATTTCCCTTGAACTGAGTGGCTTGCTGGACCATTTTAGAGGCATTTAAAAGTCAACAACTTTGCTGTGTGTCTGGAATCATAAGTAGACCAGACCAGGTAAGAGCAGCAGATTTTCTTCCCTGAAGGATATCAGTGAACCAGATGGTTTTTATCATGATCAGTTAGAGTTTCACTGTCACCACGACTGAGACTAGCTTTATATTCCAGATTTATTCACTGAATTTAAATTCCACCAGCTGCCGTGGTGGGAGTTGAACCCACGTCCCCAGAGTATTAGCCTGGGCCTCTGGATTACTCACGCAGTGGCACTGCAGCACACCACCAGCTCCCCTTTGCAGGAAGCAATGAGGAAAGCAAATGACACACTGGTCTTTCACAAAGGGAATAAAGAAATCTTGCTGCAATCGCAATTTGGTGAGACCACATCTGGAAAACGGAGCAGTTTTGATCTCCATATTTAAGGAAGGAAATACTTTAATTGGAGGCGGTTACAGCAAAGGTTAACTTGATTGGTCCCTGGGGTGAGGGGATTGTCCTAAGACAAGAGGCTGAGTAAATTGGGTCGATATTTTCTGGAATTTAGAAGAATGAGAGGTGATCTCATTGAAACCTCCAATATTCTGAAGGGGTTTGAGAGGGTGGAAACTGAGGCTGTTCCCCAGGTTGGAGAATCTAGAACACGGGGCACAGTCTCAGGATAAAAGGGTCAATCATTTCGGACTGAGATGAGGAGAAATTTCCTCACTCAAAGGGTTGTGAACCTTCAGAATTCTCCAGCCCAGAGGGGTGTGGAAGTTCCATTCTTGAATATATTTAAGGCTGGAATAGACAGATTTTAGTCTCTCAGGGAGTGGGGGGGAGGGAGAGGAAATGGAGTTCAAGCCCAAGATGAGCCATAATAGTAATGAATAGCAGAGCAGACCCAATGGGCTGAATAATCTGCTCCTGCTCTTATTCCTCATGTTCTCATCTTCCTATCCTCTTTATCACCAAGGCTGCCTACTTCCAGCTTCATAATATTGTCTGTCTTTGCCCCTGCCTCAGCTCTGCTCTCATGTATGACTTTATCACCTCCACACTCCTGGCTAGTCTCCCACATCCTCCCTCCATAAGCTTGGGGTCAGCCGCAACACTGCTGTCCGTGTCCCTACCCAAGTCCTGTTCACCCATCACACTGTGCTCACTGACCTACACTGGTTCCTGGTGGAGCAACACTCTTAGTGTAAAATCTTCATCTAGGTTTTCAAATTCTTCTATGACCTTGCCCCTCCCTGTCTCCTCCAGCCCCACAATCTCCCAAGAGATCTGTGCTCCACTCATTTGAATTTTTTGCATTTGCCTGACTTTAATCACTGCACCATTGGTGGCTGGTCCTTTAGCTACCAAGGCCCTGAGCTCCGGAATTTCCCCCCTGAAGTAAATACATCCTGTTCATGACATTTACATGCAGCAGATTCCCGTAACACCAGGCCTAAAAGAGAACAGTCTATTTTTGGCGAGGCTTCTTCTGGTGCAGTTTCTTTGAGGCAACACCCTTTAAGAGCCCATTTTACACCTGAAAATCTGGAGGAGAATCCAACATCCTTCAGTCAAAAGTGAACCTTCCGTGATAAGATGAGGAATATTTCATTTTTGAGCTGGGAGTGATGTACTTTTCTTCCAAGGATATACCTCACTCATACTATTTAACAGCAACTTGATTAACATGCGACCACACATCACACATTGACAGGACCCATCCGTTCCCATTCCAATACAAACACTTTATATTTTTATTTTGAGAAATTCTGTGTATAATTGAGCACTAACCTCAGATCAAATGAGCTACATTTAGTAATGATGTGGGTATGGCTGCTGCACTCAGTTTCAGTCTGTCTTGTCATGACCTAAACCTATTGCAGTCTGCCCCCTCTCACCCTGTCTCTCTCTGAAGCCATTCCTCTCACACAGCCGACACTTTAACAGCTTTGCAAATCGGCAAAGAAGCATTCAGCAATTGTTATGCTGAATCATGTTTCACCTCATTTAATGTTGACAGGTTGTTTTTTAAAAAGCACAGAAATCTACAGTCAGAACCAAATGTCCCCACCCCAAATGAGATTTCACTGGACGAATGAGCAAATGTTTAAGTGATTAGAACCCGGAGGGAAAGGGTAACTGAAAGACTGTCGCTTTCAGCACTCACCTATCCTGCTCACTGAAGGCTTGTAGTTTTCCAGCATCTTTAACATCCGAAATGGAGATAATTTTTGCCTTTCCCCACTCGGATTCATGTTGTTCCTCGATAGAAAAACAGGGAATAACTGACTGGAAAGCTCCTTTCCGCACTGTCAGTCTAAGCAGAGTCTCTGCAAAGCCTGGGGCTGCTGAGAATGACAATTCCAGTTTGATGATGAATTTCTCACTGAGTTGCAGACAGCTCAGAGAAAGCTGCTGTCTTCACAGATTCCACCCTGAGCAAGAGCGTGCTGGAGGGTGAATCAGCCTCACGGTAGTCCTGACAATCAGCGATGTGCATCACACACTGACTTCATCAACAGAAATAGCAATGTCTTTCTTATTTGCAGCGTCCAAATGCTCCCTACCCTCGTGAGCTGTGAACAAAGGCAGGCCTCACATATGCACACATTTCCCGGAGTCCCATCCGCACAGACCAATAGGTAAAGGCTCATTAATCCAAACAATGACAGGAGCCCTTCTGGTCACACGGATGAGGAGCTAACTGGTGTCCCGCTGTAAGCTGCAGTAACTGGGACAGTCCCCTTCACTGTACTGCTGGGAGGCAGTGATGATATTCAATAACTCCAGCCCACTCATCACATATCAAACATATCTCCACTTTATTGTAGCGAACTAGCCCAAGGTTAATACTGGTTCTGAAAACAAAATCCTGAATTACCCAGCTTCACATCAGCAAAGCTGCAATCTGAGAAAGATATTCGCAGTGGCAGCAGGCAGTTTGATTCACCATGATAACCAGGTCAAGGAGAAGGAAGGCTCAAGGGGACCCATGTTCATTGACTGACGGAACAATCTCACAGAAATATCCTGCCTGTGAAACTGGGCTCCACAATCCAGCTTCATAAATTCACAACACCATCGCAGCATATCCCATCAATGACTGCACGCCATACACCCCACGTTGGCAAGGGGGCCACTGCGGGCTGGCTGTGGGTGCAACAGAACCTCTCAATGTCGGTAAATCCTGACATCGAGCATAGAATCATAGAATCCCTACAGTGCAGAAGGAGGCCATTCGGCCCATCGAGTCTGCACCGACCATTCAAATGAGTATTCCACCCAGGCACTGGTTTAGCACAGGGCTAAATCGCTGGCTTTTAAAGCAGACCAAGGCAGGCCAGCAGCACGGTTCAATTCCCGTATCAGACTCCCCGAACAGGCGCCGGAATGTGGCAACTAGGGGCTTTTCACAGTAACTTCATTTGAAGCCTACTTGGGACAATAAGCGATTTTCATTTCTTTTCATTTCCCCCGCCCCATCCTGCCCTATCCCCGCAACTGCATCACCTAACCTACACATCCCTGAACACTAAGTGGCAATTTGGTGTGGCCAATCCACCTACCCCTCAGTTGCGGTTTGGCAGAAATTTGGGCTGCCCTGTTGGTAACTCTCGGCTGCACGTACATTCAGGCAAACATTGGATGACAGCTCGTGAAGAACAAACCATGAGGCCTCCTTCAAAAGGACCTGCAGCCTCATAATGGGCTCAGCCAGTGACTGCCAGGGTCACGATCGATCAAAAGGTCCACACAAACGCCCTCCAACAAGGAGCTGATGACAAAGCAAACATCTGCCAGAACATCATCCAACGCCGGGGTGACAAAGGAGCAGGGTGTGAGGGGAGCCAAGTCATTGTTTCCCATCTCTGCACAGTGTAGCAGGGAGAGTGGGCCTGTCACTTTGCCAGGACAGCGTAACTCTCAGTGGAATCATAGAATAGGACTTCCAGTGACAGGGATATGCTGAGTAGTCGCACATCAGGTGGCTCTCCTCCTACAAACCCAAAATAGCCTGCTAAAACAGGGGAAAACTCCAGAGGCCATAAGGAGACAAGAAGTGGAAGAAATCAGCAGAAACAAGTAGCTGAGACGGCCGATGCACGAGGTGATGAAGCGCCGGCCACACCAGAGCAAGAAGGACCGGCAAACGGCACACAGAGCTCCCCCTCACCAGAGAGTGGTTCGAGGATGTTCCTCTCCAGGGAACTAAGAGAACATAGGGAAGAGACAAAGACCGATATCCAGGCTGCGGTCAGGGTGGCAGTCGCCAAGGCTCTGGCTATCATGCAGGAGGCCCTGGACAAGGCAGAGAGATGACTGGAGGCCCAGAGGAACACCATCAAAGAATTAGGAAAAGCCTCAACAGTCCAGAGTAACCGGATCACTGCCCTGGAATTGGAAATAGCGAGGTTGGTCGTGACGCAGGAGAGTCTAAAAAGGAAGATGGAGGACGAGGAGAACCGGTCACTGCGCCAAAACTTAAGAATACTGGGCCTGCCGGAAGGGATCGAAGGCAGAGATGCCACAGACTATGTGGCCCAAATGCTGGGAAACCTGGTGGGAAGGGACAGCTTCCCTATCGCGCCAGAAACAGACAGAGCCCAGCAGTTGCTCCGGCCAAAACCCAAGGCTGGAGATAATTGGCAAAATGAAATGGGAAAGGATCCTATGCTGGGCCAGGCAGACAAGGATCTGCAGCTGGGAAGGACACCAGATCAGGATTTACCTAGACGGTGGGGCGGACCTGGCCAAGCACCGTTGAAGGTGGCCCTGTATAAAATCGAAGTCAAATTTGGGATGCTGTACTAGGCTAAATATTGGGTCACATTCCAGGGCAGGGAGCTTTTCTTCATGACCCCTGCGGACACGGACAAATTTGTCCTGGAAAACGGGCTGGAAAAGCAGCAGCAGAGACAATGGTGAGAAGATCACCCGAAGGGACTTCAATCAATCAGAGAGACACTTTGCGTGGGACTGCACTGCCTCGCTTTGAAGACAGGAACAAAAGCATAGGAAGGAAGGTGCGAGGGCAGCGGAGCACAGCCGAGGGTGAAGAGGATGGCAAGAGGGGAAATCAGATAGTGGGTGGAGTAGACACATAGCCTACCCCAGGAAAGGGGCCACCACATGAGTGGGAAAGCTAGCGGCAGGCGGTACGAGCGAGAGGGGCCCGCGGCATGTCTCCCTCAGGGGAAAGAGCACCTGGCAACTGGGAGGGAGGGGTACACAACACAAATGGGGGGGACACTCAGGGGAGTAAATGGGACTCGGGAAGTAAGGTGGAAACAGTAACAAAAGAGGAGGAGAGGAGGGTGTGTGGAAGAATCGTCAGGGAATATTCGGGACAAGGGTAGTAAGGGCATTAGGCTGGCTACAACAGGCCACACGTGGTGACTTGGAACATGAAGACACCGCAAGCAAACCACTTTGGACTGCCCCCTAGCAAAGGGAAACCCCAGAGTGCAGGGGCGCATCCACAGGTAAGTATGGTTGATCCCGCAGGAAGGGGGGGGGGGGCAGAAACCTCCCATCAGGATAGTCACCTGGAACGTTAGGGGACTTAATGGACCATGAAAAGATCCAAAGTCTTCGCCCACCTGAAAAGTATGAAAGCCAACATAGTCTTCCTCCAAGAGACGCACCTGAGGGAGAAGGACTGCCTGCGGGTAAGGAAGGGCTGGGTGGGACAGACGTACCATTCCTGCTACGGGATGAGAGCAGTGGGGGAGGGGGTTAGCCATACTGTTAAATAAAAGGATGATGTTTACTGTGGTAAGGACGGTTATGGACCCAGGGGGATGGTACGTCATGGTCAGCGGTGCCCTGGACGGGGCACCAGTGGTGGTCCTAGTCTTGAGTTTAAAAAGAAGACCATGGTGGAAATTCCCGACATTGACACAGACCAACCTATCATGGAGGGTGACTTTAACTGTGTACAGGACCCACGGACAGACAGGTCAAACCCCAAAAAAGGGAGGACCTCTAATATGGCCAAAAAACACGGCACATTCATGAAGCAGATGGGAGCAGCGGACCCATAGAGGTTCACTCACCCACGGGAGAAGGAGTTCTCCTTCTTCTCCCAGGCACAGAACGTATACACCTGGATTGAGTTCTTTGTAGTGGGGAAATCAGTGCTTCCAGGGATAGTAAGGGTTGAATACTCTGCAAACGTAATCTCTGACCACACTCCACATAACGTGGATGTGAGCTTGGAGAAGGGCTGTGGGTTGCAGCCAATGGAGCTCACCCATAGTATTGGCACCGAAACCGGTCAGTACCCAACGAGTGTGTGTGGACTATAGAAAGGTTAATGCAGTTACAAGAACGGACTCTTATCCTATCCCACGATTGGAGAACTTCATTGAGAAGGTGGGACAATCCCCTTTTATCTCCAAACTGGATATACTCAAAGGTTACTGGCAGGTACCTTTATCCAAAAGGGCAAAGGAGATTTCAGCTTTTGTGACTCCAAATGGTATCTCTCTCTCTCTCTCTGTTCCTGCACCCTCAGCTCTCTCTCTCTGTTCCTGCACCTCAGCTCTCTCTCTCTCTGTCCCTGCATCATCATCTCTTTCTTTCTCTGTTCCTGCGCCCTCAGCTCTCTCTCTGTTCCTGTCCCCGAGCTCTGTCTCTCTTTCTCTCTATTCCTGCCCCCTCAGCTCTGTCTCTCTCCCTCTGTTCCTGCACCCTGTCATGAGAATGTCACTTTAAGAAATGTTTGGCTGCTCAAGTTACTGCAGTGGTGTCAGAGTGTGGGTGGAGCTCAGCTCTGGTTCTGCTTTTTAGTTTCACTTTGAGAAAAGCTTGGGTGTGTCTGTGTTTTTTGGTTTCATTTTAGTGTTGGAGCTGCAGCCAGCCAATGAAGGTGTAATGTTGTTCTCTCTGCCACGTAAAGACTATCACTTGATCATTTGGTGAATTCAGAGTGATAACTGTTCTCAGTAGTGAATTTAAACCTGATGAGCTTCTGTTAAAAGTTTTTTTAAAAATGTCTTATGGACGTCAAAAGGAAAGTTTAAGGATTACTTTGTGTTGTAGTCCTTGGGGGTTGTATTTGAATTGATGGTTGCGAAGATGTTCACTGTATGTTTTAAAAAGGTTAACTTGAGTTCATAGAATAAACATTGTTTTGCTTTAAAAAATACTTTTCCATTTCTGCTGTACCACACCTGTAGAGTGGGGCGTGTGCTCCCCATACCACAAGATTGTAAAAGTCATGGGTCAGGTGAACTCCATAGTATACTTTGGGGTTCTCTAAACCCTGGCTCATAACAAGTTGGGGGCTCGAGGGGGATAAAAGTCTATCTATTGGATTGGCTTAGTGAACTTAAAGACAGTGAGGGGTGAGCATATTGTGGTTGCTTTTCAGGTGTGGTATTTCAGTTTAAGTAGGGAGTGTGTTGTGGGCAATGATTCTTTCAGAAGTTTTTGCGGGTGGAGATGGTCACATGCAGTACCTTACGGACAGAGACTAAAAGCAGACTGTTAGATCTGGCAAAAACATTGCAGTTAACATTACCTGACAAAATGCGAAAATATGAGGTAATTATGGCAGTGGCTAAGCATTTTAAATTGCCTCAGATATAGTCTGACTCGTTAGAAATGGCAAAAATTCAGTTACAAATTAAACAAATGGAACATGAGAAAGAATTAAAGCAGCTTGAATACGAAAGAGATAGAGAAGAAAGAGAAAAAGATAGAGAGAAAAAGGAAAGAGAGAGAGAGTTTGAACTTCGGAAAATGGCCATGAAACATGACAGTCAGTTAAGATTGGCGGATTTAAAGGAAACGTACAGTTTGAGGATAGTGATGAGGAGAAAGAGAAAGAGCGTCAAAGTCGAGGGCTTGGTGGGGGTCTATTTAAATATGTCCAAGCATTGCCAAGGTTTGACAAGAAGGAGGTAGAAGACTTTTTCATTTCATTTGAGAAGGTGGCTCAGCAAATGAAACGGCCACAGGACATGTGGGTGTTACTGATTCAAACAAAGCTGGTAGGTAGGGGTTGTGAAGTGTTTGCATCAGTACCGGAGGAGGTATCTGGGACGTATGAGGAGGTGAAAATATCCATCTTAGGTGCATATTAACTATTGCCTGAAGCCTACAGACAAAGGTTTAGAAACTTAGAACAAAATTTGGTTCCAACTCCATCTCCAAGTTTGCTGACGATACGATCACAGTGGGCCGGATCTCGAATAACAGCGAATCAAAATACAGGAGGGAGATAGAGAACCTAGTGGAGTGGTGCAGTGACAACAATCTAGTGACGATCAGTGACCGAGCACACCCCCACCCAACTTTTGTTAGATGGCAAACTAAAAGGTGGTTCAGTTAGCCAGATCAGAGCAGCTCGCTGGACACTCTTACTATGAGGCAGGGATATTTCTGTGAAACGCACCAAGACCCACACGTTTTTGGCAGACAATTTGCAATACACAGGGACCCCACATGAATGCCAGATAATTGCAGCCCCCCCCCCCCCCCCCCACAAGGCAACCACGTGTAAACTGTGATACACAAAGTTCCCAAGACACAGGGGACACCGTAAAAATCTCTGTTGACAGCTCCTCCGCTGTTGAGGATGGTGTAAGAATCACTGGATGCGGGATTTATATGGAGGATTCACAGGGACACCCACGAGAAGAGGTATCTTTAAAATTACCCGGCCACTTAGGTTCACAAGCAGCAGAACTCGCAGCCATAGCCTACGTAGTTAATCACCCAGATATCTTCCCAAAGCCTGCGGACATACACTCAGACAGCTTGCATGTTTGCAACAGTTTGACCGAATTCCTCCCCTATGGGAATCTCGAGGTACTGTATCCGCCGATGGAAAACCCCTGCCCTCTGCCCCTTTACTGAAACACATTCTTAAAGAAGCCGCCGGCCACACATATGGCATCATTAAAGTAAAGAGCCATCACCGCACCTCCCCAAACGGTAATCGCAAGGCAGACACCCTAGCTGAAGCTGGATCTCGCAATGGCCACTTCTGGCAACCACACGAAGATGACCAGATGCATTCAATCCAGATTTCCCAAACCAATATTGAAGATTTATCCCAAGCTCAGAAAGTAGACGACTCCCTCAAACAGGTACTGAACGGCACCTACCCAGCCTCCTATGATAAATGGAAGGACACACTCACAATACAGGACGGAATAGTTTTAAAAGACGGAATTTATGTGGTCCCCACCCAAGACAGAAACCAGTTAATCTACCAATTCCATGATGGACACGGACATCAGGGAATAGACACCACCATCGCCCATTTAAGATTTTTGTTTTGGTGGCCCGAACTGATGTCACTGTTGAGAATTGCCTCATTTGCGCTCAGAACAATCCAGAACATTATGCAAAGAAGGGACAATTAAGACACACCCGACCTGCAGAAGGCCCCTGGACAAATCTGCAAATCGATTACATTGGTCCCTTCCCCCCCCCCCTGCAGAAACGGTTTCATGTACGTGCTGGTTGTTATGGTCACCTTTACAAAATGGGTTGCAGCATTCCCCACACGTTCAAACACAGCAAAAGCCACCGTTAAAATTTTAACCCGACAGATATTTACGCGTTGGAGTCTTCCACGCAGCATTGAGTCAGACCAAGGTTCCCACTTCACTGGCAGGGTAATGTAAAACGTTATGACTATTTTCGGCATGAAACAGAAATTCCAACGTACTATCACCCTGAGTCTGTAACCTTCTTTGTCGCCATGAACATCATCCCCTTATTTAGCAAAATGGCTACCCCCCTGGCCCTCGTCCCGTAGCAGGAATGGCACGTCTGTTCCACCCAGCCCTTCCTTACACCCAGTTGGTCCTTCTCCCTCAGGTGCGTCTCTATGTTGGCTTTCATGTTTTTCAGGTGGGTGAAGACTCTTAAGTCCCCTAACTTTGCAGGTGACTATCTTGATGGGATCAACCATACTTACCTGGTTTCCATTTGTTAGGGGGCCGTCCAAGGTAGCCGTGGTCACTGTTCTCCCCATGAGGTTGGGCCCCTGCGCTCCAGGGTTTCCCTTTGTCCAGGGGGTCATCCAACATGGCCACCAACTGTGAGTTCACCATGTGGATGAGCCCCTGCACTCCGGCATTTCCCTTTGTCCAGGAGGGCATCCAACAAGGCCGCCAACTGTGAGTTCACCATGTGGATGAGCCCCTGCACTCCGGCGTTTCTCTTTGTCCAGGGACCTTCCTTAGTTGTTGCTTGCAACACCATTTTGTTCCAAGTCGCCAAGTGTGGCCTGTTGTAGCCAGTTTAATGCTCTCCATCTTTCGTAACCTATTTTTCCCTTACAGTGTCTTCTCCCCCCCGATCTTCTTTCCCCCCCCATCCGTAGATAAATCCCCCCCTTCACCTGTCTCTCCCCCTGTTTACCCCTCCGTGCCCGTTATCTGAGGCCCCTCCCCCGCCACTGCCAGGCACCTTCCGCCTTGCTAGGGACGCGTCGCAGCCTCTTTCTTCCTCATGAATCCCGGAGCTAGCTACCTTGCTAGTGTGGTGCCCCCCTCCCGGGCGTTGTTCCACTTCTTCCCATTGTCTGATCTCTGGTCTCCCTGTCCACCATTTCTTCCACCTTACCCTGTGCTTAGCTGTACTTAGATCATCCTTCCCTCTCTTACCGGTCTCATCTCCAAAACGAGGCAGTGTTCTCCCGTGTAAAGCGGTCTCTGTGGCGATGTTGGCTGTACAAGGGAGAAGACTCTTTTTGTTAAAACATTTTGTTGTAAGAGTCTCATTCTGCAGTCTCTTCATCGCTGCCCCTGCTGCTGCTTCTCCGGGCCATTCTCTGCGATGAACGTGTCAGTGTCGCAGGGACCATGGAAAAGTGCTCCCCACCTTGATACGTGACCCAGAGCTTGGCTGGGTACAGCATTCCGAATCTCTCGCCATTTCTGTACAGCGCGGCCTTCACTTTATTAAATTCAGCCTGGCAATTGGCCAGGTCAGACCCAATGTCCTGATAGATCCGGATCCTGTGACCCAAATGCTGGGTAACCTGGTGACCTTCCCAGCTGCAGTTTCTGGACTGCCTGGCCCAGCACAGGGTTCTCTCCCGGTCCTGATACCGGCGCATTTTTGCAATTATCATCCTCGGCTGTTCCCCGGTTTTGGACTTTGGCTGGAGCGACCGGTGCGCTCTGTTGATTCCTGGTCGGCTGACGAAGTTGAATGTCCTTCCCAACAGGTTTCCCAGCATTTGTGCCACATAGTCTGTGGGGTTCCTACCGGCGATCCCCTCTGGTAGGCCCACGATTCGCAGGTTCTGCCGCCTCAACCTTTCCTCTCAGGTTGCCTTGTGTTGCAAGCAGCCTTGCCATCTCCTTTTCTAGGTTGACGATCCAATTGCTCTGGTCCATTGCAGCCCTTTCCAGATCTTTAATTGTTGCCTCCTGGGCCTCCAGTCATTTATTGGCTTTGTCCAGGGCCATCTGCATTATACAATATACTCCAATGTACTACAATCATTTCCAAATCTTCCCAATATCTCATTCATCCTTTCAAACTGTTATAACTCGCATGAGACCGATGGGATCAGACCAATTAGTCTCCCCGTGAGTCTCGTTGAATACAAGCTTCCCCGCTGACGGGCGGGGGCCCCGTCAGCATAGCAATGAACACTATGTGTTCTATATTAAAGTAGATAAGTCCCCAGGGCCTGATGGGATTTATCCCAGAATTCTGAGGGAGGTAAGGGAGGAAATTTCTGGGGCCGTGACGGTAATCTTTGTAGCCTCATTGGCTACAGGTGAAGTTCCAGAGGACTGGAGAGTAGCCAATGTTGTTCCATTGTTTAAGAAGTGCAGCAGGGATAATCCAGGAAATTATAGGTCGGTGAGCCTTACGTCAGTGGTAGGGAAATTATTGGAAAAGATCCTTAGAGATAGGATTTACTCACATTTGGAAACAAATGGACTTATTAGAACATAGAACATAAAAAACACAGCACAGAACAGGCCCTTCGGCCCACGATGTTGTGCCGAACGTTTGTCCTAGATTAAGAACAAATTAATCTACACCCCATCATTCTACCGTAATCCATGTACCTATCCAATAGCCGCTTGGAGGTCCCTAATGTTTCCGACTCAACTACTTCCACAGGCAGTGCATTCCATGCCCCCACTACTCTCTGGGTAAAGAACCTACCTCTGATATCCCTCCTATATCTTCCACCTTTCACCTTAAATTTATGTCCCCTTGTAATGGTTTGTTCCACCCGGGGAAAAAGTCTCTGACGGTCTACTTTATCTATTCCCCTGATCATCTTATAAACCTCTATCAAGTCGCCCCTCATCCTTCTCCGTTCTAATGAGAAAAGGCCTAGCACCCGCAACCTTTCCTCGTAAGACCTACTCTCCATTCCAGGCAACATCCTGGTAAATCTCCGTTGCAACTTTTCCAAAGCTTCCACATCCTTCCTAAAATGAGGCAGCCAGAACTGCACATAGTATTCCAAATGTGACCTTACCAAGGTTTTGTACAGCTGCATCATCATCTCACGGCTCTTAAATTCAATCCCACTGCTAATGAATGCTAGCACATCATAGGCCTTCTTCACAGCTCTATCCAATTGAGTGGCAACTTTCAAAGATGTATGAACATAGACCCCAAGATCTCTCTGCTCCTCCATTTTGCCAAGAACCCTACCATTAACCCTGTATTCCGCATTCATATTTGTCCATCCAAAATGGACAACCTCACACTTTTCAGCGTTAAACTCCATCTGACACTACTCAGCTCAGCTCTGCATCCTACCTATGTTTCTCTGCAGCCGACAACAGCCCTCCTCACTATCCACAACTCCACCAATCTTCGCATCGTCTGCAAATTTACTGACCCACCCTTCAACTCCCTCATCCAAGTCATTAATGAAAATCACAAACAGCAGAGGACCCAGAACTGATCCCTGTGGTACGCCACTGGTAACTGGGATCCAGGCTGAATATTTGCCATCCACCACCACTCTCTGACTTATATCAGTTAGCCAGTTCGTTATCCAACTGGCCAAATTTCCCACTATCCCATGCCTTCTTACTTTCTGCATAAGCCTACCATGGGGAGCCTTACTAAAATCCATGTACACTACATCCACTGCTTTACCTTCATCCATGTGCTTGGTCACCTCCTCAAAGAATTCAGTGAGACTTGTGAGGCAAGACCTACCCCTCACAAATTCGTGCTGACTATCCCTAATCAAGCAGTGTATTTCCAGGTGCTCAGAAATCCTATCCCTCAGTACCCTTTCCATTACTTTGTCTACCACCGAAGTAAGACTAACTGGCCTGTAATTCCCAGGGTTATCCCTATTCCCTTTTTTGAACAGGGGCACGACATTCACCACTCTCCAATCCCCTGGTACCACCCCTGTTGACAGTGAGGACGAAAAGATCATTGCCAACGGCTCTGCAATTTCATCTCTTGCTTCCCATAGAATCCTTGGATATATCCCGTCAGGCCCGGGGGACTTGTCTATCCTCAAGTTTTTCAAAATGCCCAACACATCTTCTTTCCTAACAAGTATTTCCTCGAGCTTACCAGTCTGTTTCACGCTGTCCTCTCCAACAATATGGCCCCTCTCATTCGTAAGTGCTGAAGAAAAGTACTCGTTCAAGACCTCTCCTATCTCTTCAGACTCAATACGCAATCTCCCGCTACTTTCCTTGATCGGACCTACCCTCGCTCTAGTCATTCTCATATTTCTCACTTATGTGTAAAAGGCCTTTTTGGTTTTCCTTGATCCTACCGACCAAAGATTTTTCATGCCCTCTCTCAGCTCTCCTAATCCCTTTCTTCTGTTCCCTCCTGGCTATCTTGTATCCCTCCAGATCCCTGTCTGAACCTTGTTTCCTCAGCCTTACATAAGTCTCCTTTTCCCTCTTAACAAGACATTCAACCTCTCTTGTCAACCATGGTTCCCTCACTCGACCATCTCTTCCCTGCCTGACAGGGACATAATATCAAGGACACGTAGTATCTGTTCCTTGAACAAGTTCCGCATTTCACTTGTGTCCTTCCCTGACAGCCTACGTTCCCAACTTATGCACTTCAGTTCTTGCCTGACAGCATCGTATTTACCCTTCCCCCTGTTAAACCTTGCCCTGTTGCACGCACCTATCCCTCTCCATTACTAAAGTGAAAGTCACAGAGTTGTGGCCACTGTCTCCAAAATGTTCCCCCACTAACAAATCTATCACTTGCCCTGGTTCATCACCAAGTACCAAATCCAATATTGCCTCCCCTCTGGTCGCACAATCTATATACTGTGTTAGAAAAGCTTCCTAGACACACTGCACAAACACCGACCCATCCAAACTATTTGACCTAAAGAGTTTCCACTCAATATTTTGGAAGTTTAAGTCACCCATGACTACTACCCTGTGACTTCTGCACCTTTCCAAAATCTGTTTCCCTATCTGTTCCGCCACATCTCTGCTGGTATTGGGGGGCCGATAGTAAACTCCCAACAAGGTGACTGCTCCTTTCCTATTTCTGACTTCAACCCATACTACCTCAGTAGGCAGATACTCCTCGAACTGCCTTCCTGCAGCTGTTCTACAATCTCTAATTAACAATGCAACCCCACCCCCTTTACCACCCTCCCTAATCTTATTGAAACATCTGTAACCAGGAACCTCCAACAACCATTTCTGCCCCTCTTCTATCCAAGTTTCCGTGATGGCCACAACATCGTAGTCCCAAGTACCGATCCATGACTTAAGTTCACCCACCTTATTCCTGATGCTTCTTGCGTTGAAGTATACACACTTCAACCCATCGCCGTGCCTGCAAGTACTCTCCTTTGTCAGTGTTCCCTTCCCCACTGCCTCACTAAACGCTTTGGCATCCTGAATATCGGCTAGCTTAGTTGTGGACTACAAATCCGGTTCCCATTCCCCTGCCAAATTAGTTTAAACCCTCCCGAAGAGTACTAGCAAACCTCCCTCCCAGGGTATTGGTGCCCCTCTGGTTCAGATGCAACCCGTCCTGCTTGTACAGGTCCCACCTTCCCCAGAAAGCCCTCCCTCCTACACCATTCCTGCAGCCACGTGTTCAGCTGCACTCTCTCCCTATTCCTAGCCTTGCTGTCACATGGCACCGGCAACAAACCAGGAAATATAAGGAAAGTAGGAAGGAACTTAAGCAAGGAGTCAGGAGGGCTAGAAGGGGTCACGAAAAGTCATTGGCAAATAGGGTTAAGGAAAATCCCAAGGCTTTTTACACGTACATAAAAAGCAAGAGCGTAGCCAGGGAAAGGGTTGGCCCACTGAAGGATAGGCAAGGGAATATATGTGTGGAGCCAGAGGAAATGGGCGAGGTACTAAATGAATACTTTGCATCAGTATTCACCAAAGAGAAGGAATTGGTAGATGTTGAGTCTGGAGAAGGGGGTGTAGATAGCCTAGGTCACATTGTGATCCAAAAAGACGAGGTGTTGGGTGTCTTAAAAAATATTAAGGTAGATAAGTCCCCAGGGCCTGATGGGATCTACCCCAGAATACTGAAGGAGGCTGGAGAGGAAATTGCTGAGACCTTGACAGAAATCTTTGGATCCTCGCTGTCTTCAGGGGATGTCCCGGAGGACTGGAGAATAGCCAATGTTGTTCCTCTGTTTAAGAAGGGTAGCAAGGATAATCCCGGGAACTACAGGCCGGTGAGCCTTACTTCAGTGGTAGGGAAATTACTGGAGAGAATTCTTCGAGACAGGATCTACTCCCATTTGGAAGCAAATGGACGTATTAGTGAGGGGCAGCACGGTTTTGTGAAGGGGAGGTCATGTCTCACTAACTTGATAGAGTTTTTCGAGGAGGTCACTAAGATGATTGATGCAGGTAGGGCAGTAGATGTTGTCTATATGGACTTCAGTAAGGCCTTTGACAAGGTCCCTCATGGTAGACTAGTACAAAAGGTGAAGTCACACGGGGTCAGGGGTGAGCTGGCAAGGTGGATACAGAACTGGCTAGGCCATAGAAGGCAGAGAGTAGCAATGGAAGGATGCTTTTCTAATTGGAGGGCTGTGACCAGTGGTGTTCCACAGGGATCAGTGCTGGGACCTTTGCTCTTTGTAGTATATATAAATGATTTGGAGGAAAATGTAACTGGTCTGATTAGTAAGTTTGCAGACGACACAAAGGTTGGTGGAATTGCGGATAGCGATGAGGACTGTCGAAGGATAGAGCAGGATTTAGATTGTCTGGAGACTTGGGCGGAGAGATGGCAGATGGAGTTTAATCCGGACAAATGTGAGGTAATGCATTTTGGAAGGTCTAATGCAGGTAGGGAATATACAGTGAATGGTAGAACCCTCAAGAGTATTGAAAGTCAAAGAGATCTAGGAGTACAGGTCCACAGGTCATTGAAAGGGGCAACACAGGTGGAGAAGGTAGCCAAGAAGGCATACGGCATGCTTGCCTTCATTAGCCGGGGCATTGAGTATAAGAATTGGCAAGTCATGTTGCAGCTGTATAGAACCTTAGTTAGGCCACACTTGGAGTATAGTGTTCAATTCTGGTCGCCACACTACCAGAAGGATGTGGAGGCTTTAGAGAGGGTGCAGAAGAGATTTACCAGAATCTTGCCTGCTATGGAGGGCATTAACTATGAGGAGCGGTTGAATAAACTCGGTTTGTTCTCACTGGAACGAAGGAGGTTGAGGGGAGACCTGATAGAGGTATACAAAATTATGAGGGGCATAGACAGAGTGGATAGTCAGAGGCTTTTCCCCAGGGTAGAGGGGTCAATTACTAGGGGGCATAGGTTTAAGGTGAGAGGGGCAAGGTTTAGAGTAGATGTACGAGGCAAGTTTTTTACGCAGAGGGTAGTGGGTGCCTGGAACTCGCTACCGGAGGAGGTAGTGGAAGCGGGGACGATAGGGACATTTAAGGGGCATCTTGACAAATATATGAATAGGATGGGAATAGAAGGATACGGACCCAGGAAGTGTAGAAGATTGTAGTTTAGTCAGGCAGCATGGTCGGCACGGGCTTGGAGGGCCGAAGGGCCTGTTCCTGTGCTGTACATTTCTTTGTTCTTTGTATGACAACTCTGTCTGTCCTGGCTTCTAACTTCTAGCCTAACTCCCTAAACTCATTTATTACATCCACACCCCTTTGCTACCTACATCGTTGGTACCAATGTGCACACGACTTGGCTGCTCATCCTCCCCCTTAAGGATCCTGAAGACACGATCCGAGACATCATGGACCCTGGCACCCGGGTGGCAACAAACCATCCGAGAGTCTCGCCCGTGCCCACAGAACCGCCTGTCTGTACCTCTAACTAGTGAGTCCCCTATAACTAGTGCTGTCCTAATCTCCCCCTTCCCTTCTGACCCCCAGAGCCGGACCTCGTGCCAGAGACCCAGTCACTGCAGCCTACCCCTGCTAGGTAATCCCCCCCAACAGTATCCAAAGCGGTTTACTTATTGTTGAGAGCAACAACCACAGGGGTTCCCTGCACTGACTGCTTCCTCCTCTTCCCACCTCTAACTGTTACCCAGCTACCTTTGTTCTCAGGTGTAACTATGTCCCTGTAGCTTCTATCTATCACCCCCTCAGCTTCCCGAATGATCCTCAGTTCATCCAGCTCCAGCTCCCGTTCCCTAACACGGTCTGTGAGGAGCTGGAGATGGCTGCACTTCCCGCAGGTGAAGTCAGCAAGGACACTGGTGGTCTCCCTTACCTCGATCATTAGTGATGGACAGCATGGTTTTGTGAAGGGGAGGTCGTGCCTCACTGATTTCTAATTTGACCGAATTTTGCGAGGAGTAAGTGACAAAAATGATAGACGAGGGAAAGAAAGTAGATGTTGTGTATATGGACTTCAGTAAAGCCTTTGACAAGGTACCTCATGGTAGACTGGTACATAAGGTGAAGTCACATGGCATCAGAGGAGAGCTGGCAAGTTGGATACAGAACTGGCTTGGGCACAGAAGAGAGGTAGGAGTAAAAGGGTGCTTTTTTGAATGGAAGGCTGTGATTAGCGGTATTCCACAGGGACCAGTTCTGGGGCCTTTGTTGTTCATGGTGTATACAAATGATTTGGAAGAAAATGTAGCTGGTCTAATTAGTAAGTTCGCAGATGACACAAATATTGCTGGATTTGAAGATAGTGAAGAGGATTGTCAGAGGATACAGCAGGATATAATCTGGTTGAAGTCTTGGGTGGAGAAATGGCAGATGGCGTTTAATCCAGACAAGCGTGAGGTAATGCACTTTGGAAGGTCCAATGCATGTAGGAATTACACAGTAAATGGTAGAACTCTTGCGAGTATTGACAGGCAGAGAGATCTGGGCGTGCATGTCCACCGATCACTGAAAGTAATAACGCATGTGGATAAGGTGGTCAAGAAGGCATACGGCATGGTGGCCTTCATAGATTGGGGTACTGAATATAAAAATTGGCAAGTCATGTTGCAGTTGTACAAGACGTTGATGTAGCGCACAATGACTTACGAGAGAGACGAGTAGAGATGAAGTCGATGAGGCTTTATTAAGCGAGACTTGTCCCCAGCAGTTCAGCAACAGAATGGAGCGGCGGGGAGAAGCTCGGGTTCTTATACTCCGCCTTCAGGGCGGAGCCAGGAGTCAACAGCCAACCAGGACCCGGGATCTGTCAGCCAATAGCATCACGGCTTCACAGTCCCACATGACCCCTAATACATACTACCACATTCACCCCTTGTTAAAAATGAACCCGGCGGGGTGGTGGTTCGCATGGTGGTAGGGGTTTACAAGGCTTGTCCTGGGAGGAAATATTTTGGGCATGTCATTACAGTTTTAGCCCTACACTGGGCTATGTACAAGGTTTGTGAAACTATTTACAATATTAGTAAGAGAAAAGTTTTTTGTTCCAGTCCAACAACATTCTTGATGTCACGCCGATGCCACGAGTCGAGCGGGCGGTCTGGTCTTCCTCGTCGATCGCCTCAGCCCCGGTGGTGGTGCAGGTGCTTGTTCCGGCGTTGTCGTCTCCGGGAGCGTTTCGGTGTTTGTTCCTGTTTCACTCCTGCGCGGACACGGGAGGAGGACCGATCCTCCCGGGAAGGGGGCGGTCGCGGGGTGCGCCGGTGGCAGGGAGGGGATGATCGGTGTCGGGGGGGTGTGTGTGTTGCCGGCGGGCACCAGGTCTCGCAGGGAGACCGTGTCCTGTCGGCCGTCGGGGTACGCCACGTAGGCGTACTGCGGGTTCGCGTGGAGGAGGTGAACCCTCTCGACCAACGGGTCCGACTTGTGCGCCTGCACATGTTTCCGGAGCAAGATGGGTCCTGGGGCCGCCAGCCAGGTCGGCAGCGACGTTCCGGAGGAGGACTTCCTGGGGAAGACAAGGAGGCGCTCATGAGGCGTTTGGTTAGTGGCGGTACACAGCAGCGACCGGAGGGAGTGGAGAGCGTCCGGGAGGACCTCCTGCCACCGGGAAACTGGGAGATCCCTGGACCGTAGGGCCAGTAGGACGGTCTTCCAGACTGTGCCGTTCTCCCTCTCTACTTGCCCGTTCCCCCGGGGGTTGTAGCTGGTCGTCCTGCTCGAGGCTATGCCCTTGCTGAGCAGGAACTGGCGCAGCTCGTCACTCATGAAGGAGGACTCCCTGTCGCTATGGATATATGCGAGGCAACCGAACAGAGTGAATATGGTGCCAAGGGCTTTAATGACTGTGGCCGCTGTCATGTCGGGGCAGGGGATGGCGAAGGGGAAACGGGAGTACTCGTCCACCACGTTCAGGAAGTATGTGTTGCGGTCGGTGGAGGGGAGGGGCCCTTTGAAATCCAGACTGAGGCATTCAAAGGGGCGGGAAGCCTTGATCAGGTGCGCTCTATCCGGCCTGAAAAAGTGCGGTTTGCACTCCGCGCTGATGTGGCAGTTCCTGGTGACTGTACGGGCCTCCTCCACAGAGTAGGGGAGGTTGCTGGACTTTATAAAATGGTAGAACCGAGTGACCCCCGGGTGGCAGAAGTCCTCGTGGAGGGCTTGGAGACGGTCTATTTGTGCGTTGGCACATGTGCCGCGGGATAGGGCATCGGACGGCTCGTTCAGCTTTCCAGGACGGTACAAGATCTCGTAGTTGAAGGTGGAGAGCTCAATCCTCCACCTTAAGATCTTGTCATTTTTAATTTTGTCCCGCTGTGCATTATCGAACATGAAGGCTACCGACCGTTGGTCGGTGAGGAGAGTGAATCTCCTGCCGGCCAGGTAATGCCTCCAATGTCGCACAGCTTCCACTATGGCTTGGGCTTCCTTTTCCACTGAGGAGTGACGGATTTCTGAGGCGTGGAGGGTCCGGGAGAAAAAGGCCACGGGTCTGCCCGCTTGGTTAAGGGTGGCCGCCAGAGCTACGTCGGAGGCGTCGCTCTCGACCTGGAAGGGGAGGGACTCGTCGATGGCGCGCATCGTGGCCTTTGCGATATCCGCTTTGATGCGGCTGAAGGCCTGGCGAGCCTCTGTCGACAGGGGGAAGGTAGTGGTCTGTATTAGCGGGCGGGCCTTGTCTGCATACTGGGGGACCCACTGGGCGTAATATGAAAAGAACCCCAGGCAACGTTTCAGGGCTTTGGAGCAGTGGGGGAGGGGAAATTCCATGAGGGGGCGCATGCGTTCGGGGTTGGGGCCTATTATCCCATTGTGCACTACGTATCCCAGGATGGCCAACCGGTTTGTGCTAAAAACGCACTTTTCCTCGTTGTATGTGAGGTTCAAGGCGTTAGCGGTCTGGAGGAATTTTTGGAGGTTGGCGTCGTGGTCCTGCAGATCGTGGCCGCAGATGGTTACGTTGTCGAGATACGGGAACGTGGCCTGTAACCCGTGCTGGTCAACCATTCGGTCCATCTCCCGTTGGAAGACCGAGACCCCGTTCGTGACACCAAATGGGACCCTTAGGAAGTGGTATAGACGCCCGTCTGCCTCGAAGGCTGTGTACTTGCGGTCACCTGGGCGGATGGGGAGCTGGTGGTAGGCGGACTTGAGGTCCACGGTGGACAAGACCTTATACTGGGCAATCCGATTTACCATGTCGGATATGCGGGGGAGAGGGTACGCATCTAGCTGTGTGTACCTGTTGATGGTCTGGCTATAGTCTATGACCATCCTTTGCTTTTCCCCGGTCTTTACTACTACCACCTGGGCTCTCCAGGGACTATTGCTGGCCTGGATTATGCCTTCCTTCAGCAACCGCTGGACTTCAGACCGAATAAATATCCGGTCCTGGGCGCTGAACCGTCTGCTCCTAGTGGCGACGGGTTTGCAATCCGGGGTGAGGTTTGCAAACAAGGACGGCGGTTCAACCTTGAGAGTTGCGAGGCCGCAGATAGTGAGTGGGGGTATTGGGCCGCCGAATTGAAATGTTAGGCTCTGCAGGTTAAACTGGAAATCTAATCCCAGTAATGTGGGCGCGCAGAGTTGGGGAAGGACGTAGAGCCTGTAGTTTTTAAACTCCCTCCCTTGCACCGTTAGGTTCGCGATGCAGAACCCTTTGATCTCTACGGAGTGGGATCCTGCAGCTAGGGAAATCTTTTGTGTACTTGGATGGATGGTCAGAAAACAGCATCTCACCGTGTCGGGGTGAATGAAACTTTCGGTGCTCCCGGAGTCGATCAGGCATGATGTCTCGTGTCCGTTGATCAGCACCGTTGTTGTCGTCGTCTGGAGCGTCCGGGGCCGTGATTGATCCAGCGTCACCGAAGCCAGTCGTGGTCGTAGTGTCTCGGCGTCTTCTTCGGACCCCGTGGAGCCGTCGATGCTGGGGTCCTTTGTTGTCATCCAAGATGGCGGTGTCCATGAATCGCACGCGGCCGGGGGTGGACAAAATGGCCGCCCCCATGGATCGCACGTGGTCGGGGGTGGACAAAATGGCCGCCCCCATGAATCGCACGTGGCTGGGGAGTCACAAGATGATGGCGCCCATCCCCCCCTCGTGGTGGCCGGGACTCAAAAAGGCGGCGCCCTCGGGACGCACATGGGGCGCTGGGGGGGTTGGGGAGCGTTTGGGATGCGCTGGGCTCGTTCTTCTCCGGGGATTGCGGCGGCCCCCCGGGACCGGCACACAGCCGCGCAATGGCCCTTCTTGCCGCAGCTTTTGCAAATAGCTGCGCGGGCCGGGCAGCGCTGCCGGGGGTGTTTCGCTTGCCCACAGAACTAGCAGCGGGCCCCCCCGGGATGATCTGGCGCTTTAACCGCGCAAGCCTGTGAGGGAGGGGGGGGGGTTGTCGCGACGGGGGTCCACGGAGCCCAAGGGGCTGCCGCGCGGTCGGGCCGTAGGCGCGGGCGTTTTGCGAGGCCACATCTAGGGAAGCTGCAATGGCCCGTGCCTCTGAGAGTCCTAGCGACTCTTTTTCTAAAAGTCTTTGGCGGATTTGGGGAGAGTTCATACCTGCCACAAACACATCGCGAATTAGCATGTCCGTGTGTTCAATCGCGTTCACCGGCGGGCAGGTGCAGCCCCGTCCCAAAATTAGCAACGCGGCGTAGAATTCCTCTAACGATTCTCCGGGACTTTGCCGTCTCGTTGCGAGTTGGTAGCGTACGTAGACCTGGTTCACGGGGCGAACGTAAATGCTCTTCAGTGCTGCGAGCGCCGTCGGGTAATCCTCTGCGTCTTCTATGAGAGGGTAAATTTCCGGGCTTACCCTCAAATGCAGGACCTGCATTTTCTGGTCTTCTGTGATCCAGCCGGGGGCCGTTCGGAGGTAGCCTTCAAAACAAGCTTGCCAGTGTTTAAAAACTGCTGCCGAGTTCGCTGCGTGGGGGCTGATCCGCAGGCATTCTGGGGCGATCCAGAGCTCCATAGTCCTTTAAGCTCGCTTAATAAATTGTAGCGCACAATGACTTACGAGAGAGACGAGTAGAGATGAAGTCGATGAGGCTTTATTAAGCGAGACTTGTCCCCAGCAGTTCAGCAACAGAATGGAGCGGCGGGGAGAAACTCGGGTTCTTATACTCCGATTTCAGACCGGAGCCAGGAGTCAACAGCCAACCAGAACCCGGGATCTGTCAGCCAATAGCATCACGGCTTCACAGTCCCACATGACACCTAATACATACTACCACAGTTCGTTAGGCCTCATTTGGAATATTGTGTGCAATTCTGGTCTCCACACTAGCAGATGGATGTGGATGCTTTGGAGAGGGTACAGAAGCGGTTTGCTCGGATGTTGCCTGGTATGGAGGGCATTAGCTATGACGAGAGGTTAGATAAACTCAGTCAGTTTTCACTGGAATGACGGAGGTTGATAGATGACCTGACAGAGGTCTCCAGGGTTATGGGTGGCATGGACAGAGTGGATAGTCAGATGCTCTTTCCTAGGGTAGGAGAGTCAAGTACTAAGGGACATAGGTTTAAAGTGCGTGGGGAAAAGTTTAGAACTGATGTGCGAGGCACGTTTCTTTACACAGAGGGTGGTAAATATATGGAACGCGCTGCCTGGGGAGGTGGTGGGAACAGGTACAATAGTGGCATTTAAGGGGCATCTAGACAAATATATGAATAGGATGGGAATGGAAGAATACGGACTCCGGAAGTGCCGACAGTTTTAGTTTAGACAGGTACCATGGTCTGCGCAGGCTTGGAGGGCCGAAGGGCCTGTTCCTGTGCTGCATTGTTCTTTGTTCTTTGTTTTTTTTTAATTTAGAGTACCCATTCATTTTTTCCAATGAAGGGGCAATTTAGTGTGGCCAATCCACCTACCCTGCACATCTTTGGGTTGTGGGGGCGAAACCTAAGCAAACACGGGGAGAATGTGCAAACTGCACACGGACAGTGACCCAGAGCCGGGATTGAACCTGGGACCTCGGCGCAACCGTGCTGCCCTGTTTGTTCTTTGTGTATAAACTCAGCCCGAGTGGGAGGCTAGCAGAGAGATCCTGACTGGGACCTGTGCACATCATGTTAATAGCTACTTCTAAAATAAATAACCAGTTCCTTTATGCTTCACATGTGGACTGCTCTGTGCTGCAGACAGCGCCACTAATCATTAGAAACCAGGCCATCTCTAAGAACCATTGGGGAAAGGTTTGCTTTACTTTCAAAATGTCACTCTTCAGGAGATTGGATGTGTTTGATGCGAGCAGAGAAGAATGGACGCAATACGGCGAACATACCTTTTCAGGGCTCACATTGTAAATGGTGACAAGGACCAGACAGTGATACTGTTGACTGCTGTGGAGGGCCCACCTTCAGTGTAATCGAAAGCCTAACGTACCCCGCTTTTCCCCCAACACAAAGTCATTTGAGGAGTTGGTCAGGTTAATAGCGGACCATTACGACCCCAAGCCGTCGGTCATCGTGCCATGGTGCCATTTTAACACAGCTGAAAGAGTGTGTATCCAGGTTTTTCACACATCTGAGGAAACTGGCTGGATTTTGAGGGTTATGGATCTTCTCTTCCCAAAACGCTGTGGACAGATTAACCTGTGGTGTGAATAATACGTTGATTCAATGTAAATTACTCACCAAGCCACTGCTAGGCTTAAAGAAGGCCGTGGAAATCTCTCTTTCGAGAGAGAGTGCACAGAAGAGAGTGCAGGAGTTGCAGGTTATGGAAGTCAACAGCGTGGGATGCGCCCCCTCCAGGCATATGGCACCCCCTAAAATGTGAACTTCCAAACCCCACCCTGGAATGAACACCGCCGAGGTCAGGGTCAATGGTCTAGGACCGAGTCGACCTGGCAGGACCCATCCCCCAAACCAGAAGACAAAGACACTAGGCGATGTGGGATGCGCATCCTGAGCAGCCACAGGAAGCAGGAACCACAGGGCAGACAGTCAGCCCGCTCCTCCACTAGAGGTAGGGGTCAACTCAGAACTTGCTCCTTTCTCCTCAAACAGCCAGAGGATGAGTGTATGCAGCTAAACTGCATCGTGGCACCCAAAGCTGCCCCCATTAGGATCACTATTCAAGTAAACGGCCATTCCTTGGAAATGGAATTGGGAGCTGCTGTCTCGGTAATCGGTAGGCAAACATTTCAGAAAACCAAATCAGGACTACAATGCCTGCAGTTAGGGGATACAGGGGAGAACGGCTGGCCACTGTAGTTTATGTACAGCAGTCTGTAAGGCTGCTGCTGATTATCCTGATAGGACATGGCCCCAGATTGTTAGGCTGCGACTTGTTGCAGCGTCTCTGCCTTGATTGGCAGTGGATTTTCCAGATGAGCTCCGGAGGCCTCTACGAGATATTGGGGAAGCTACCCGAGGTATTTCCAGTCTGACTTGGGGAGATTAAAAGGAACCATGGCGAAAATTGAGGTAGACCCTGACGCACAACCAAAGGTTGAGGCAGAACCCGGATAGCTGGAAGACCTGGGGATCATCAGGCCGGTTAAAGTCGCAGACTGGGCAGCACCAGTAGTGCCCGTCCTGAAGCCGGACAAAACTGTTCACCTTTGTGGCGATTATAAACTGACTGTGAATAGGGCCCCCAAATTGGACTGGTACCCAATGCCACGGATAGAGGACTAATATGCAAAATCAGCTGGAGATCACTTATTCACAAAACTCAATATGAGCAATGCATATCTCCAATTGGAGTTGGACCCGGAATCCCGGCAGTACATGACAATAAATACCCACAGGGGGTTGTATGAGTCCAGTACACTGCCTTTCAGGTTATCATTGACTTGCACCATTCTCCAGTGGCTTTCACCACCAAAATGACAGAGTTCAATGGCATCCTCCTCTGGAGACATGTGCCGGTCCTGTACAAGGGTCAGGACCCCTTACTTAGGGGCCTTCCTAACAGACACCCATGAGTGTGCAAAATGAAAATGCTCACCCACAGCTATGTCTGGTGGCCGGGCCTGAATGCAGAGATAGAACGACTGTCCTAACAATGTAACGTGTGCCAGGAACTGCAGAAGCTCGCACATGCTGCACCTCTTCAACCCTGGGAGTGGCCGGGATCGACTTGGGGACGGCTCCATGCCGACTTTGCCTGTTCTTTCCTCGACTCCATGTTTCTGATCATAAACGATGTGCATTCAAAATGACTGGAGGTCCAGAGGATGTCACCCATGACTTCGAAGACAATTATTGAGAAACTGCGACTCTGTGACTCTCATTTTGCACATCCCACGCCAGTTGGGAGAATCGCTTGGGCCACCAAAATGTCCGGGGACGCTGGTCCGACGCCCTCCCATGATTCTCCCAAGCAGCGGGAACGGCCCGGTCGAGTTTCGCGGGCCGCAGGCCGGAGAATCGCCGGAGACACCCAAAATGGCGATTCTCCGGCACCCCCGCTATTCTGAGGCCCGGATGGGCCGAGCAGCCAGGCCAAAACGGCGGGTTCCCCCCGGCGCCGTCCACACCTGGTCGCTGCAGTCGTGGGCGGTGCGTGAACGCTGGGGGGGTGGCCTGTGGGGGGGGCGAGGGGGGATCGTGCACCGGGCTTTACCTGGAATGTGGGGTGGCCCGCGATCGGTGCCTACCGATCGTTGGGCCGTCCTCTCTGAAGGAGGACCTCCTTCCTTCCGTGGTCCAGCAAGATCCGTCCCCCATCTTCTTGCGGGGCGGCGCGCATGCGTGGATGACGTCCGTTATGCGGTGCCGGCCGCGTCATCTATGCGGCGCCGCTTTTACGCGGGCAACAAGGCCTGGCACGTGTAGATGACGCGGCTCCGATCCTGGCCCATTGTCAGGGCCTGAATCGATCGGGACCGGGGCCGTTCCGCGCCGTCGTGAACCTCGACGGCGTTCACGACGGCGCGGCCACTTCGGCGTGGGAGTGGAGAATCCTGCCCCTGGTATCCCAGAAGTGATAGTTACCGACAACAGCACACCATTCACTAGCAAAGAGTTAGGGAGTATTATGAAAACTAATGGGCTGCGACACATCCGCACGGTCCCATATCAACTGGGCTAGCCAAAGGAGCAGTGCAAATGTTCAAGAGAGGATTGGAAAAGTAGACCACAGGCTCCTTGACACCCTCCTCGCCAGTACCGTATCATCCCACATGCTGCGATTGGCATAGAACTGGCAGACCCTTTGATGGGCCACAGATTTCGGACATGCCTCAGTTTTGTATTTCCAGATACTGGCGGGAAAATACACCGTGGTCAAGAGGAACAAGGGCCCAGACAAGTGTAAACAGACCAGACAGTTCGTACCAGGTGAAGCAGTCTACGTTAGGAACTTCGGTGAAAACGGCAAGTGGGTTCCAGGCGTGGTAGTTGATAAACAGGACCAATATCGTACCAGGCTTGGGTACAGGACCAAGAAATGAAGAGGCACCGAGATCACCTCCGCTACAGCGATATGCAAAACTAATCCAGAAGAGCCAGTTTCGGCTCAGACACCCCCGGCACCAGTAGCTTTGAGGGCATTACCCCAAGGGGGACACGATGCAGAAATAAAGAAGGTCAAAGATTCCGACTCCGACATGGAGACCCAGGCATCGGAGGTTTTAAAAAAATATATTTTTATTCCCCTCCTTTTTCACATTTTCTCCCAAATTTACACCCACCAAGAATAAACAATAATCAGTAACGAATGCAATGTCAATCCCCGTATCAATAACAACAATCCCATCCTCCCATCAAACTTCCAAACAGCAGCCTGCATGTTAACATGAACAAATAACAAAAAGGAATCACCCATAGCCACCATTAACACATACAGTGCCCCTCCCCCCAACTGGCCCAACCCCCCTCAAAAGTGCACAATGAATAATGCCCATGAATTGTAGAACCCCTCCAACTTCCCCTCAGTTCAAATTTGACCTCCTCAAGAGTTAAGAATTCCAGCAGGTCCCCCCGCCACGCCAGGGCACAGGGTGGAGAGGTTGCTCTCCACCCTCACAAGATCCACCTTCGGGCGATCAACGAGGCGAAGGCTACAACATCTGCCTCCGCACCCGTTTCCATCCCCGGCTGGTCCGACACCCCCAATATGGCCTCCCGAGGGCCTGGGTCCAGTTTCACGTGCACGTTAGAGATTACCCTAAACACCTCCTTCCAGCAATCCTCCAGCTTTGGACAGGAGCAAAACATATGAACGTGGATTGCGGGGCCTTCCCCATAACGTTCACACACACCTTCTACCGCCTTAAAGAGCCGGCTCATCCTCGCCCTCGTGAGGAGTGCTCTCTATACCACCTTCAGCTGTATCAGCCCCAACCTCACGCACAAGGGGGAGGTGTTCACCCTCCAGAGCACCTCACACTAGAACCCCTCCTCCATACCCTCTCCCAACTCTTCCTCACACTTTGGCATCGCAGGTTTCTGACAGTGAACAGACTGACGAGCAGCGACTAGCGACCAGCGGTCATCCAAACAGGATGCTCAGTGAGGAAACAGCATTCGACATTTAGATGTACACCGCCTGATCCAGCTCCACATCCACATGAAGCGCAGCTGCATGTGAAAAAGCATCCTACTCCACCTTCCTCAGAGAAGTCTTCGGAATTTGGGGGGAGGGATGTTATAACCCGCAGGAGACCTATGGGGTCGGACCAATTAGACTCCTCCTGAGTCACCTTGAGTACGAGCTTTCCTGCTGAGGGGTGGGGCCCCATCAGTGGAACTATGGACACTATGTATAAACTCGGCCCGTGTAGGAGCCGAGCAGAGAGATCCTGACTGGGACCTGTGTACATGTGTAAATAGTTACTTGTACAAGAAAGAACTAGTTTATTTAAGCCTTTCGTATGAACCCCTCTGTGGTCACAATACACATATTTCCAAATTCCATATCTGAAATGATTATTTGTGTATCAAAGTGTAGGACATTGAAATTCCCGGGTGGAGCTGTGTTGCTGATACAACCTCGTGTACACTGTTATGGGATACAGAATGGGAGATGTGCCAGGTTCTGAATGATCACACTCTGATGGTAGTTTAGTCAGTGTGAAAACACTAATAGTTTCTGAATTGAATTAGCAACACATTCTCTTGTTTAACTGTGGCAGCCCTTTCTGGAAAAATCAGCAATATTGCATCTGCCGTTGAAGTTAGAAAGCAAATTGAAATTCTAAAAGCACAAAGAGGGAAGAATTGATTGTTGAGTGGAATTAAAGAGAGAGATTTAGACACTACTATTAGCAATCATCTATGCTAAGAATTTTGAACATATAACATAGATTAATTACCGAACCGTTTCTGCAAGAGCTTCAAATATACCGTTAATTGTCATCTGAAAATATATGAAGGCCAAGTCGCCATAGTCCCAGATGACCATAGGCTCCTTTCCCCTTTGAGGGGGAGAGCTGATGGGTGATGATTTAACCTGAGGTTCACCACCCCTCAGGTGAGGGGTAAGGTTGAGAATGAATAATCTCAGGCGGTAGGGGGATTGAACCCACACTGTATCACAAACTAATTGTCTACCCAAGTGAGCTAAACAGGCCTCCCCAAAATATATAAGATACATAGAAAAGGAACAGGAGGAGGCCGTTCGGCCCTTCAAGCCTACTCCATTATTTAACTTGATCATGGCTAATCGTCTATCTCAACACCGTACTCCACGCTCTCCCTGACACCTTCAGGGTTTAGAAATCTATTCCTTCTTTAAAAATTCAGTGACTTAGCCTCCACAGCCTTCTGTGGTAGAGAATTCCACAGATTCACCACCCTCTGAGTGAAGACGTTTCTCCACATCTCGGCCCTATATGTGTCCTGAGGTTGTGACACCTTGTTCTAGATCCCGCCCACACCGGGGGGGAGGGGACACACTTTATTCCTGCATCCAATCTGTCCAGCCCTGTCAGAATTTTAGACTGGAATCCTCTCTCATTCTTCTCTAATAAAAGTGTGTCTGTAAATTTTAAATAGAACTGGCCTTTCTCCTTCAAGCACATTTTACATTTGGAAAACCTCATTTACTAAGATAATCAAGCATGCATGGAGTTGGAAGCTGAACCACTGGTTGGCTGCAATCAAACACACACAGAAACACTTAGAAGGAGTTGGAGGTCGAGACTAATCAAAAGGCCAGAGTGGCAAAGACTGGCCTGAATCTCTGCATTGTGAGGAGGGTTGCACCTCTTACCGTTGTCCTTCGAGTTATTCTCCTCCAGACTGATCTGTTCAGCCAGTTGGGAGAGGGAGTCATCGAGAGGCCGACTACTGCGCAATGTCATCGACAGCCTGCGTTTGATGATTCTCATCCTGTCCATTTCATGTCCAGGGCGTGGTGCCTGTAAATCGGGGCGAGTACAAAACAATCACTTCAAATCAATGTTAATGCTTCAGATCTATAGGACCCTGCATCAGCAGTGGCAGGAGAAACAGCAGAGGAGTAAATAGAGCTAGAAAATCAATGCTCAAGTACAAAAGGAAATTAATTACAAAAATTATATCCACTATACAGAAGCAGACCATTCACCCCAACTGGTCCAGCTACGTGCTCACACTCCAGGTGAAACTTCTCTCAGCCCTCTTCAGCTGACACCATCAAGATATCCTTCAATTCCTTGATTATACCTTTATCCACATCTCCCTTAAATGCATCTTGGATCGGAGTAAGAAATTATTAAATGATTGTAGAATAAAAGGAGGCGTGAGAGAAATAAAGTTAATAGATGCGGTTCGGAGGGTATGATGAATGGTTCAAACAGAATAACTGAGAGGGAGAGAAGCATTGAAAGAAAGACGAGTTCAGCAGTCCAGCGACTGGGAATGTGATGGGGCCACGAGGGATGTATTTACCATGCTGTCTGTGTTATATTTTAAACAATGACTTATCTAAAATATATATATTACTCTTGAATCCATCAGGATGAAAAAATGACCAATAGTCTTCTTGTTGAAAGATGAACTATTTAATGAGTAATAAAATAATAAACTGTGAGTCCTTTTAGAACATAGAACAGTACAGCACAGAACAGGCCCTTCGGCCCTTGATGATGTGCCGAGCATTGTCCAAAACCAAGATCAAGCTATGCCACTCCCTGTCATTCTGGTGTGCTCCGTGTGCCTGTCCAATAACCGCTTGAAAGTTCCTAAAGTGTCCGACTCCACTATCACAGCAGGCAGTCCATTCCACACCCTAACCACTCTCTGAGTAAAGAACCTACCTCGGACATCCCTCCTATATCTCCCACCCTGAACCTGAAAGTTATACCCCCTTGTAACAGCTACATCCACCCGAGGAAATAGTCTCTGAACGTCCACTCTATCTATCCCCCTCATTATCTTATAAACCTCTATTAAGTCGCCTCTCATCCTCCTCTGCTCCAAAAGGAAAAGCCCGAGCTCCCTCAACCTTTCCTCATAAGACCTACCCTCCAAACCAGGCAGCATCCTGGTTAATCTCCTTTGCACCCTTTCCAATGCTTCCACATCCTTCCTATAATGAGGTGACCAGAACTGCACACAATACTCCAAATGTGGTCTCACCAGGGTCATGTATAGTTGCAGCATAACCCCGCAGCTCTTAAACTCAAGCCCCCTGTTGATAAACGCTAACACACTATAGGCCTTCTTCGCGGCTCTATCCACTTGAGTGGCAACCTTCAGAGATCTGTGGACATGAACCGCAAGATCTCTCTGTTCCTCCACATTCCTCAACACCCTGCCATTGACCCTGTAATCCGCATTCAAATGTTTTCTACCAAAATGAATCACCTCGCACTTACCAGGGTTAAACTCCATCTGCCATTTTGCGGCCCAGCTCTACATCCTATCAATGTCTCTTTGCAGCCTACAACAGCCCTCCACCTCATCCACTACTCCACCAACCTTGGTATCATCAGCAAATTTACTGACCCGCCCTTCAGCCCCCTCCTCCAAGTCATTGATAAAAATCACAAATAGCAGAGGACCCAGCACTGATCCCTGTGGTACACCGCTGGTAACTGGTCTCCAGTCTGAAAATTTTCCATCCACCACCACCCTCTGTCTTCTATGTGATAGCCAGTTACTTATCCAATTGGCCAAATTTCCCTGTATCCCACACCTCCTTACTTTCTTCATGAGCCGACCATGGGGAACCTTATTAAACGCCTCACTAAAATCCATGTATATGACATCAACTGCTCTACCTTCATCTACACACTTAGTTACCTCCTCAAAGAATTCAATCAAATTTGCTCAAAACTAAACTAACAATAAAGAATTAAAGTACAATACAGATAATTATATAACTATACACTATTATAACAAACTAGTTCTAACTTCTCTCACTCTAGCTATTCTATGTCTTGCTTGTTCACTGTTCTGAATTGCATCATGTCATCTAACTTAGAAAAGGCGGGAAACTAGTTCTTATAGTATCTGACTGTGAGCCATCTAGTGTTGAAATGACTGTACTACATTTACATACATTGATCATGTATATTGATATCGGAATATCACTATAGTCTGTCCACTAGTTCTCGATTTCCACAGTCGATTTCAGCAGGAGCGGTGCGCAAGTGATTTCTGGGAGGTAAGTTTATCCTTTAAAAACACTTACCTTCACAGGAACAGGACAGTCGATTTCAGCGGGAGCGGTGCGCAAGTGATTTCTGGGAGGTCAGTTTATCCTTTAAAACACTTACCTTCACAGGAACAGGACAGTCGATTTCAGCGGGAGGGTGCGCAAGTGATTTCTGGGAGGTAATTTTATCCTTTTAAAAAAACACTTCTTTTCTGTTTTAATTTTTTTCGACCTGCGGACTTCTGGGATCCCCCCCCCCCACCCCCCCACCCCCCTCCCCCCGCCCCCCCCCACCCCCCCACATCAATAAATTCTGGTGGAGAGGAAACCCGAGACACTACACGTGTAGTGTCTCCCACCCGCCCTCCTCCTCTAACCTAATAATAAGACCCATTGGTGTGAGGTAAGTGCCATATTATATTATTATTATATTATATTATTAGCAGGTCAAGGTTCGGAGGAGGAGGAGCAGTCTCTGTCAGGGAGAGAACCTGAGAACATCTAAGACATTCAGAAGTTAAGAAGGTAAGTAAGTGATTTTTGCTCTATTTTTACTTTTATACCTTTTTCAAATTGTGTGTGTCGGGGGGAAACTGAAGTGACATCACAGAAAAGCTGTGGCCTGAGTGACTGGTTGGGAATCTACACTAAATTTAAAAAATTAAGCATTGGTAACTAATTAAACATAATTACTTAATTATAATTTAGAGGGGTATCTAAGCCAGAGATCGGAGAGTACTATATTTAGCTTTCGCATTTCTATTAGAAATCTAATGCTAGGAAACAGATAGTTAACAGTAACTTTGAAATTTTTTTTTAATATATTTTTTTTAAAACATTATTTTAAAAATTTTAATTTTAATTAATTGACGCAATGTCAGTTAGAGGGGTGCAGTGCTCTGACTGTGAGATGTGGCAGGTCAGGGAGGCTTCCAGCGTCCCGGATCGCTTCATCTGCAGAAAGTGCACCCAACTGGAGCTCCTCACAGACCGCATGGTTCGGTTGGAGCAGTAATTGGATGCACTTAGGAGCATGTAGGTGGCGGAAAGCGTCATAGATCGCAGTTATGTAAATGTGGTCACACCCAAGGTGCAGGCAGAGAAATGGGTGACCACCAGAAAGGGCAGGCAGTCAGTGCAGGAATCCCCTGTGGTTGTCCCCCTCTCGAACAGGTATACCCCTTTGGATACGGTCGGGGGGGGGATAGCCTATCAGGGGAAAACAGCAGCAGCCAGAGCAGTGGCACCACGGCTGGCTCTGATGTTCAGAAGGGAGGGTCAAAGCGCAGAAGAGCAATAGTAATAGGGGACTCTATAGTCAGGGGCACAGATAGGCGCTTCTGTGGACGTGAAAGAGACTCCAGGATGGTATGTTGCCTCCCTGGTGCCAGGATCCAGGATGTCTCCGAATGGGTAGAGGGCATCCTGAAGGGGGAGGGCAAACAGGCAGAGGTCATTGTACATATTGGTACTAACGACATAGGCAGGAAGGGGCATGAGGTCCTGCAGCAGGAGTTCAGGGAGCTGGGCAGAAAGTTAAAAGACAGGACCTCTAGGGTTGTAATCTCGGGGTTACTCCCTGTGCCACGTGCCAGTGAGGCTAGAAATAGGAAGATAGAGCAGCTAAACACGTGGCTAAACAGCTGGTGTAGGAGGGAGGGTTTCCGTTATCTGGACCACTGGGAGCTCTTCCGGGACAGGTGTGACCTATATAAGAAGGACGGGTTGCATCTAAACCGGAGAGGCATAAATATCCTGGCCGCAAGGTTTGCTAGTGTCACACGGGAGGGTTTAAACTAGTATGGCAGGGGGGTGGGCACGGGAGCAATAGGTCAGAAGGTGAGAGCATTGAGGGAGAACTAGGGAATAGGGACAGTGGGGCTCTGAGGCAGAGCAGACAGGGAGAAGTTGCTGAACACAGCGGGTCTGGTGGCCTGAAGTGCATATGTTTTAATGCAAGAAGTATTACGGGTAAGGCAGATGAACTTAGAGCTTGGATTAGTACTTGGAACTATGGTGTTGTTGCCATTACAGAGACCTGGTTGAGGGAAGGGCAGGATTGGCAGCTAAACGTTCCAGGATTTAGATATTTCAGGCGGGATAGAGGGGGAGGTAAAAGGGGAGGCGGAGTTGTGCTACTGGTTAGGGAGAATATCACAGCTGTACTGCGGGAGGACACCTCAGAGGGCAGTGAGGCTATATGGGTAGAGATTAGGAATAAGAAGGGTGCAGTCACAATGTTGGGGATTTACTACAGGCCTCCCAACAGCCAGCGGGAGATAGAGGAGCAGATAGGTAGACAGATTTTGCAAAAGAGTAAAAACAACAGGGTTGTGGTGATGGGAGACTTCAACTTCCCCAATATTGACTGGGACTCACTTAGTGCCAGGGGCTTAGACGGGGCGGAGTTTGTAAGGAGCAACCAGGAGGGCTTCTTAAAACAATATGTAGACAGTCCAACTAGGGAAGGGGCGGTACTGGACCTGGTATTGGGGAATGAGCCCAGCCAGGTGGTAGATGTTTCAGTAGGGGAGCATTTTGGTAACAGTGACCACAATTCAGTAAGTTTTAAAGTACTTGTGGACAAGGATAAGAGTGGTCCTAGGATGAATGTACTAAATTGGGGAAAGGCTAATTATAACAATATTAGGCGGGAACTGAAGAACATAGATTGGGGGCGGATGTTTGAGGGCAAATCAACATCTGACATGTGGGAGGCTTTCAAGTGGCAGTTGAAAGGAATTCAGGACCGGCATGTTCCTGTGAGGAAGAAGGATAAATACGGCAATTTTCGGGAACCTTGGATAACGAGAGATATTGTAGGCCTCGTCAAAAAGAAAAAGGAGGCATTTGTCAGGGCTAAAAGGCTGGGAACAGACGAAGCCTGCGTGGAATATAAGGAAAGTAGGAAGGAACTTAAGCAAGGAGTCAGGAGGGCTAGAAGGGGTCACGAAAAGTCATTGGCAAATAGGGTTAAGGAAAATCCCAAGGCTTTTTACACGTACATAAAAAGCAAGAGGGTATCCAGGGAAAGGGTTGGCCCACTGAAGGATAGGCAAGGGAATCTATGTGTGGAGCCAGAGGAAATGGGCGAGGTACTAAATGAATACTTTGCATTAGTATTCACCAAAGAGAAGAAATTGGTAGATGTTGAGTCTGGAGAAGGGGGTGTAGATAGCCTGGGTCACATTGAGATCCAAAAAGACGAGGTGTTGGGTGTCTTAAAAAATATTAAGGTAGATAAGTCCCCAGGGCCTGATGGGACTACCCCAGAATACTGAAGGAGGCTGGAGAGGAAATTGCTGAGGCCTTCACAGAAATCTTTGGATCCTCACTGTCTTCAGGGGATGTCCCGGAGGACTGGAGAAGAGCCAACGTTGTTCCTCTGTTTAAGAAGGGTAGCAAGGATAGTCCAGGGAACTACAGACCAGTGAGCCGATTTCAGCGGGAGCGGAGCAGGCTAGTCAATTTCAGCGGGAGCAGTGAGCAAGTGATTTCTGGGAGAATTCGGCAACCGGCGGGGCGGGATTCACGCCAGCCCCCGGCGATTCTCCGACCCGGCGGGGGATCGGAGAATCTCGCCCCACGTGTCCCGCGCCGTCGGGAACTCGGCCCATCGGGGGAGCAGCATCGGGGGAGGGCCTTCAGGTAACGTCCTGAGGCCGTCCCAACGGTGTGCGGCGTACTCCCCGATGATGCATTAGATGGGTTGTTTTTTGTACAGTGTGTGCAGGAGGGTTTCCTGACACAATATGTTGACAGGCCAACAAGAGGCGAGGCCACGTTGGATTTGGTTTTGGGTAATGAACCAGGCCAGGTGTTGGATTTGGAGGTAGGAGAGCACTTTGGGGACAGTGGCCACAATTCGGTGACGTTTACGTTAATGATGGAAAGGGATAAGTATACACCGCAGGGCAAGAGTTATAGCTGGGGGAAGGGCAATTATGATGCCATTAGACGTGACTTGGGGGGGATAAGGTGGAGAAGTAGGCTGCAAGTGTTGGGCACACTGGATAAGTGGAGCTTGTTCAAGGATCAGCTACTGCGTGTTCTTGATAAGTACGTACCGGTCAGGCAGGGAGGAAGGCGTAGAGCGAGGGAACCGTGGTTTACCAAAGAAGTGGAATCTCTTGTTAAGAGGAAGAAGGAGGCGTATCTGAAGATGAGGTGTGAAGTTTCAGTTGGGGAGATGGATAGTTACAAGGTAGCGAGGAAGGATCTAAAGAGAGAGATAAGACGAGCAAGGAGAGGACATGAGAAGTATTTGGCAGGTAGGATCAAGGAAAACCCAAAAGCTTTCTATAGGTATGTCAGGAATAAGCGAATGACTAGGGAAAGAGTAGGACCAGTCAAGGGCAGGGATGGGAAGTTGTGTGTGGAGTCTGAAGAGATAGGCGAGATACTAAATGAATATTTTTCATCAGTATTCACTCAGGAAAAAGATAATGTTGTGGAGGACAATGCTGAGACCCAGGCTATTAGAATAGATGGCATTGAGGTACGTAGGGAAGAGGTTTTGGCAATTCTGGACAGGCTGAAAATAGATAAAGTCCCCGGGCACAGCAACAGGCCCTTCGGCCCTCCAAGCCCGTGCCGACCATGCTGCCCGACTAAACTACAATCTTCTACACTTCCTGGGTCTGTATCTCTCTATTCCCATCCTATTCATGTATTTGTCCAGAAGCCCTTTAAATGTCACTATCGACCCTGCTTCCACCACCTCCTCCGGCAGCGAGTTCCGGGCACCCACTATCCTCTGTGTAAAACACTTGCCTCGTACATCTCCTCTAAACCTTGCGCCTCACACCTTAAACCTCTGCCCCCTAGTAATTGACTCCACAAGCCTCTGACTATCCACTCTGTCTATGCCCCTCATAATTTTGTAGACCTCTATCAGGTCGCCCCTCAACCTCCGTTGTTCTAGTGAGAACAAACCAAGTTTATTCAACAACTCCTCATAGCTAATGCCCTCCATACCAGGCAACATCCTGGTAAATCTCTTCTGCACCCTCTCTAAAGCCACCACATCCTTCTGGTAGTTTTGCGACCAGAATTGAACACTATACTCCAAGTGTGGCCTAACTAAGGTTCTATACAGCTGCAACATGACTTGCCAATTCTTATACTCAATGCCCCGGCCAATGAAGGCAAGCATGCCGTATGCCTTCTTGACTACCTTCTCCACCCGTGTTGCCCGTTTCAGTGACCTGTGGACCTGTACACCTAGATCTCTCTGACTGCCAATATTCTTGAGGGTTCTACCATTCACTGTATATTCCCTACCTGCATTAGACCTTCCAAAATGCATTACCTCACATTTGTCCGGATTAAACTCCATCTGCCATCTCTCCGCCCAAGTCTCCAAATGATCTAAATCCTGCTGTATCCTCTGACAGTCCTCGTCACTATCCGCAATTCCACCAACCTTTGTGTCGTCCGCAAACTTACTAATCAGACCAGTTACATTTTCCTCCAAATCATTTATATATACTACAAACAGCAAAGATCCCAGCACTGATCCCTGCGGAACACCACTAGTCACAGCCCTCCAATCAGAAAAGCAGCCTTCCATTGCTACTCTCTGCCTTCTATGACCTAGCCAGTTCTGTATCCACCTTGCCAGCTCACCCCTGATCCCGTGTGACTTCACCTTTTGTACCAGTCTACCATGAGGGACGTTGTCAAAGGCCTTACTGAAGTCCATATAGACAACATCCACTGCCCTACCTGCATCAATCACCTTTGTGACCTCTTCGAAAAACTCTATCAAGTTAGTGAGACACGACCTCACCTTCACAAAACCATGCTGTCTCTCACTAATACATCCATTTGCTTCCAAATGGGAGTAGATCCTGTCTCGAAGAATTCTCTCCAGTAATTTCCCTACCACTGATGAAAGGCTCACCGGCCTGTAGTTCCCTGGATAATCCTTGCTACCCTTCTTAAACAAAGGAACAACATTGGCTATTGACAGTGAGGATCCAAAGATTTCTGTCAAGGTCTCAGCAATTTCCTCTCTAGCCTCCTTCAGTATTCTGGGGTAGATTCCATCAGGCCCTGGGGACTTATCTACCTTAATATTTTTCAAGACGCCCAACACCTCGTCTTTTTGGATCTCAATGTGACCCAGGCTATCTACACACCCTTCTCCAGACACAACATCCACCAATTCCTTCTCTTTGGTGAATACTGATGCAAAGTATTCATTTAGTACCTCGCCCATTTCCTCTGGCTCCACACATAGATTCCCTTGCCTATTCTTCAGGGGGCCAACCTTTTCCCTGGCTACTCTCTTGCTTTTTATGTACGTGTAAAAAGCCTTGGGATTTTCCTTAACCCTATTTGCCAATGACTTTTCATGACCCCTTCTAGCCCTCCTGACTCCTTGCTTAAGTTCCTTCCTACTTTCCTTATATTCCACACAGGCTTCGTCTGTTCCCAGCCTTCTAGCTCTGACAAGTGCCTCCTTTTTCTTTTTGACGATGCCTACAATATCTCTCGTTATCCAAGGTTCCCGAAAATTGCCGTATTTATCCTTCTTCCTCAGAGGAACATGCCGGTCCTGAATTCCTTTCAACTGACACTTGAAAGCCTCCCACATGTCAGATGTTGATTTACCCTCAAACATCCGCCCCCAATCTAGGTTCTTCAGTTCCCGCCTAACATTGTTATAATTAGCCTTCCCCCAATTTAGCACATTCACCCTAGGACCACTCTTATCCCTGTCCACGAGCACATTAAAACTTACTGAATTGTGGTCACTGTTACCGAAATGCTCCCCTACTGAAACGTCTACCACCTGGTCGGGCTCATTCCCCAATACCAGGTCCAGTACAGCCCCTTCCCTAGTTGGACTGTCTACATATTGTTTTAAGAAGCCCTCCTGGATGCTCCTTACAAACTCTGCCCCATCTAAGCCCCTAGCACTAAGTGATTCCCAGTCAATATTGGGGAAGTTGAAGTCTCCCATCACAATAACCCTGTTGTTTTACTTTTTTCCAAAATCTGTCTACCTATCTGTTCCTCTATCTCCTGCTGGCTGTTGGGAGGCCTGTAGTAAACCCCCAACATTGTGACTGCACCCTTTTTATTCCTGATCTCTACCCATATAGCCTCACTGCCATCTGAGGTGTCCTCCTGTAGTACAGCTGTGATATTCTCCCTAACCAGTAGCGCAACTCCGCCACCCCTTTTACAACCCCCTCTATTCCGCCTAAAACATCTAAATCCTGGAATGTTTAGCTGCCAATCCTGTCCTCTGATCCACCAGAGGGCAGTGGAGCGGAGCTGCTGATTGGCCATTGCAGGGGAAATTTGCATACATCCGTGTGCTCACCCTAACTTGGAGGCGTACCTGAACAAGAGACCCTAGCTGTTCAAGTGAAGACAAGCATCCAGCAGAGGGCAGTAGAGCGGAGCTGCTGATTGACCATTGCAGGGGAAATTTGCATACGTCCGTGTGCTCACCCTAACTCGGAGGTGGTTTGTGGAGGAGCTCTTGTCAAGTGACACTTAAACCCAAAACACTTCTTCAGTGTTTCCCTCCCTACCCCCTCCTCTAACCAAAAAAAATAACCGCTGTAAGGATCAAGAGGAAGGCTCGAGGGCAGGTAGAAGTGGAAAGTTGAACCGTGACGTCACAGCCTGCAGGTAAGGGATTGGCTGGTGACTGGTAAGTAGTTTTTATTTATTTTCCCTCAGGTGTTATCGCGCGGGGCGCAGAGGTTGCTGAGTGAGTGCTTGCTGAGAAGGGGAGTGAATAACAGGTAAGCTCTTTCTTTCTTTTTTTTTTACCTAGAGGGGGTGACAGGGAAGGTAGTGCAATGTTCCTCCTGCAGAATGTTTGAGGTGAGGGACGCCGTCAGTGTCCCTGCTGATTTCATCTGTGGGAAGTGCACCCATCTCCAGCTCCTCAGAAACCGTGTTAGGGAACTGGAGCTGGAGTTGGATGAACTTTGGATCATTCGGGAGGCAGAGTTGGTCATAGATAGAAGCTTCAGGGATGTAGTTACTCCGAAGAATATAGATAGATGGGTGATGGTGAGAGGGGCTGAGAGGAAGCAGTCAGTACAGGGATCCCCTGTGGCCGTTCCCCTTAGTAACAAGTATACCGCTTTGGATACTGTTGGGGGGGGGGGACTTACCAGGGTTAAGCCATGGGGTACAGGTCTCTGGCACAGAGTCTGCCCTGTTGCTCAGAAGGGAAGGGGGGAGAGGAGTAGAGCATTAGTCATTGGAGACTCCATAGTTAGGGGGATAGATAGGAGATTCTGTTGGAACGAGAGAGACTCACGGTTGGTGTGTTGCCTCCCAGGTGCCAGGGTACGTGATGTCTCGGATCGTGTTTATGGGATCCTGAAGTGGGAGGGGGAGCAGCCCCCAGTCGTGGTCCACATAGGTGCCAACGACATAGGTAGGAAAAGGAATGGGGTTGTAAGGCAGGAATTCAGGGAGCTAGGGTGGAAACTTAGATCTAGGACAAAGAGAGTTATTATCTCTGGGTTGTTACCCGTGCCACGTGATAGCGAGACATGGAATAGGGAGAGAGAGGAGTTGAACACGTGGCTACAGGGATAGTGCAGGAGGGAGGGTTTCAGATTTCTGGATAATTGGGGCTCATTCTGGGGTCGGTGGGACCTCTGCAAACAGGATGGTCTGCACCTGGACCAGAGGGGTACCAATATTCTGGGGGGGAAATTTGCTAATGCTCTTCGGGACGGTTTAAAATAGTTCAGCAGGGGCATGGGAAGCTGAATTGTAGCTCCAGTATACAGGAGGTTGAGAGTCATGAGGTCATGAGTAGGGTTTCAAAGTTGCAGGAGTGTACCGGTAGGCAGGAAGGTGGTTTAAAGTGTGTCTTCTTCAATGCCAGGAGCATCCGGAATAAGGTGGGTGAACTTGCGGCATGGGTTGGTACCTGGGACTTCAATATTGTGCCCATTTCGGAGACATGGATAGAGCAGGGACAGGAATGGTTGTTGCAGGTGCCAGGATTTAGATATTTCAGTAAGCTCAGGGAAGGTGGTAAAAGAGGGGGAGGGGTGGCATTGTTAGTCAAGGACAGTATTACGGTGGCAGAAAGGATGTTTGATGAGGACTCGTCTACTGAGGTAGTATGGGCTGAGGTTAGAAACAGGAAAGGAGAGGGCACCCTGTTAGGGGTTTTCGATAGGCCTCCGAAAAGTTCCAGAGATGTAGAGGAGAGGATTGCAAAGATGATTCTGGATAGGAGCGAAAGCAACAGGGTAGTTGTTATGGGGGACTTTAACTTTCCAAATATTGACTGGAAACGCGATAGTTTGAGTACATTAGATGGGTCCGTTTTTGTCCAATGTGTGCAGGAGGGTTTCCTGACACAGTATGTAGATCGGCCAACGAGAGGCAAGGCCATATTGGATTTGGTACTGGGTAATGAACCAGGACAGGTGTTAGATTTGGAGGTAGGTGAGCACTTTGGTGATCGTGACCACAATTCGAATACGTTTACTTTAGTGATGAAAAGGGATAGGTATATAGCGCAGGGCAAGAGTTATATCTGGGGGAAAGGCAATTATGATGCGATGAGGCAAGACTTAGGATACATCGGATGGAGAGGAAAACTGCAGGGGATGGGCACAATGGAAATGTGAAGCTTGTTCAAGGAACAGCTACTGCGTGTCCTTCATAAGTATGTACCAGTCAGGCAGGGAGGAAGTGGTCGTGTGAGGGAACCATGGTTCACTAAAGCAGTCGAAACACTTGTCAAGAGGAAGAAGGAGACTTATGTAAAGATGAGACATGAAGGTTCAGTTAGGGCGCTCGAGAGTTACAAGTTAGCTAGGAAGGACCTAAAGAGAGAGCTAAGAAGAGCCAGGAGGGGACATGAGAAGTCTTTGACAGGTAGGATCAAGGATAACCCTAAAGCTTTCTATAGATATGTCAGGAATAAACAAATGACAAGGGCCAGTCAAGGACAGTAGTGGGATGTTGTGCTTGGAGTCCGAGGAGATAGGAGAAGTGTTAAATGAATATTTTTTGTCAGTATTCACACAGGAAAAAGACAATGTTGTCGAGGAGAATACTGAGATCCAGGCTACTAGACTAGAAGGGCTTGAGGTTCATAAGGAGGAGGTGTTAGCAATTCTGGAAAGTGTGAAAATAGATAAGTCACCTGGGCCGGATGGGATTTATCCTAGGATTCTCTGGGAAGCTAGGGAGGAGATTGCTGAGCCTTTGGCCTTGATCTTTAAGTCATCTTTGTCTACAGGAATAGTGCCAGAAGACTGGAGGATAGCAAATGTTGTCCCCTTGTTCAAGAAGGGGAATAGAGATAACCCCGGTAATTATAGACCAGTGAGCCTTACTTCTGTTGTGGGAAAAATCTTGGAAAGGTTTATAAGAGATAGGATGTATAATCATCTGGAAAGGAATAATTTGGTTAGAGATAGTCAACACGGTTTTGTGAAGGGTAGGTCGTGCCTCACAAACCTTATAGAATTCTTTGAGAACGTGACCAAACAGGTGGATGAGGGTAAAGCAGTTGATGTGGTGTATATGGATTTCAGTAAAGCGTTTGATAAGGTTCCCCATGGTAGGCTACTGCAGAAAATATGGAGGCATGGGATTCAGGGTGATTTAGCAGTTTGGATCAGAAATTGGCTAGCTGGAAGAAGACAAAGGGTGGTGGTTGATGGGAAATGTTCAGACTGGAGTCCAGTTACTAGTGGTGTACCACAAGGATCTGTTTTGGGACCACTGCTGTTTGTCATTTTTATAAATGACCTGGAGGAGGGCGTAGAAGGATGGGTGAGTAAATTTGCAGATGACACTAAAGTCGGTGGAGTTGTGGACAGTGCGGAAGGATGTTGCAAGTTACAGAGGGACATAGATAAGCTGCAGCGCTGGGCTGAGAGGTGGCAAATGGAGTTTAATGCAGAAAAGTGTGAGTTGATTCATTTTGGAAGGAATAACAGGAAGACTGAGTACTGGGCTAATGGTAAGATTCTTGGCAGTGTGGATGAGCAGAGAGATCTCGGTGTCCATGTACATAGATCCCTGAAAGTTGCCACCCAGGTTGAGAGAGTTGTTAAGAAGGCGGACGGTGTGTTAGCTTTTATTGGTAGAGGGATTGAGTTTCAGAGCCATGAGGTCATGTTGCAGCTATACAACACTCTGGTGCGGCCGCATTTGGAGTATTGCGTGCAATTCTGGTCACCGCATTATAGGAAGGATGTGGAAGCTTTGGAAAGGGTGCAGAGGAGATTTACCAGAATGTTGCCTGCTCTGGAGGGAAGATCTTATGAGGAAAGGCTGAGGGACTTGAGGTTGTTTTCGTTGGAGAGAAGAAGGTTAAGAGGTGACTTAATTGAGGCATACCAGATGATCAGAGGATTGAATAGGGTGGACAGTGAGAGCATTTTTCCTCGGATGGTATTGTCTAGCACGAGGGGACATACCTTTAAATTGAGGAGAGATAGATATAGGACAGACGTCAGAGGTAGGTTCTTTACTCAGAGAGTAGTAAGGGTGTGGAATGCCCTGCCTGCAACAGTAGTGGACTCGCCAACACTAAGGGCATTCAAATGGTCATTGGATAGACATATGGATGATAAGGGTATAGTGTAGATGGGCTTTAGAGTGGTTTCACAGGTTGGCGCATCATCGAGGGCAGAAGGGCCTGTACTGCGCTGTAATGTTCTATGTTCTATATTCCCTCAACCAGGTCTCTGTGATGGCAACAACATCATAGTTCCAAGTACTAATCCGGGCTCTAAATTCATCTGCCTTACCCGTGATACTTCTTTTTTTTTTTTAAATAATTTTTATTAAAAGTTTTCATAAAATATCAATAACAAAATGAGAGAAAAAATAACCCAACAGGGTTAAGTACAAAACACAATCCAAAAAAACAACCCCCAAACCCCTCCCCCCTGTACCTAAATAATAAATTAACATTTACACCCCGACTTAAGACAACAGGTGTATACACCCCCTCAGACCCTTCCAGTGTAAATAACATAAACAAAAATAAAGTAAACCCCCCCCCCCACCCCCCGAGCTGCTGCTGCCATTGACCAATGTCTATCGTTCTGCCAGAAAGTCTAAGAACGGTTGCCACCGCCTAAAGAACCCTTGTACCGACCCTCTCAAGGCAAATTTCACCCTCTCCAATTTAATGAACCCTGCCATATCGCTGATCCAGGATTCCACACTTGGGGGCCTCGCATCTTTCCACTGAAGGAGAATCCTTCGCCGGGCTACCAGGGATGCAAAGGCCAGAATTCCGGCCTCTTTCGCCTCCTGCACTCCCGGCTCCTCTGCCACCCCAAATATTGCGAGCCCCCACCCGTGATACTTCTTGCATTAAAACATATGCACTTCAAGCCACCAGACCCGCTGTGTTCAGCAACACCTCCCTGTCTGCTCTGCCTCAGAGCCATACTGACCCTATTCCCTAGTTCTCCCTCAATGCTCTCACCTTCTGACCTATTGCTCCCGTGCCCACCCCCCTGCCATACTAGTTTAAACCCTCCCGTGTGACACTAGCAAACCTCGCGGCCAGGATATTTATGCCTCTCTAGTTTAGATGCAACCCATCCTTCTTATACAGGTCACACCTGCCCCGGAAAAGCACCCAGTGGTCCAGATAACAGAAACCCTCCCTCCTACACCAGCTGTTTAGCCACGTGTTCAGCTGCTCTATCTTCCTATTTCAAACCTCACTGGCACGTGACACAGGGAGTAATCCCGAGATTACAACCCTCGAGGTCCTGTCTTTGAACTTTCTGCCTCGCTCCCTGAACTCCTGCTGCAGGACCTCATGCCCCTCCCTGCCTATGTCGTTAGTACCAATATGTACAACGACCTCTGCCTGTTTACCCTCCCCCTTCGGGATGCCCGCTACCCATTCGGAGACATCCTGGACCCTGGCACCAGGGAGGCAAGATACCACCCTGGAGTCTCTTTCACGTCCACAGAAGCGCCTATCTGTGCCCCTGACTATAGAGTCCCCTATTACTATTGCTCTTCTGCTCTTTGACCCTCCCTTCTGAACATCAGAGCCAGCCGTGGTGCCACTGCTCTGGTTGCTGCTGTTTTCCCCTGATAGGCTATCCCCCCCCGACAGTATCCAAAGGGGTATACCAATGCACCCAGTTACTGGTTCAGCATCTCCGAGCGAGGGGCAATGCTGCACAGCTTCAGTAGCTTCACAGAACACAAACGTACTGGTGATTAGAGCTGAAAAAGTTTGATTAAACATGGGGGCGAACAGTATTGAAGAAGGGAGGAGAGATGGATTCTATTGCAAACCATTAAATATTCTGTTCTCACTACACAAGAAGGATATTGCTTGAACACTATGAAGCTGTCTTGTATAAGTTAGAAGGAAAGAATACTGAACTATTGTAAGGGACCTTGATGCTTATTTCCCTTCTTATTTTGGCTCTTACATTTTGGATCCTAGGATGATTATTGGACATTAGTCTTTAAAGTAAGTGGCCTGTATCTTTAAATCAAACAGGAATAATCCAGAAGGCTGTGCTTGTTTAAACTATAAGCTACAGATTGGCTGACATTAGTGACAGAGAGATGGTTTGGGACTCAGTTGGGATTGATTGATTGGTGGCCAATAAATGGATTCTGTCGGTAACAGGTGGTGATTGGATATTATTCTACTGGATGGCTTTTCAGAGTCCTGGGACACCAGTTTGGTTTCAATTTTGATTCTGGCAGCATGGTGATCAGATCCAACTAACTCTCTCCAGAAAGATCAGCTAACTCTCCCCAGAAATATCCAACTAACCCTCTCCATAAGATCCAACTAACTCTCCCAGATAGATCCAACTAACCCTCTCAGAAAGATCCTACTAACTCGCTCAGAACGATCCTACTAACTCGCTCAGAAAGATCCGACTAATTCTCTCAGAAAGATCCGACTAACTCTCCCAGATAGATCCAACTAACTCGCTCAGAAAGATCCAACTAACCCATTTCAGAAATATCCAACTAATTCTCTCAGAAAGATCCAACTAACTCTCTCAGAAAGATCCAACTAACTCTCTCAGAAATATTCAACTAACTCTCCCCAGAAAGATCCAACTAACTATCCCCAGAAAGATCCAACTAACTCCCTCAGAAAGATCCAACTAACTCTCTCAGAAAGATCCACCAAACGCTCTCAGAAAGATCCAACTAACTCTCTCAGAAAGATCCAACTAACTCTCCCCAGATAGATTCAACTAACTCTCCCCAGATAGAGCCACCTAACTCTCTCAGAAAGATCCAACTCACTCTCTCCATAAGATCCAACTAACTCTGCCCAGATAGAGCCACCTAACTCTCTCAGAAAGATCTAACTCACTCTCTCCATAAGATCCAACTAACTCTCCCCAGAAAGATCCAACTAACTCTCCCAGAAAGAAACAACTAACTCTCTCAGTTAGATCCCAAAAAACTCTCTCAGAAAGATCCAATGAACTCTCTCAGAAAGATCCAACTAACTCGCTCAAGAAGATCCACCTAACTCTCCCCAGTGTTATGGGCCAGGGTTTAGAGAACCCCAAAGTGTATCATGGAGTTCACCTGACCCACAACCTGTCATAGATTGTGGTATGGGGAGCACATGGCCCACTCTACAGGTATGGTACAGCAGAAATGGAAAAGTATTTTTTAAAGCAAAACAATCATTATTCTATGAACTCAAGTTAACCTTTATAAAACATAGTGAACATCTTAGCAACCATCAATTCAAATACAACCCCCAAAGACTACAACACTAAGTAAACCTTTAAGCTTTCTTTTTTAACATCCTTAGAAACAAAACCTTTATCAGAAGGACATCAGGTTAAAGACACTACTGAAAACATTTATAATTCTGAATTCACCAAATGGTGAAGCGACAGTCTTTTGATGGCAGAGAGAACAGCAGTACACCTGCTTGGTCTGGCTTCAGCTCCAAACTGAAAACTAAACTAAAACTCACCCTGCAGCCTGCTCAAAAACAAGAGTAAAAAGCTGACAGACAGCCCAGCTCCACCGACTCTCTGACATCACTGCAGTAGTAAACACCCATTTCTTAAAGGTACTCTCACTACAGATATTTATATACATACACATTTATAAACACCCATTTCTTAAAGTTACTCTCACAACAGATATTTATATACACACCCATTTATGAACACCCATTTATTAAAGGTACTCTCACATGACACCTCCCCCCAAGAAAAAAGAATAAACCATCAACTTCAAGATGGTTTCATTTTTCATCTTTTCACTATCCTTTAAGAAATGCACACAATAAATATACTTTTTCATTTCAAAAAACAACACACGCAAACAGGTATAATAATATAGCCCTTTTTTTTAAAATTCTTCTTCCTCCAACTGAAATCCTTCTCGATTGACAGTCTCTTTGAACAAGAAGGTCTCTGCACAATCTATCCATTTCTCTACACCTCGGCATTTCTCTTTAAAGTCGGATACTTTAGTTCAATCTGATCACAGAGTCCCTTGCAATTCTCCAACACTGGAGCATTGGTTATCACAGCTTTCAGGCAGTCAGATGCCTGTTGAGACTCCGCTGTCCACTGGAATTTGTTATGCTTCTTGAGCAAGTCGATCAGTGGAGCAACCACACTACAAAACATGTGCACAAATGTTCGATCAAATCCACTCATGCCAAGAAATCGCATTATTTCCCTTCATCTTGAGGGTATCAGAAACTCCTCAATAACTGTTGGTTTCCCAACCCGTGTGACAATTCGACCCTGTCCGATTATATGGCCAAGGAAAGTGACTTGGGCTTTTCCAAATTCACTTTTGGCTAGGTTTATCACCAAACAGGCCTCCTAAAGTTGATCGAATAACTCCATCAGATGTTTCAAAAGTTCTGTCCATGTCTGGCTGAAAATTACCAGATTGTCGATGTGTACCGCACAATTGGGTAATCCTGAAACGACTTTCTTAGTTAACCGTCGAAATGTAGCTGGGGCATTTTCCATGCCAAATGGCATAACTTTGAACTAGTATATACCATCTGGAGTCATAAAAGCTGAAATCTCCTTCGCCCTTTAACCTGCCATTAACCTTTAAGTAAATCCAGTTTGGAAATAAAAGCTGATTGTCCCAATTTCTCAATGCAATCCTCCAAATGTGGGACAGGATAAGAGTCCATTCTTGTAACTGCATCAACCTTTCTATAGTCCACACGCAACCGTTGGGTAACGTCTGGTTTAGGTACTATCACTTTGGGTGAGCTCCATTGGCTGCAACCCACTTCAATTCTGCCATTTTTAAGCATACTCTCAATCTCTTTGTTAACCTGTGCCAATTTAAAGGGTGAAGTCTGTATGGATGTTGTTTGATTGGAACAGCATTTCCCACATCTACATCATGTATAGCCATTTTAGAACTTCCCAATTTATCTCACCCATGTGTATCACAAACTTGCCCATGTGATATCAATAACTCTTTCAGGTCAGTTCGTTTTTCCTCTGGAAGGTAACTCAACAATTTATCCCAATTTTAAGAACATCCTTGTTTTCCAATTTAATTTGAGGTACGTCAAATTCACAGTCATCTGGATTTAATTCATCACTTTGAGTTAGAATCATTAAAACCTCCTTTTTCTCTCCTTCCCTTTCAAAGTACCTTTTAAGCAATTTCACATGACACACTCAGTGAGGCTTCCTTCTATCTGGTGTTTTCGCCACATAATTCACCTCACTTAATTTCCTTTCAATCTGATAAGGTCCACAAAATCTGGCTTTTAAAAGTTCACCTACCACTGGTAACACTAAAACTTTATCTCCACTGGCAAAACTACGACTTTGGATTTCTTGTCCGCTACCCGTTTCATCACATTTTGTGCAACTTTTAAATGCTGTCTAGCCAGTTCACCTGCTCTATTTTATCGTTCCCTAAAATTTGATACATAATCCAATAATGTAATTTTCAATTTCTCATTCACCAAATTTTTCTTAATCAACTCAAGTGGTCCTCTTACCTCATGACCAAAAATTAGTTCAAAAGGACTAAATTTGGTTGACTCATGAGGTGCATCCCTAATTGCAAACAGTACGAATGGAATTCCTTTATCCCAATCCTCTGGATAATCTTGACAATAAGCCCTCAACATTGTCTTTAATGTCTGATGCCACCTTTCTAACACTCCCTGCGATTCTGGATGGTACGCAGTTGATTTAAATTGTTTTATTCCTCAGCTATCCATAACTTCTTTGAAAAACCTGGAGGTAAAATTTGATCATTGATCCGATTGTATTTCTGTGGGTCGTCCATACTGAGTAAAGAATTTTAGTAACTCCTCCACAATCTTTTTAGCTGTACTATTACGTACTGGAATGGCCTCTGGAAACCTAGTAGACACATCCATTATCATCAAATGATATTGATTCCCACTTTTTGTTTTACGAAGCGGTCCTACGCAATCAATTAGGACCCTTGTAAAAGGTTCCTCAAATGCTCGAATGGGTATTAAGGACGCTGGTTTTATCACTGCTTGAGGTTTCCCGATCACTTGACATGTGTGACATGATCGACAAAATCTCACTACATCTTTATGTAGTCCAGGCCAATAAAAATGTTTCTGGATTTTAGCTTGAGTTTTCCTTATTCCCAAATGACCTCCCACTGGTACCTCATGTGCAACTCGCAACACCTCCTTTCTATACCCTACCGGCAATATTACTTAAGAACATAGAACAGTACAGCAGAGAACAGGCCCTTTGGCCCTCGATGTTGTGCCGAGCATTGTCCAAAACCTTCCTTGTCATTCTGGTGTGCTCCATGTGCCTATCCAAAAACCGCTTGAAAGTTACTAAAGTGTCCGACTCCACTATCACAGCAGGCAGTCCATTCCACACCCTAACCACTCTCTGAGTAAAGAACCTACCTCGGACATCCCTCCTATATCTCCCACCCTGAATCTTATAGTTATGCCCCCTTGTAACAGCTACATCCACCCGAGGAAATAGTCTCTGAACGTCCACTCTATCTAACCCCTCCTTATCTTATAAACCTCTATTAAGTCGCCTCTCAGCCTCCTCCGCTCCAAAGAGAAAAGCCCTAGCTCCCTCAACCTTTCCTCATAAGACCTATCCTCCAAACCAGGCAGCATCCTGGTAAATCTCCTTTGCACCCTTTCCAATGCTTCCACATCCTTCCTATAATGATGTGACCAGAACTGCACACAATGCTCCAAATGTGGTCTCACGAGGGTCATGTATAGTTGCAGCATAACCCCGCAGCTCTTAAACTCAAGCCCCCTATTAATAAATGCTAACACACTATAAGCCTTCTTCACGGCTCTATCCCCTTGAGTGGCAACCTTCAGAGATCTGTGGACATGAACCCCAAGATCTCTCTGTTCCTCCACATTCCTCAACACCCTGCCGTTGACCCTGTAATCTGCATTCATATTTTTTCTACCAAAATGAATCACCTCGCACTTATCAGGGTTAAACTCCATCTGCCATTTTTTGGCCCAGCTCTGCATCCTATCAATGTCTCTTTGCAGCCTACAACAGCCCTCCACCTCATCCACTACTCCACCAATCTTGCTGTCATCAGCAAATTTACTGACCCACCCTTCAGCCCCTCCTCCAAGTCATTGATAAAAATCCCAAATAGCAGAGGACCCGGCACTGATCCCTGTGGTACACCGCTGGTAACTGGTCTCCAGTCTGAAAATGTTCCATCCACCACCACCCTCTGTCTTCTATGTGATAGCCAGTTACTTATCCAATTGGCCAAATTTCCCTCTATCCCACACCTCCTTACTTTTTTCATGAGCCGACCATGGGGAACCTTATCAAACGCCTTACTTGATGGATTTCTGCCCACTTTTCATCCGCCTGCATATGTAAAGGACTCCATTTTCTCATCAAGACATCACTTTTAGGGTAATAACTCTCTGGTATACTCTCCGATTCCTCTTCCGAGTATGCTTTCTGACACATCCGTTTTATTTCTATATCTTTTTGTTGTAACTCCGCCAATTTTCCTGAACTAAAAATATCCGCCTCATCCTCCACCTGTTCTTGTTCTTTTTCAACCATCTGATCAGAAATCGTTTCTGATAATTGCACTTCAACTTCATCTTCACTCTTTGATTTAGCCTCTTGTATTAACCTGTGACTTTGCGACCTTGTTACTACACTATCCGGAAAACTCCCAGGATATTCGTCCTTCTACACTTCAGTTGTCTGATTTTCCACTGGTTTATCAACCACAGTAGGCATCACTCCCTCCTGCGATCCAGCTATATCATTACCCAAGATAAACTGTATTCCTGGACAAGATAGTTTCTCTATTACTCCTACTACCACTTCACCACTCTTCATTGGACTTCCAATCTTACCTTATATAATGGAACACTGCTCCTCTCACCCTGAATTCCACATTTTATCACCTTTTCTGGCAATATTCTTCCCAAACTACATAACTCCTCATCTCTTACCATTAAAGATTGACTAGCGCCCGTATGTCTTAAAATTGTGACTTCTTCGCCTGCTCCTCCCGATACACATGAGTAAACTTTACCCACACAAGTAAATTCTTTAAAGAGATCAGGCACCTTCTTATCAATCACCTCTTCATCAGGCTGTACAATCTTTTGTACCTGCTTCGCTCCACTTGGGCTTTCCTTTACCACTTTAACAAACCCCACTGTCTTATTCTGTTTTACCACATCAGCCTTCCCAGTGCTTTTCTTCAACCACCAACACTGTAACTTTACATGGCCTAGTTTATTATAGTGAAAACACTTGAAACTTTTCATATCTATTCCACCCTCCTGGATTTCTTTTTTAGTCTGAGGTACACTCCCCTTAATATCGCCCATCAGATCACTTTTACCTTTACCACTTGAGTATTACTCATGTCGCCAGTTTCTATCCCTCACAGGCTGAAACTGATGTCGGAAACCAAGCTTTGATTTATGAACTAATTCATAATCATCTGCCATTTCTGCTGCTAATCTCGCAGTTTTAACCCTCTGATCTTCCACATGAGTTCTCACTACATCAGGAATTGAATTTTTAAACTCCTCCAAAAGTATAATTTCTCTGAGAGCTTTGGTCAATACGTATGGTCTATTTTCAAAGCCCTTATCCACCTATCAAAATTACTCTGTTTGAGCCTTTCAAACTCCATGTATGTTTGACCAAATTCTTCCCTTAAATTTCTAAACCTTGGTCTGTAGGCTTCATGTACTAGGCCATGTAAAGTTACAGTGTTGGTGGTTGAAGAAAAGCACTGGGAAGGCTGATGTGGTAAAACAGAACAAGACAGTGGGGTTTGTTAAAGTGTTCATATGCACCTAAGATGGATTTTTTTCACCTCCTCATACGACTCAGATACCTCCTCTAATAGTGATGCATACACTTCACTAGCTCTACCTACCAGCTTTGTTTGAATCAGTAACACCCACATGTCCTGTGGCCATTTCATTTGTTTAGCCACCTTCTCAAATGAAATGAAAAAGGCTTCTACCTCCTTCTCGTCAAAACTTGGCAATGCTTGGACATATTTAAACAGATCCCCATCACGCCTTCGACTATCATGCTCTTTCTCACTATCCTCATCACTATCATCCAACTGTACGTGTCCCTTTACGCCTGCCAATTTTAACTGACTGTCATGTTTCATGGCCATTTTCTGAAGTTCAAACTCTCTCTCTTTATCTTTTTCCCTGATCTGTATCTCCCTTTCTCTTTCTTTGTTCTGCTGGGGCTATTCTTTCTGTTTTCCTTTCTGCTCTCTCTTTTTCCTCTCTCTCTCTTTTTCTTTCTCTTTCTTTTTCCTCTCTCTCTCTTTCTCTCTCTCTATCTTTTCCCTCTCTCTTTCATATTCAAGCTGCTTTAATTCTTTTTCACGTTCCATTTATTTAATTTGCAACTGAATTTTTGCTATTTCCAATTAATCAAACTGTATCTCAGGCAACTTTAAATGCTTAGCTACTGCCATAACGACCTCATCTTTTCGCATTTTGTCAGGTAATGTCTTTTTGTTTTTTTTGTTCTTTTTTTCATTTTTTTTTACAAATTTAGAGTATCCAATTATTTTTTCCAATTAAGGGGCAATTTAGCGTGGCCAATCCGCCTATCCTGCACATCTTTGGTTGTGGGGGTGAAACCTCACCCGGCCCGGACACGGAAAGGATTGACAGATTGATATCTCCCCATGGGGAGAATGTGCAAACTCCACACGGACAGTGACCCAGGGCCGGGATTCGAACCCAGGTCCTCAGTGCCATAGGCAGCATTGCTAACAACTGTGCCACCGTGCTGCCCTTGTCAGGTAATGTAAACTGCAATATTTTTGCCAAATCTAACAGTCTGCTTTTAGTCTCTGTCCTCAAGGTACTGCGTGTGGCAGTCTCCACCCCCAAAAACTTCAGAGCCTCTGAAAGAGCCATTGTCCACAACACACTCTCCACTTAAACTAGAATACCACACCTGAAAAGCAACCACAATATGCTCACCCCTCACTATCTTTAAGTTCACTAAGCCAATCCAATAGATAGACTTTTATCCAGGACGAGCCCACAATTTGTTATGGGCCAGGGTTTGGAGAACCCCAAAGTGTATCATGGAGTATACCTGACCCACAACTTTGAATAGATTGTGGTATGGGGAGCACACGGCCCACTCTACAGGCAGAAATGGAAAAGTATTTTTTAAAGCAAAACAATGTTAATTCTATGAACTCAAGTTAACCTTTTTATAACATACAGTGAACATCTTAGCAACCATTAATTCTAATACAACCCCCAAAGACCACAACACAAAGTAAACCTTTAATCTTTCCTTGCTGTTATAGTGCGGGGCGCAGTGGTTGCTGAGTGAGTGCTTGCTGAGAAGGGGAATACATTTTTTAAAAATTTACTGTTGGGGGTTTCCAGCTGAATCCGGTCGGAGTGAGGACAGAGTGACTGCTGGGTAAGTAGTAAAGATTTAAATTGTTTGCGCGGGCCCATAACAACTGATTGCTGTTATCGTGCAGGGTGCAGTGGTTGCTGGTTCTGTGTTTTATTTTTATCTGTTTTTAAGTTGGGCGGTTCCTAAACCCGAGACACTAAACTTGTCATGTCCCCCACCCTTCCACCTCCTCTAACCTAAGGGGTAGAGTGAATAACAGGTAAGCTTTTTCTTTCTTTCATTTTCTTGTTTTTATCCGCAAGTTATTTAGGGGGGGATTGCAGGAAAGGCAGTGCAATGTTCCTCCTGCAGAATGTTTGAGGTGAGGGACGCCGCCAGTGTCCTTGCTGATTTCACCTGTGGGAAGTGCACCCATCTCCAGCTCCTCAGAAATCGTGTTAGGGAACTGGAGCTGGAGCTGGATGAACTTCGGATCATTGGGGAGGCAGAGGTGGTCATAGATAGTAGCTTCAGGGATGTAGTTACTCCGAAGAATCAAGATAGATGGGTGACGGTGAGAGGGGCTGGGAGGAAGCAGTCAGTGCAGGGATCCTCTGTGGTCATTCCCCTCAGTAACAAGTATACCGCTTTGGATACTGTTGAGGGCGATGACCTACCAGGGGTAAGCCACGGTGAACGGATCTCCAGCACTGAGGCTCAGAAGGGAAGGATGGAGAGCATAGAACATAGAACATTACAGCGCAGTACAGGCCCTTCGGCTCTCGATGTTGCGCCGACCTGTGAAACCAATCTAAAGCCCATCTACACTATTCCCTTATCGTCCATATGTCTATCCAATGAGCATTTGAATACCCTTAGTGTTGGCGAGTCCACTACTGTTGCAGGCAGGGCATTCCACTCCCTTACTACTCTCTGAGTAGGAGCAGGAGAGCAATAGTTATTGGGGACTCGATACAGGGACAGGCAGATGGTTCTGTGGCAACGAAAGTGACTCACGGATGGTATGTTGCCTACAGGTTGCCAGGGTGCGTGACATCTCGGACCATGCTTTCAGAATCCTTAAGGGGTGGGGGAACAGTCACAAGTCGTGGTCCACATCGGTACCAACGACATAGGTAGGAGAACGGATGGGGATTTAAAACAGGAATTTAGGGAGCGAGGGTGGAAGCGGAGAGCCAGGTCAAACCATGTTGGCATCTCTGGTTTGCGCCGGTGCCACGTGCTAGCGAGTCGAGGAACAGGGAGAGAGTGCAGATTAACACGTGGCTGCAGGGATGGTGTAGGAGGGAGGGTTTCAGGTACATGGATAATTGGAGCACATTCTGGGGAAGGTGGGACCTGTACAGACAGGACAGTTTGCACCTGAACCAGAGGGGCACCAATATCCTGGGAGGGAAATTTGCTACGGCTCTTCGGGGGGGGGGGTTTAAACTAATTTTTCAGGGGGATGGGAAAATGAGCTGTAGTCCAGAAGCCAGTGTAGAGAGTAGTGAGGTACTGAGGAGGGTATCAAGGTCGCAGGAGTGTACCGGCAGACAGAAAGGTGGGTTGAAGTGTGTCTACTTCAATGCAAGGAGCATCCAGAATAAGGTAGGTGAACGTGGAGCGTGGATTGGTACCTGGGACTATGATGTTGTGGGCATTACGGAGACATGGGGCGAAATTCTCCCCCAACGGCGGAATGTCCGCCGACTGGCGCCAAAGCCGGCGCCAATCAGATGGGCATCGCGCCGGCCCAAAGGTGCGGAAGGCTCCACATCTTTGGCGGCCTAGCCCCAACATTGAGGGGCTAGGCCGGCGCCGGAGGGATTTCCGCCCCGCCAGCTGGCGGAAATGGTGTTTGTTTCCCCGCCAGCTGGCGCGGAAATGCGGCGCATGCGCGAGAGCGTCAGCGGCCGCTGTCAGTTTCCCGGCGCAAGCGCGGGAGCCTCAGTGGCCGCTGTCAGTTTACCGCGCATGCGCAGTGGGGAGAGTCTCTTCCGCCTCCGCCATGGTGGAGGCCGTGGCGGAGGCGGAAGGGAAAGAGTGCCCCCACGGCACAGGCCCGCCCGCGGATCGGTGGGCCCCGATCGCGGGCCAGGCCACCGTGGGGGCACCCCCCGGGGTCAGATCGCCCCGGCCCCCCCCCCCCCAGGGCCCCGGAGCCCGCCCACGCTGCCTGGTCCCGCCGGTAAATACCAGGTTTGATTTACGTCGGCGGGACAGGCAAATCCTGGGCGGGACTTCGGCCCATCCGGGCCGGAGAATCCAGCGGGGGGTCCCGCCAACCGGCGCGGCCGGATTCCCACCCCCGCCCAATCTCCGGGAGCAGAGACTTCGGCGGGGGCGGGGGCGGGATTCACGGCGGCCAACGGCCATTCTCCGACCCGGCGGGGGGTCGGAGAATGACGCCCATGGTTAGAACAGGGACAGGAATGGTTGTTGGAGGTTCTGGGGTATAGATGTTTCAGTAAGAGTAGGGAAGCTGGTAAAAGAGGTGGAGGAGTAGCATTGCTAATCAAGGATAGTTTAACAGCTGCAGAAAGGCAGTTCGATGGGGGATCTGCCTACTGAGGTAATATGGGCTGAAGTTAGAAATAGAGCTTGGATTAGTACTTGGAACTATGATGTTGTTGCCATTACAGAGACCTGGTTGAGGGAAGGGCAGGACTGGCAGCTAAACATTCCAGGATTTAGATGTTTCAGGCGGGATAGAGGAGGATGTAAAAGGGGTGGCGGAGTTGCGCTACTGGTTAGGGAGAATATCACAGCTGTACTGCGGGAGGATACCTCAGAGAGCAGTGAGGCTAAATGGGTAGAGATCAGGAATAAGAAGGGTGCAGTCACAATGTTGGGGGTTTACTACAGGCCTCCCAACAGCCAGCGGGAGATAGAGGAGCACATAGGTAGACAGATTTTGCAAAAGAGTAAAAACAACAGGGTTGTGGTGATGGGAGACTTCAACTTCCCCAATATTGACTGGGACTCACTTAGTGCCAGGGGCTTAGACGGGACGGAGTTTGTAAGGAGCATCCAGGAGGGCTTCTTAAAACAATATGTAGACAGTCCAACTAGGGAAGGGGCAGTACTGGACCTGGTATTGGGGAATGAGCCCGGCCAGGTGGTAGATGTTTCAGTAGGGGAGCATTTCGGGAACAGTGACCACAATTCAGTAAGTTTTAAAGTGCTGGTGGACAAGGATAAGAGTGGTCCTAGGATGAATGTGCTAAATTGGGGAAAGGCTAATTATAACAATATTAGGCGGGAACTGAAGAACATAGATTGGGGGCGGATGTTTGAGGGCTAATCAACATCTGACATGTGGGAGGCTTTCAAGTGTCAGTTGAAAGGAATTCAGGACCGGCATTTTCCTGTGAGGAAGAAGGATAAATACGGCAATTTTCGGGAACCTTGGATAACGAGAGATATTGTAGGCCCCGTCAAAAAGAAAAAGGAGGCATTTGTCAGTGTTAAAAGGCTGGGAGCAGACGAAGCCTGTGTGGAATATAAGGAAAGTAGGAAGGAACTTAAGCAAGGAGTCAGGAGGGCTAGAAGGGGTCACGAAAAGTCATTGGCAAATAGGGTTAAGGAAAATCCCAAGGCTTTTTACACGTACATAAAAAGCAAGAGGGTAGCCAGGGAAAGGGTTGGCCCACTGAAGGATAGGCAAGGGAATCTATGTGTGGAGCCAGAGGAAATGGGTGAGGTACTAAATGAATACTTTGCATCAGTATTCACGAAAGAGAAGAAATTGGTAGATGTTGAGTCTGGAGAAGGGTGTGTAGATAGCCTGGGTCACATTGAGATCCAAAAAGACGAGGTGTTGGGTGTCTTAAAAAACATTAAGCTAGATAAGGCCCCAGGGCCTGATGGGATCTACCCCAGAATACTGAAGGAGGCTGGAGAGGAAATTGCTGAGGCCTTGACAGAAATCTTTGGATCCTCACTGCCTTCAGGTGATGTCCCGGAGGACTGGAGAATAGCCAATGTTGTTCCTCTGTTTAAGAAGGGTAGCAAGGATAATCCAGGGAACTACAGGCCGGTGAGCCTTACTTCAGTGGTAGGGAAATTACTGGAGAAAATTCTTCGAGACAGGCTCTACTCCCATTTGGAAGCAAATGGACGTATTAGTGAGAGGCAGCATGGTTTTGTGAAGGGGAGGTCGTGTCTCACTAACTTGATAGAGTTTTTCGAGGAGGTCACTAGATGATTGATGCAGGTAGGGCAGTGGATGTTGTCGATATGGACTTTGGTAAAGCCTTTGGCAAGGTCCCTCATGGTAGACTAGTACAAAAGGTCAAGTCACACGGGATCAGGGGTGAGCTGGCAAGGTGGATACAGAACTGGCTAGGTCATAGAAGGCAGAGAGTAGCAATGGAAGGATGCTTTTCTAATTGGAGGGCTGTGACCAGTGGTGTTCCACAAGGATCAGTGCTGGGACCTTTGCTGTTTGTAGTATATATAAATGATTTGGAGGAAAATGTAGCTGGTCTGATTAGTAAGTTTGCAGACGACACAAAGGTTGGTGGAATTGCGGATAGCGATGAGGACTGTCAGAGGATACAGCAGGATTTAGATTGTTTGGAGACTTGGGCGGAGAAATGGCAGATGGAGTTTAATCCGGACAAATGTGAGGTAATACATTTTGGAAGGTCTAATGCAGGTAGGGAATATACAATAAATGGTAGAACCCTCAAGAGTACTGAAAGTCAAAGAGATCTAGGAGTACAGGTCCACAGGTCACTGAAAGGGGCAACACAGGTGGAGAAGGTAGTCAAGAAGGCATACGGCATAGAACATAGAACATAGAACATAGAACAATACAGCGCAGTACAGGCCCTTCGGCCCACGATGTTGCACCGAAACAAAAGCCATCTAACCTACACTATACCATTATCATCCATATGTTTATCCAATAAACTTTTAAATGCCCTTAATGTTGGCGAGTTCACTACTGTAGCAGGTAGGGCATTCCACGGCCTCACTACTCTTTGCGTAAAGAACCTACCCCTGACCTCTGTCCTATATCTATTACCCCTCAGTTTAAGGCTATGTCCCCTCGTGCTAGCCATTTCCATCCGCGGGAGAAGGCTCTCACTGTCCACCCTATCTAACCCTCTGATCATTTTGTATGCCTCTATTAAGTCTCCTCTTAACCTTCTTCTCTCTAACGAAAACAACCTCAAGTCCATCAGCCTTTCCTCATAAGATTTTCCCTCCATACCAGGCAACATCCTGGTAAATCTCCTCTGCACCCGTTCCAAAGCCTCCACGTCCTTCCTATAATGCGGTGACCAGAACTGTACGCAATACTCCAAATGCGGCCGTACCAGAGTTCTGTACAGCTGCAACATGACCTCCTGACTCCGGAACTCAATCCCTCTACCAATAAAGGCCAACACTCCATAGGCCTTCTTCACCACCCTATCAACCTGGGTGGCAACTTTCAGGGATCTATGTACATGGACACCTAGATCCCTCTGCTCATCCACACTTTCAAGAACTTTTCCATTAGCCACATATTCCACATTCCTGTTTTTCCTTCCAAAGTGAATCACCTCACACTTCTCTACATTAAACTCCATTTGCCACCTCTCAGCCCAGCACTGCAGCTTATCTATATCCCTCTGTAACCTGCATGCTTGCCTTCATTGGCCGGGGCATTGAGTATAAGAATTGGCAAGTCATGTTGCAGCTGTATAGAACCTTAGCTAGGCCACACTTGGAGTATAGTGTTCAATTCTGGTCGCCACACTACCAGAAGGATGTGGAGGCTTTAGAGAGGGTGCAGAAGAGATTTACCAGAATGTTGCCTTGTATGGAGGGCATTAGCTATGAGGAGCGGTTGAATAAACTCGGTTTGTTCTCACTGGAACGAAGGAGGTTGAGGGGCGACCTGATAGAGGTCTACAAAATTATGAGGGGCATAGACAGAGTGGATACTCAGAGGCTTTTCCCCGGGGTAGAGGGGTCAATTACTAGGGGGCATAGGTTTAAGGTGAGAGGGGCAAGGTTTAGAGTAGATGTACGAGGCAAGTTTTTTAGCAGAGGGTAGTGGGTGCCTGGAACCCGCTACCGGAGGAGGTGGTGGAAGCAGGGACGATAGTGACATTTAAGGGGCATCTTGACAAATACATGAATAGGATGGGACTAGAGGGATATGGACCCAGGAAGTGTAGAAGATTGTAGTTTAGTCGGGCAGCATTGTCGGCACGGGCTTGGAGGGCCGAAGGGCCTGTTCCTGTGCTGTACATTTCTTTGTTCTTTATTTGTTTGAAAGGAGCGGTCACGGTGTTAGGAGTTTTCTATAGGCCCCCAAATAGTAATAGAGATGTGGAGGAAGAAATTGCAAAACAGATTATGGATAGGTGTGGAGGTCTCAGGGTAGTTGTCATGGGTGACTTTAACTTTCCAAATATTGATTGGAACCTCTGGAGGCCGAACAGTTCGGATGGGCAGTTTTTGTACAATGTGTGCAAGAGGGTTTCCTGACACAATATGTGGATATGCCGGCAAGAGGTGGGGCCACATTGGATTTGGTACTGGGTAATGAACCGGGCCAAGTGTTAGATTTGTTTGTGGGAGAGCACTTTGGAGATAGTGACCACACTATCTTTCACTATTGCAATGGGGAGGAATAGGGCCATACAGCAGGGCAAGGTTTATAATTGGGGGAGGGGTAATTATGATGCGATTAGGCAAGAATTGGGGAGCATAAGATGGGAACAGAAACTGTCAGGGAAAGGCACAAATGAAAAGTGGAGCTTGTTCAAGGAACAAATACTGCGTGTCCTTTATAGGTATGTCCCTGTCAGGCGGAGAGGAAATGGCCATGTGAGGGAACCATGGTTCACAAAAGAGGTTGAATGTCTTGTCAAGAGGAAAAAGGAAGTGTATGTAAGGATGAGAAAACAAGGTTCAGTTGGGTCACTTGAGGGTTACAAGGTAGCAAGGAATGAGTTTAAAAAAAGGGCTTAGGAGAGCTAGGAGGGGGCATGAGAAGTTGTTGGCGGGTCGGTTCAAGGAAAACCCCAAGGCTTTTTACTCTTATGTGAGAAATAAAAGATTGACCAGTGTGAGGTTAGGGCCGGTCAAGGACAGTAGTGGGAATTGGCAAGTCACGTTGCAGCTGTATAGAACCTTAGTTAGGCCACACTTGGAGTATAATGTTCAATTCTGGTCGCCACACTACCAGAAGGATGTGGAGGCTTTAGAGAGGGTGCAGAAGAGATTTACCAGAATGTTGCCTGGTATGGAGGGCATTAGCTATGAGGAGCGGTTGAATAAACTCGGTTTGTTCTCATTGGAACGAAGGAGGTTGAGGGGAGACCTGATAGAGGTCTACAAAATTATGAGGGGCATAGACAGAGTGGATAGTCAGAGGCTTTTCCCCAGGGTAGAGGGGTCAATTACTAGGGGGCATAGGTTTAAGGTGAGAGGGACAAGGTTTAGAGTAGATGTACGAGGTAAGTTTTTTACGCAGAGGGTAGTGGGTGCCGCGAACTCGCTACCGGAGGAGGTGGTGGAAGCAGGGACGATAGGGACATTTAAGGGGCATCTTGACAAATACATGAATAGGATGGGAATAGAGGGATACGGACCCAGGAAGTGTAGAAGATTGTAGTTTAGTTGGGCAGCATGGTCGGCACGGGCTTGGAGGGCCGAAGGGCCTGTTCCTGTGCTGTACCTTTCTTTGTTCTTTGCTCTTTGTGCATGGAGTCAGAAGAGATAGGAGAGGCATTGAATGAATACTTTTCTTCAGTGTTTACCAAGGAGAGGGGCCATCTTTTTGAGGATGAGAGAGTGATTCAGGCGGGTAGGCTGGAGGAGGTAGATGTTCTGAGGAAGGACGTATTAGCAATTTTGAAAAACCTTAAGGTCGACAAGTCCCCTGGTGGGATATATCCTAGGATTCTTTGGGAGGCAAGGGATGAGATTGCAGTGCCTTTGGCTTTGATCTATGGGTCCTCACTGTTCACGGGGATAGTGCCAGAGGACTGAAGAGTGGCGAATGTTGTTCCTCTGTTCAAGAAAGGGAACAGGAATGACCCTGGTAATTATAGGCCGGTTCGTCTTACTTTGTTGGTCGGTAAGTTAATGGAAAGATGCAGCTTAATCCGGGATAGTCAACACGGGTGAAGGGTAAGTCTTGCCTCACAAATTTGATGGCATTTTTTGAGGAGGTAACTAAGTGTGTAGATGAAGGTAGAGCAGTTGATGTCGTATACATGGAATTCAGTAAGGCGTTTGATAAGGTTCCCCATGGTCGGCTCATGAAGAAAGTAAGGGTGTGGGATACAAGGAAATTTGTCCAATTGGATAAGTAACTGGCTATCACAGAAGACAGAGGGTGGTGGTGGATGGAAAATTTTCAGACTGTAGACCAGTTACCAGCGGTGTACCACAGGGATCAGTGCTGGGTCCTCTGCTATTTGGGACTTTTATAAGTGACTTGGAGGAGGGGGCTGAAGGGTGGGTCAGTAAATTTGCTGATGACACCAAGATTGGTGGAGTAGTGGATGAGGTGGAGGGATGTTTTAGGCTGCAAAGAGACATTGATAGCATGCAGAACTGGGCCGCAAAATGGCAGATGGAGTTTAACCCTGATAAGTGCGAGGTGATTCATTTTGGTAGGACAAATTTGAATGCGGATTACAGGGTCAAAGGCAGGGTTCTGAGGAATGTGAAGGAACAGAGAGATCTTGGGGTTCATGTCCACAGATCTCTGAAGGTTGCCACTCAAGTGGATAGAGCCATTAAGAAGGCCTATAGTGTGTCAGCGTTTATTAACAGGGGGCTTGAGTTTAAGAGCTGTGGGGTTATGGTGCAACTGTACATGACCCAGGTGAGACCACATTTGGAGTATTGTGCGCAGTTCTGGTCACCTCACTATAGGAAGGATGTGGAAGCACTGGAAAGGGTGCAAAGGAGATTTACCAGGATGCTGCCTGGTTTGGAGGATAGGTCTTATGAGGAAAGGTTGAGGGAGCTAGGGCTTTTCTCTTTGGAGCGGAGGAGGATGAGAGGCGACTTAATCGAGGTTTATCAGATAATGAGGGGGCTAGATAGAGTGGACGTTCAGAGACTATTTCCTCAGGTGGATGTAGCTGTTACAAGGGGGCATAACTATAAGATTCAGGGTGGGAGATATAGGAGGGATGTCCGAGGTAGGTGCTTTACTCAGAGTGGTTAGATGTGGAATGGACTGCCTGCTGTGATAGTGGAGTCGGACACTTTAGGAACTTTCAAGCGGCTATTGGATAGGGACATGAAGCACACCAGAATGACAGGGAATGGGAGACCTTGATCTTGGTTTCGGACAATGCTCGGCACAACATTGAAGGCCGAAAGGCCTGTTCTGTGCTGTACATGTTCCATGTTTTAACATCCATACGAATTAAAAACAAAACCTTCATCAGAACCACATCAGGTGGTCACTACTGAAAACATTTATAATTCTGAATTCACTAAATGATCAAGAGATAGCCTTTTGATGGCAGAGAGAACAGCAGTACACCTGCTTGGTCTGGCTTCAGCTCCAACACTGAAAACGAAACTAAAAAGCTGACAGACAGCACAGCTCCACCCACTCTGACATCACTGCAGTAGTAAACACCCATTTCTTAAATGGACTCTAACTAAAAATATTTATAAACATGCCCATTTATAAACACCCATTTCGTAAAGGTAATCTAACATGACACCAGAAAGATCCAACAAAATCTCTCAGAAAGATCCAACTAACACTCTCCAGAAAGATCCAACAAACTCTCCCCAGAAAGATACAACTAACTCTCCCCAGAAAGATCCAACTAACCCTCTCAGAAAGGTCCAACTAACTCTCTCAGAAAGATTCGACAAACTCTCTCAGAAAGATCCTAATAATTATCTCAGAAAGATCCAACTAAATCTCTCGGAAAGATCCAATTAGCTGTCTCAGAAAGATCCAACTGCCTCTCTCAGAAAGATCCAACTGTCTCTATCAGAAAGATCCAACTAATACTCTCCATAAGATTCAACTAACTCTCTCAGAAAGATCGAACAAACTCTCTCAGAAATATTCCAACTAACTCTCTCGGAAAGATCCAACCAACTGTCTCAGAAAGAGCCAACTAACTCTCTCGGAAAGATCCAATCAACTGTCTCAGAAAGATCCAACTAAATCTCTCAGAAAGATCCAACTAACTCTCTCAGAAAGGTCCAACTAACTCTCCCCAGATAGGTCCAACGAATTCTCTCAGAATGTTCCACCTAACTCTCTTTATAAGATCCAAATAACTCCCTCAGAATGACCCAACTAACTCTCTCAGAAAGATCCAACTAACTCTCCCCAGATTGATCCAACTTACTCTCTCCATAAGATCCAACTAACTCCCTCAGAAATATCCAACTAACTCTCACTGAAAGATCCAACTACCTCGCTCAGAAATATCCAACTAACTCTCTCAGAAAGATCCAACTAACTCTCTCAAAAAGATCCAACTAACTCTCTCAAAAAGATCCAACTAACACTCCCCAGAAAGTTCCAGCTCACTCTCCCGAGAAAGATACAACAAACGCTCTCAGAAAGATCCAACTAATTATCTCAAAATGATCCAACTAACTCTCTCAGAAAGATCCAATTAGCTGTCTCAGAAATATCCAACTGACTCTCTCAGAAAGATCCAAATAACACTCTCCATAAGATCCCACTAACCCTCTCAGAAAGATCCAACCAACTCTCTCAGAAAGATCCAACTAACTGTCTCAGAAAAAACCAACTAACTCTCTCAGAAAGGTCCAACTAACACTCCCCAGATAGATCCAACTAACTCTCTCAGAAAGATCCAAATGGCTCTCTCCAGAAAGATCCATCTATCTCTCTCAGAAATATGAAACTAAATATCAGCGAAAGATCCAACTAACTCTCTCAGAAAGATCCAACTAACACTCCCCAGAAAGATCCAACTAACTCTCCCCAGAAAGATCCAACAAACTCTCTCATAACATTCCAACAAATTATCTCAGAAAGATCCATCTAACTCTCTCAGAAAGATCCAACTAACTCTTTCAGAAAGATCCAACTAACTCTCCAGAAAGATCCAACTAACTCTCTCGGAAAGATCCAATTAGCTGTCTCAGAAAAATCCAACGGCCTCTCTCAGAAAGATCCAACTGTCTCTATCAGAAAGATCCAAATAATTCTCTACATAAGATCCACCTAACCCTCTCAGGAAGATCCAACTAATTTAATTCTCTTGATAAATCTAACTAACTCTCCCCAGAAAGATCCAACCAGTTCTCTCAGAAAGATCCAACTAACTCTCCCCTGAACGATCCAACTAACTCTCCCCTGAACGATCTAACTAACTCTCCTCAGATTGATCCAACTTACTCTCTCCATAAGATCCAACCAGCTCTCTCAGAAAGATCCAACTAACTCTCCCCTGAACGATCCAATTAACTCTCCTCAGATTGATCCAACTTACTCTCTCCATAAGATCCAACTAACTCCCTCAGAAAGATCCAACTAACTCCCTCAGAAAGATCCAACTAACTCTCTCAGAATGATCCAACTAACTCTCCCCAGAAAGATCCAACTAGCTCTCCCCAGATAGATCCAACCAACTCTCTCAGAGAGATCCAACTAACTCTTTCCATAAGATCCAACTTACTTTCTCAGAAAGATCCAACAAACTCTCTCAGGAAGATCCAATGTACTCTCTCAGAAAGAACCAACTCACTCTCCCCAGAAAGATCCAACTAACTCTGTCAGAAAGATCCAACTAACTCTCTCACGAAAATCCAATTAGCTCTCTCAGAATGATACATCTAACTCTCTCAGATAGATCCAAATAACACTCTCCCCAGAAAGATCCAACTAACTCTCTCCAGAAAGATCCGACTATCTCTTTCAGAAAGATCCAAATAACTCCGTCAGAAAGATCCAACTAACTCTCTCATAAAGATCCAAATAATTCTCCCCAGATAGATCCAACTAACTCTCTCAGAAAGATCCAACTAACTCTTTCCGTAAGATCCAACTCACCCTCTCAGAAAGAACCAACTAACTCTCTCAGAAAGATCCACAAACTATCTCAAAAGGATCCAACTAACTCTCTCTGAAAGATCCAACTAACTCTCTCATTAAGATCCAACTAACTCTCTCAGTAAGATCCAACTAACTCTCTCAGGAAGATCCAACTAACTCTCTCAGGAAGATCGAACTAACTCTCTCAGGAAGATCCAACTAACTCTCCCCAGAAAGATCCAACTAACTCTCTCAGAAAGATCCAACTAACTCTCTCACAAAGATCCAACTAACTCCCTCAGAAAGATCCAGCTCACTCTCCCCAGAAAGATCCAACTAATTATCTCAGGAAGATCCAACTAACTCTCTCAGAAAGGTCCAACTAACGACTCAGGACGATCCAACTAACTCGCCCCAGAAAGATCCAACTAACTCGCCCCAGAAAGATCCAATTAACCCTCCCAGAAAGATGCACCAAACTCTCTCAAATGGATCCAACTAACTCTCTTAGAAAGATCCAGTTAACTCGACCCAGAAAGATCCAACTAACTCTCTCCATAAAATCCAACTAATTCTCCCAGAAAGATCCAACTGACTCTCCTCAGATATATCCGTATATCTCTCTCAGTAAGATCCAACTAACTCTCCCCAGAAAGACCCAACTATCCATCTCTCAAAAATATCCAACAAACTCCCTCAAAAAGATCCAACTAACTCTCTCCAGAAAGATCCAACTAACTTCCTCAAAAATATCCAACTAACTCCCTCAGAAAGATCCAACTAACTCTCCCCAGGCAGATCCAACTAACTCTCACAGAAAGCTCCAACTAACTCTCTCAGGAGGATCCAACTACTTACTTCAGAAAGATCCAACTAACTGTCTCACAAAGCTCCAACTAACTCCCTCAGAAGGATCCAGCTAACTCTCCCCATAAAGATCCAACTAACTCTCTCAGAAAGATCCAACTACCTCCCTCAGTAAGATCCAACCAACTCTCTCAGAAAGATCCAACTACCTCCCTCAGTAAGATCCAACCAACTCTCTCAGGAAGATCCAACTAACTCTCTCAGTAAGATCCGACTAACTCTTTCAGGAAGATCCAACTAACGCTCACACAAAGATCCAACTAACTCACTCAGGAAGATCCAGCTAACACTCCCCAGAAAGATCCGTCTATCTCTCTCAGAAAGATCCAACTAACTCTCTCAGAAAGGTCCAACTAACGACTCAGAATGATCCAACTAACTCTCCCAGAAAGATCCAACTAACTTGCCACAGATAGATCCAACTAACTCCCTCAGAAAGATCCAGCTAACTCTCCCCAGAAAGATCCAACTAACTCTCTCAGAAAGATCCAACTAACTCTCTCAGAAAGATCCAACTAACTCTCTCAGAAAGATTCAACTAACGACTCAGAACGATCCAACTAACTCTCCCAGAAAGATCCAACTAACTCACCCCAGAAATATCCAACTAACTCTCTCAGAAATATACAACTAATTCTCTCAGAAAGATCCACCAAACGCTCTCAGAAGGTTCCAACTAATTCCCTCAGTAAGATCCAACTAACTCTCTCAGAAAGATCCAACTAACACTCTCAGAAAGATCCAACTAACTCTCTCAGGAAGATCCAACTAACTCTCTCAGAAAGATCCAATTAACGACTCAGAAAGATCCAACTAACTCTCTCGGAAAGATCCAACTAACTCTCTCGGAAAGATCCAACTAACTCTCTCGGAAAGATCCAACAAATTATCTCAGAAAGATCCAACTAACTCTCTCAGAAAGATCCAACTAACTCTTTCAGAAAGATCCAACTAACTCTCCAGAAAGATCCAACTAACTCTCTCGGAAAGATCCAATTAGCTGTCTCAGAAAAATCCAACGGCCTCTCTCAGAAAGATGCAACTGTCTCTATCAGAAAGATCCAAATAATTCTCTACATAAGATCCACCTAACCCTCTCAGGAAGATCCAACTAATTTAATTCTCTTGATAGATCCAACTAACTCTCCCCAGAAAGATCCAACCAGTTCTCTCAGAAAGATCCAACTAACTCTCCCCTGAACGATCCAACTAACTCTCCTCAGATTGATCCAACTTACTCTCTCCATAAGATCCAACTAACTCCCTCAGAAATATCCAACTAACTCCCTCAGAAAGATCCAACTAACTCTCTCAGAAAGATCCAACTAACTCTTTCAGAAAGATCCAACTAACTCTCCAGAAAGATCCAACTAACTCTCTCAGAAAGATCCACTTAGCTGGCTCAGAAAAATCCAACGGCCTCTCTCAGAAAGATCCAACTGTCTCTATCAGAAAGATCCAAATAATTCTCTACATAAGATCCACCTAACCCTCTCAGGAAGATCCAACTAATTTAATTCTCTTGATAGATCCAACTAACTCTCCCCAGAAAGATCCAACCAGTTCTCTCAGAAAGATCCAACTAACTCTCCCCTGAACGATCCAACTAACTCTCCTCAGATTGATCCAACTTACTCTCTCCATAAGATCCAACTAACTCCCTCAGAAAGATCCAACTAACTCCCTCAGAAAGATCCAACTAACTCTCTCAGAAAGATCCAACTAACTCTCCCCAGAAAGATCCAACTAGCTCTCCCCAGATAGATCCAACCAACTCTCTCAGAGAGATCCAACTAACTCTTTCCATAAGATCCAACTTACTTTCTCAGAAAGATCCAACAAACTCTCTCAGGAAGATCCAATGGACTCTCTCAGAAAGAACCAACTCACTCTCCCCAGAAAGATCCAACTAACTCTGTCAGAAAGATCCAACTAACTCTCTCACGAAAATCCAATTAGCTCTCTCAGAATGATACATCTAACTCTCTCAGATAGATCCAAATAACACTCTCCCCAGAAAGATCCAACTTACTCTCTCCAGAAAGATCCGACTATCTCTTTCAGAAAGATTCAAATAACTCCGTCAGAAAGATCCAACTAACTCTCTCATAAAGATCCAACTAATTCTCCCCAGATAGATCCAACTAACTCTCTCAGGAAGATCCAACTAACTCTTTCCGTAAGATCCAACTAACCCTCTCAGAAAGGTCCAACTAACTCTCTCAGAAAGATCCACAAACTATCTCAAAAGGATCCAACTAACTCTCTCATTAAGATCCAACTAACTCTCTCAGTAAGATCCAACTAACTCTCTCAGGAAGATCCAACTAACTCTCTCAGGAAGATCCAACTAACTCTCTCACAAATATCCAACTAACTCCCTCAGAAAGATCCAGCTCACTCTCCCCAGAAAGATCCAACTAATTATCTCAGGAAGATCCAACTAACTCTCTCAGAAAGTCCAACTAACGACTCAGAACGATCCAACTAACTCGCCCCAGAAAGATCCAACTAACTCGCCCCAGAAAGATCCAACTAACTCGCCCCAGAAAGATCCAATTAACCCTCTCAGAAAGATGCACCAAGCTCTCTCAAATGGATCCAACTAACTCCCTCAGAAAGATCCAGCTAACTAGACCCAGAAAGATCCAACCATCTCTCTCCATAAAATCCAACTAATTCTCCCAGAAAGATCCAACTGACTCTCCTCAGATATATCCGTCTATCTCTCTCAGTAAGATCCAATTAACTCTCCCCAGAAATATCCAACTATCCATCTCTCAGAAATATCCAACAAACTCCCTCAAAAAGATCCAACTAACTCTCTCAGAAAGATTCAACTGAAACTCCCAAGATGGACCCAACTAACTCTCTCAGAACGATCCAACTAACTCTCTCCAGAAAGATCCAACTAACTTCCTCAAAAATATCCAACTAACTCTCTCAGAAAGATCCAACTAACTCTCGCCAGAAAGATCCAACTAACCTCCTCAAAAATATCCAACTAATTCCCTCAGAAAGATCCAACTAACTGTCCCCAGACAGATCCAACTAACTCTCTCAGAAAGCTCCAACTAACTCTCTCAGGAGGATCCAACTACCTACTTCAGAAAGATCCAACTAACTGTCTCACAAAGCTCCAACTAACTCCCTCAGAAAGATCCAGCTAACTCTCCCCATAAAGATCCAACTAACTCTCTCAGAAAGATCCAACTACCTCCCTCAGTAAGATCCAACCAACACTCTCAGGAAGATCCAACTAACTCTCTCAGCAAGATCCGACTAACTCTCTCAGGAAGATCCAACTAATGCTCACACAAAGATCCAACTAACTCACTCAGGAAGATCCAGCTAACACTCCCCAGAAAGATCCGTCTATCTCTCTCAGAAAGATCCAACTAACTCTCTCAGAAAGATCCAACTAATGACTCAGAATGATCCAACTAACTCTCCCAGAAAGATCCAACTAACTCCCTCAGAAAGATCCAGCTAACTCTCCCCAGAAATATCCAACTAACTCTCCCCAGAAAGATCCAACTAACTCTCCCCAGAAAGATCCAACTAACTCTCTCAGAAAGATCCAACTAACGACTCAGAACGATCCAACTAACTCTCCCAGAAAGATCCAACAAACTCGCCCCAGAAATATCCAACTAACTCTCTCAGAAATATACAACTAATTCTCTCAGAAAGATCCACCAAATGCTCTCAGAAGGTTCCAACTAATTCCCTCAGTAAGATCCAACTAACCCTCTCAGAAAGATCCAACTAACTCTCTCAGAAAGATCCAACTAACTCTCTCAGAAAGATCCAATTAACGACTCAGAAAGATCCAACTAACTCTCCCAGAAAGGTCCAACTAACTCTCTCGGAAAGACCAACTAACTCTCTCGGAAAGATCCAACTAACTCTCTTCAGAAATATCCGACTATCTTTTTCAGAAGGATCCAACTAACTCCCTCGGAAAGATCCAACTAACTCTCCCCAGAATGATCCAACTAACTCTCTCAGAAAGATCCAACTAACGCCCTCACAAAGATCCAACTAACTCCCTCAGGAAGATCCAGCTAACACCCCCCAGAAAGCTCCGTCTATCTCTCTCAGAAAGTTCAAACTAACTCTCCCCAGAAAGATCCAACTAACTCTCCCCAGAAAGATCCAACTAACCCTCTCTCAGAAAGATCCAACAAACTTCCTCAGAAAGGTCCAACTAACTCTCCCCACATTAATCCAACTAACTCAGTCAGTAAGATCCAACTAACTCTCTCAGAAAGATCCAACTACCTACCTCAGTAAGATCCAACCAACTCTCTCAGGAAGATCCAACTAACTGTCTCACAAAGCTCCAACTAACTCCCTCAGAAAGATGCAGCTAACTCTCCCCATAAAGATCCAACTAACTCTCTCAGAAAGATCCAACCAACTCTCTCAGGAAGATCCAACTAACTCTCTCAGTAAGATCCGACTAACTCTCTCAGGAAGATCCAACTAATGCTCACACAAAGATCCAACTAAATCACTCAGGAAGATCCAGCTAACACTCCCCAGAAAGATCCGTCTATCTCTCTCAGAAAGATCCAACTATCTCTCTCAGAAAGATCCAACTAACTCCCTCAGAAAGATCCAACTAACACTCCCCAGAAAGATCCAACTAACACTCCCAAGATGGATCCAACTAACTCTCTCAGAAAGATCCAACTAACTCTCTCAGAAAGATCCAACTAACTCTCTCAGAAAGATCCAACTAACTCTCTCCGATGGATCCAACTAACTCTCTCAGAAATATCCAACTAACTCTCTCAGAAAGCCACTGTGAAGTCTGGCTCACTCTTAATTTCATAAGTTTACAATATATTGGTGCAGAATTAAGCCCATTTGGCCCATCCATTCTTTAAGCCCATTTGGCTCCGCCATTCGATCATGGCTGATCCGTTTCTCATCCCCATTTTCCTGCCTTCTCCCCATAACCGCTGATCTTCATATTAAGGGGCTGAGTTAGCACTGTGGGCTAAACAGCTGGCTTGTAAAGCAGAACACAGCCAGAAGCGCAGGTTTAGTTCCCGTACCAGCCTCTCCGAACAGGCGCCTGAATGTGGCGACTAGGGGCTTTTCACAGTAACTTCATTTGAAGCCTACTTGTGACAATCAGCAATTTTCATTTCATTTTCATTTCATAATCAAGAAATCCCCTTATTGATCATGAACACTATATACTTGGGCTGCTGTTATCTACAGGGCTACTGACCAATAACTGGATGGTGAAATCAGACAGAGTAGTTCTTTCTTAGAACACATGAACTAGGAGAAGGAGTCTGGGCGGCACAGTAGCACAGTGGTTAGCACTGTTGCTTCACAGCGCCAGGGACCTGTGTTTGAATCCCGTTTGGGTCACTGTCTGTGCGGAGTCAGCACGCTTTCCCCGTGGCTGCATGGGTTTCCTCCGGGTGCCCAGTTTCCTCCCACAAGTCTCAAAGTACGTGCTGTTAGGTGAATTGTTCATTCTGCATTCTCCCTCAGTGCGCGAACAGTCGCCGGAGTGTGGCGACTAGGGGATTTTCACAGTAACTCTATTGCAGTGTTAATGTAACCCTACTTGTGACACTAATTAAGATTATTATTAAGTAGACAATTTAGCCTCTCAAGCCCTCTCCACCATTCAATTGGATCATGGCTGAGTCCATCCTGGCCATAACTCCACCCTCCTGCCGTTCTCCATAACCCTTCAACCCATTACCAATTAAAAATCTGTCGAACGATTTTCCTAACTATAGCGTTGTTGTTTTTCTTGTGTATAATATCTTCTCCGTTTTTTCTTTCTCCTTTGTGTACATCTGTAAGTATACTGGCCGGGATTCTCCAAAATCCCGGCCAAGTATTGACGCCGGCATCGAACCAGCGCGAGTGACACTGGCGTCAATGGGCCTCCAGGCCCAGTCATTCCCCCCTTTCTCGGGGGCTAGATCGGCGCCGGATTGCTGTGCGCTGCTCCGGCGCCGAAAACCGGCCCTACGCGGCCAGCGCGAGTCCACGCATGCGCGCCACGGCTGGCTCAGCAACGGCGCATGCACGTGGTTGCCGTCTCCGCGCCGGCCCCTGGGCAATATGGCGGAGCGCTACAGGGGCTCGCCGCGGAGGAACAGAGGCCCCCGCTGGAATGAGCGCGCCTGCCGATCAGTAGCCCCCCATCGCGGGCCTGGCCACCATGGAGGCCCCCCCCGGAGTCGGATCTCTCCGACCTCCCGACCCCCCCACCCCCCCCCCCCCCCGGAGTCAGATCTCTCCGACCTCCTGACCCCCCCCCCCATGACAGCCCCCGCAGCCAGAACGCTGAGGTTTCGCTGGGTGGGAGCATATGCAAACCACGCCCGCGGGACTCGCTTTCAACTGCCCCCGACGGGCGCCATGGCGACCGCGCAGGGCGATTGGTGCCAATTCTCTGGTCGCTGGAGAATCGGCAGCCCGGCGCCGGAGCGGCATGGCGGGATCCTCATGTGCCCCCCCACCCCCCCCTGTCGATTCTCCGACCCGGCGCGGGCTCGAAGAATCCCGACCACTCTGTTCAAAAACCTAATAAAAAACATTTCGAAAAAAAAATCTGTCTAACTCCTCCTTAAATTTACTCACTGTCCCAGCATCTAGCGCACTCTGGGGTAGCAAAATCCACAGATTCACAACCCTTTGGGAGAAGTAGTTTCTCCTCATCTCTGTTTTAAATCTGCTACCCCTTATTCTGAGACTATGACCTAATAGAACATAGAACATTGAGGGCATTTAAAAGTTTATTGGATAAACATATGGATTATAATGGCATAGTGTAGGTTAGATGGCTTTTGTTTCGGTGCAACATCGTGGGCCGAAGGGCCTGTACTGCGCTGTATTGTTCTATGTTCTATGTTCTATGTTCTAGAACATTACAGCGCAGTACAGGCCCTTCGGCCCTCGATGTTGCGCCGACCTGTGAAACCACTCTAAAGCCCATCTACACTATTCCCTTATCGTCCATATGTCTAATCTGGGGTGAAATTCTCCCTAATCGGCCCAATGTCCGCCGACCGGTGCCAGAAAAGGCGCAAATCAGTCCGGCATCGCGCCGCCCCAAAGGTGCGGAATCCTCCACATCTTGAGCGGCCGAGCCCTTTGCCTTGAGGGGCTAGGCTCACGCCGGACTGATTTCTGCCCCGCCAGCTGGCAGGAAAGGCCTTTGGTGCCCCACAAGCTGGCGCGGAAATGACATTGCCAGGTGGCGCATGCGCGGGAGCGTCAGCGGCCGCTCACGGCATCCCCGCGCAGTGGAGGGGATCTCTTCCGCCTCCGCCGTGGTGGAGACCATGGCGATGGCGAAAGGAAAAGAGTGCCCCCATGGCACAGGCCCTCCCGCGGATCGGTGGGCCCCGATCGTGGGCCAGGCCACCGTGGGGGCACCCCCCCGGGGCCAGATTGCCCCGCGCCCCCCCCAGAACCCCGGAGCCCACCCGCGCCGCCTTGTCTCGCCGGTCAGAGAGGTGGTTTAATCCACGACGGCGGGACAGGCATTCCAGCAGCGGGACTTCGGCCCATCCAGGCCGGAGAATCGCCGGGGGGGGGGGGGGCCCATCGGAGCGGCGCGATTCCCGCCCCCGCCGAATTTCCGGTGCCGGAGAATTTGGCAACTGGCGGGGGCAGGATTCACGCCAGCCCCCGGCGATTCTCCGACCCGGTGGGGGGTTCGGAAAATCCCGCCCCTGACCTTGAATTCCCAATAAGCGGAAGCATCTGCTCCGCATCTACTTTATCCCTACTCTCTAGAAAGCCTCTGGGTGCTCTCTCCTGGTGCTAGAGGCCTGAAGATAAACCACAAACTGAAAGCAAAGTTTGATGAGAAATAAGGTGGAAACGCCGTGACCAATGTATCTCTCTCCAGAAAGCTGCTCTGAGCAACATAACTCTCTACAGAATGCTGCTAAAAATTGTGAGTACTGCATTCTTGGAACCACAGATACCTGAATGAATCTACAGTTAAAGTCTTGAACTAGGCCGGGATTGAAGCAAAGCTGCTAAAAAAAACACCATCTGAAGCAAAGACTCTTATCTTTTGACTTTCATCTATATTATTTTTCACCACTTTCCTTCCTCTGTGTTTGTGGGTGTGTGTGCGAGTGTGTGTGCGAGTGTGTGTGCAGACGTGGGGGCAGTAAAAGTGGATATTAGATATTAGCTTGTCATTAGCCAGTTATATTTACTGCATATTTCTTTACACTTCTTGCTATAAAGAAACAGTAATTGTAATTAAACTTACAAACCTGGTGAATTATTGGGTAGCCAAGGCCCAAAGACTTTGGGTATTTTTACAAGAATTACAGGTTAACTCACTTGTGTTGTGAGTCTGGGTCACATGGGGCTGAAATTGACTGCGCACTAACGCTAGGGGTCGTAACACTATAGATATTTAAAATAGTTATGGAGAGGACGCCACACAAGGTCCTTACTTATTGATACCCATCTTTAAACCTACCCAGCCCTAGGTCATGTAAATGGTACTGTATCCCTTCAGATACCAGATTCTGTACCACATCTCCCCCACAAGACTTTATTCCCTAGATACAGAGGAACATTAGTTTATTTCCACGCTTACGTTACAATAAGTCTTGTGTACCAACTAATGTTACAACTATAAACTTTTCTCACCCCATGATATTTCATTATAAACATTAACAGCATGCAATAACAATGTTCATACTACCCCCCCCCCCCCCCCCATCTAAAGATGTGTGGGATAGGGTGGGGGAGTGGACCTGGGTAGGGTGCTCTTTCAGAGGGTTGGTGCAGACTCGATGGGCCAAATGGCCTCCTTCTGCACTGTAGGGATTCTATGATTCTTGTCCTGGACATGAGAGATTTTGAGGGGGTCTGAGGACTTGTACCCCTGCCACATCTGGTTTGCCGGATTAACCGGAGGAAGGAGCAGTGCTCCGAAAGCTAGTGATTTGAAACAAACCTGTTGGACTTTAACCTGGTGTTGTAAGACCTCTTACATCTAGTTTGCTGTTTGGTTGGGGGGGTGGTTGGCACTAGGAGGTTGCTGCTTTTGTCTGTGGTTTGGATGCTGTATTGTGATGTAGGTCTGGATGGTTTGGGGGTGATTGATTGTTACTTTGTGGCTTGATGAAACTTGTTGATCATCAGGTTGTTGGTGGTTTTACTTCTTTCAACTGTTTAAGCATCTGGAAAGTCTTTGTGCTTGAGCGAGAGCTGCTCTGTGGACAGAGCAGATGCTGTGGTTTGAGCAGGCTGGCTGCACATTGTTGTGTGGTGGGTGGCATGTCCACCAGTACTGCTGGAGGTAGGGGCTCTCTGAAGGCCATTCTGGCTCCGGTGTCACTCCCACCAGGGGTGCTATTCTAACCTTGTGTGCGGTAGGATTTTTTTCTGGCCCTGAAGAATGTTCAGGGATCTGTAATGGGGAGGGACAGACCTACTCCATGGCAAGAGAAAAGAATTTACAAATGAAGGCAATATTTGAATGGTGTTTTACAGTGGAACCATCAGGAGAATGCCCTCCCCCTGGGTGGGACCGGGGTTGTTTTCATCTTTTCTGCTGGCTGGAGAAGGTGGAGAGTTGAGGAGGCATCCCTGCTGTGGAGAGAAGAGCTGATTTTGCATGGCATGGTCAGTTTAGTGTTGTACCACAAGAGTTCCTGTATCAGGCTTACCCTGCACCGTAAAGTAGATTCATCACTCGCACCCAAAGACCCTGGAGCCATGTTTCCTCGCTGGATAAATCTGTCACTTTGGATCTGAATCTAACTTAGAGTTGGTCAGATGACTGTTCACCATGATGGCTTAAGTAGGGTGCTCTTTTTAAGGGTCGGTGCAGACTCGATGGGCAGAATGGCCTCCTTCTGCACTGTGGGGATTCTGTGATGTCTGCACTCTGGAGCAAAGAGCAACATCGTCGATGTCACCCAAGAAGACAGGCTGATGTCTTCTAGGTCACTGACCTCAACTTCATATATGGTTTTTGGGTCGTCTGTGTGGTGCTGGCATCCTAACGTGGCCCAGTCTGTGGCAGGGGAACATTGAGCAGTACTCCCAAAACTCACCAGTCCAAAGATGTGCAGGTTCGCTCGGTTGGCCACACTAAATTGCCCCTTAGTGTCCAAAAGGTTTGGTGGGGTTATGGGGATAAGGTGGGTGTGAGGGCCCAGGTGGGCTGCTCTTTCGAAGGGTTGGTGTAGGCTCGATGGGCTGAATTGCCTCCATCTGCACTGTAGGGATTCTACGACATTGGTCTTTCCTGGGAGGGCGGGCCTTGTACCACAGTACTAGCAAAGTCATTCAACTGTGGCGTGGCTTTCCCTGACTTGGGCGATCGCTGCACTTCTGTAGCTTGACATGGTGGACTGAGGTGTGGCTTCTGCCCCATGAAGTGTTCACCCTCAGATAATGATCCAGTGTTGGTCATGTAGTTCAGAGAGTCTAACTAGCTGGACAGCCTCAGTGAGAGTAAGATCATCTTTGTCTAGAGTGAATGATCCGTTATCCTCGTGTTATGGGCGAGGCGTTTTCAGAACCCCAAAATCATGGAGTTCAACCAACCTCTCCCTTTAATGGATTTGTTGCTTTTCCGAGCACACGGCTTGTTCCCTAGGTGTGGAATTACAATTATGGACACGTGGGTTTTTAAACACAAAACACTGATTATTCCATGAACTCAACTTAACATCTTTTGTGAGGGCCACGAAGAATCCAGCACGAGTTTTAAGGATACAAAGTAATAACATTTATGTACAATAACATCTATATATAACAGCAGCAGCAACTTCTCTTGCTGCACACTCCTTCCTGCTGGTTCCTGAACTGGCCAGCTTTATTTATACCAGGAGTTTACTAATGGTTTCTCCGCCCCCCTCATTGGGGAAGCTCATACTCCCACAGGATTGTGGGATTGTCATTAGTCCCCAGCCAATGGTAAGTAGGCAGGTTATAACAACATCTTAAATAAACATTGGATCCCTTAACACCCCTTACTTCAAAGATAACTCAGAAAATATTGCAACAGTAAATAATTCCTTAAAATGTTCCTTCAAGCTTCCAAGAGACTTAACACCTTTAAACAAAATCACATCAGGTTAAAGGCTTTACTTTAAATCACCCAAATGATCCAGAGATGGTCTTTTATGTCAGACATCACAGGAAATCCAGCTCACTAAAAAACACAGACACTCCCCAATCTCTTTTCAAACTGCCAAACTGCAAAACAGCCAGGCACTTTTAAACTGATCTCAGCAAAATCAGTCAGGCCCTTTTCAAAACTGAAACTTCAAAATGGCTGAACTGAGCTGAGCTCCACCCACTCTATGACATTACTGTTTTCTTAAAGGTACATTGCTAAAACATCCATGTCTTAAAGGTACCCTCACATGACACTCGCCACGAGTCTTCCTCAAGTGAGTTCAGATATAAAATCTCCCTATTCATACCCTTCTGTCACGTGATAGAGATGATTGATGCAGAGGCCAATAGGTTCCCCGGGCAGTTGGACTCTTCTTAAATTTGGATTTTATTGGATCTCAGTTTAAAGAAAAGGTCAAAGGATTTTTAGGCATCGTCAAATATATGGTTCATCTATGGCTTGCCTTGCAATGATGTAATCTGCAATTGGCCCAATGGAATAAAGCAATGTGCTAACTTGCTCTGCTTCCATTTTATTATTTAATTCTGCAGAAATATTGTACATCAAAAATCTTTTCCTCCATTACCGTCCATCTGGGACCGGTGTGAGACATCAGTGAAGCCCATTGGAGGTGGAGTAAAGAATTTTGATCCATCTTTAAAATTCTTAAAGCATAGGTGTAGCTTTAAGAGAGAAGAGAGTTTCAAGATGGTGTCTGGCAGTTATTGATAAGGAAAGGATTTTTGTGTGCTTCCTGGGGTTTGGCGCGTGTTTCAAAATGGCTGCAGCGCTCCATTGAAGGAAGCCCAAACTGCTGTGGGGTTGGCGAGCTGCTAAGGACGTCTCACTCTGTGGCAGCGTGCTGCAGGGCAGGAACAGGTTGGGAAGATGCAATTTTCACTGGCCAGGAGGCTGATGAATCACAAGGTACTCAACTTTATGAAAATACATTTGATTTTTTGGATTTTCTTGGTTCTTGGGCACCACACGGGCATCACGTTATCACTGTTGCTTCACAGCTCCAGGGACCCAGGTTCGATTCCCGGCTTAGTTCACGGTCTGTGCGGAGACTGCACGTTCTCCCGTGTTTGCGTGGGTTTCCTCCGGGTGCTCCGGTTTCCACCCACAGTCCAAAGATGTGCGGGTTAGGTGGATTGGCCATGATAAATTGCCCCTAAGTGTCCAAAAAGGTGAGGTGGGGTTACTGGGTTATGGGGACAGGGTGGAGGTGTGGGCTTATTGGGGTGCTCTTTCCAGGGGCTGGTGCAGACTTGATGGGCCGAGTGGCCTCCTTCTGCACTGTAAATACTCTGATTCTATACATGGGGGCTTGAAATGTCATAACATTGAAGGCTATAGGCCAAGTGCGGGAAAGTGGAATTAGTGTAGATTTTGTCGGGGTTTAACGTGCAGACTCCACACAGACAGTGACCCAAGCCGGGAATCGAACCTGGGTCCCTGGAGCTGTGAAGCAACAGTGATAACGTGATGCCCGTGTGGTGCCCAAGAACCAAGAAAACCCAAGAAAACAAATTTATTTTCATAAAGTTGAGTACCTTGTGATTCATCAGCCTCCTGGCCAGTGAAAATTGCATCTTCCCAACCTGTTCCTGCCCTGCAGGAGTGCCCCACTCACACAATACCACACTGAACGATCACAGCCGCTGGGATTTTACCTATATAGAATTTAGAGGCTGCTAATACTGTCAGATGAAGCCTAGATAGGGTAGAGTATAAAAATACTGTGTGGTATAAGGGTCCGGTGTACACAGGGTTAAAGAGAGACTGAATACAGTACCACCCACACAATGATGTAAGGTGGCACATGAGCCAGAGCTAAGTGTGGAGTTAAGAAGAGATGCGTTAAGATGTAAACATGGAGATGGTTCTTTGCCCATGCCTTTTCTGTATTTATAGCTGCAAGGAGGTAATAATTGCTGTTAACATACAGAAGACTATAAAGAATTCCTTAACAGATACATTCTGTAACCAACACCATTACAACAAACTGTACAGGGTCCCCTTTGAGGCTCTATTTAAGAATTTCTTCCCGGATTTGTATGTTTATTCAGGAAATGGAGCAAAAGGTGGATTGATTGAAGTGGAGTCTGTGTTCACGTGACTGTAGAAACGTGTATTCAGCTGCCCTGACAATTCATATTGAATGCAGCAAGCTATGGTTGATGCTGCAGTGAATATCTGAGCCCAGCAAAAAGCACTCCATTGATTTGATTTTCAGAAATCCCATATTTCACACAACTCCAATTCCTACTAAAGCATCAGGTCAAGGTCTGGGAAATAGATTCTCCAATCATTCTTTCGAAAGTGGCATCCGCCAGTGTACAATAATCAATAGCAAATTGTTTGAAGCAGAATGTCAATCTCAGACTGGCTCCAGAGGCAGCTTTCCCGGCAGACTGCTCCTTCACTAATCACTACTAACATCAAACATTGCAAATTACCGTCACCCTATACAAACCCAAGGAGCATTCTCAAGCTCCCAACAAATATTATTGCATTGTTCCAGTCTTTATGGCCAACTTCATGTAAAGTGTGACTCAATCACTCAGAACAAATTGTGCATTTTGAATGAGCAATGTTGTGGGGGCGTGACTTTTCATACAGCGAGGAGAATACTAATTAAGAACACTCAAATCATCCTATTAACGAGGAGGGCCTTACAGCCAAGACTAGTCACACCTCACATAAACCCAACAGATGCTGTACGTACACCATACAGGGCAGCTTCAGTAGACCTGTTGTGGGGCCTTTGTCAATCAGGTTTTGCAAAACAAAACAAGTCAAAAGGCCATCATCTTGGTGGTGTTCCAAATTTATTCAGATACTGATCACTCATTCACCAGAAATCCTACTCCAGCATCCCACTTGACAAAAGCTAGTGATAGAGTGTCCCAGGTTCAGGTCTCATTTAGTTTATACTCAGTATCGGGTGGTCAGCTGCAGAGATCTGATAACTTGACAGCGAAGAAGCATGGATGAAGTGTACGTCGACAATAAATCAGCCTAATGAATGCACTGCAGAGAAACCCAAAAGCAATTTACTGCCAAGGCCAAGATCTAATTAAGAACAGATCCAAGATGGCACCGGAGCGAGGTGACATTTTGCAAGCTGTGCCCAGCATATTCTCAAATTCTATCTTTTCCTCTCGTTCTATGCTTCTAAAACTTCATTCTAACTCTTTTAAACTCTCTAACAAATTCTAATTCAATTAGTAGTGGACTCGCCAACATTAAGGGCATTTAAATGGTCATTGGATAAACATATGGATGATAATGGAATAGTGTAGATGGGCTTTAGATTGGTTTCATAGGTCAGTGCAACATCGAGGGCTGAAGGGCCTGTACTGCGCTGTAGTGTACTGATGTACTTACAGATTTGGCGATCTTTAGGACCCTGGAGATGCCTGAAACTGACGACCTGAAATCGACCCGGACCAGCCGACCACGTGTGAGCAGCTGCTGGAGCTGCAGCCCCAGGCCTGGGGATTCCCCTACAGCGGTTGCCAGAGACCAGGAAAACGCCCTCGAAGCCAGGGCCCTCACTGCAGGCTCTCAGAGACCTGGAAACACTGCAGAAGCTAACACCTTCACTCTGCTGCTCTCCAACGACCAGACTAGCATCCCAGCAACTGGAGCCCTCTCCCTCCCAGCTCCCAACCCCTCTGACCCAGAGAGCTGCGACCCCCTGCAGGCCCCAAGCACTCCCTCCACTTCCCCCCCTCCACAGTCGTCCCCAAACTCCTAAAAAGCAACTCCCACTGCCTAACAATCACTAATACTGCTCTTGTAAATTTACTTGCAGGTCTAGAGATCCTCCATCCTCTGAAGGAACACCGCGATCTGGAAAGGACCCTGCGGACCCCAACTCACGGACCCGGCCATCGCCTCATCCGCAACCACGACCCCAGAGACGTTATCCACTTACCGGCCTTCGACCCATCCACACCAGAGTGTGGTCTGGACGACCGCCAACCTGTGAAGCCAAACTGCAGCCCGACAGCGACCCGGAACGCTCGACTGCGCAGCCCCACCTACTGACGCAGGAACCACAAGCAAGGCAACAAATCCTCCATCCATACACCGGCCAGAGTGAATAACCTCATTGGACACATCTATTCCCTTGACACTGCATACTCTCACTATCTCTCGGGCTCGAAAAGAAGCAGTCACTGCAGGAAGCGTGGAAAACGTGCAGGCCTGCAGGCGAGAGTGAAACAACGCGGCCCCAAAGCCCCTCTGCCCATTTTACTCCTAGCTAATGTCCAATCTCCAGAAAACAAGCGAGACGAACTTAAAGCCAGACTCACTTTTCAAGGAGAACTAAGGGACTGCTGTGTGCTCTGTTTCATGGAGACAAGGCTCACTCCTGCTTCACCAGACTGTGCCCCACAACCAGAGGGCTTCTCAATCCACCAAATGGACCGTACGGTGGCTTCAGGCAAGGCTAGGGGAGGTGGGGTCTGCCTCCTAATCAACACCTCCTGGTGCCTAGATGTAGCAACACTGGTGACTTTCTGCTCCCCGGACCTAGAATATCTGACTTCCGACCCACTACTGTGAAAATGCCTTCCACGGGAGTTCAGCTCCGTTATCCTGACGGCAGTTTACATCCCACCCCATGCAAGCGTGAAAATCGCACTGGACAAAATATTCACCACCACAAATAGCCTTGAAACGAAACATCCCGAGGCCTTGTTCATTGTAGCTGGGGACTTCAATCAGGCCAAGCTCAAGAGCGTACTACCAAATTACCACCACCATGTCACCTGTTCCACCAGAAGCCCAAACATCCTGGATCACTGCTACACAAATATCAAACATGCCTACCGCTCTATCGCCCGCCCACACTTTGGCAAATCTGACCACAAGGCTGTGCTCCTGCTCCCGGCTTATAAACAAAAACTGAAGCAGGAGAATCCGTCAAAGAAAGTCGTGCATTGTTGGTCTGAGGAATCGGATAATCTCTTACGGGACTGCTTAGAGTCAGTGGACTGGTCAGTATATAAAAACTCTGCGACCAGCCTGGACGAGTACGCCACTACAGTAACAGACTTCATTAGTAAGTGTGTAGAAGACTGTGTGTCATAGAAATAAATTTGCGTGTTTCCCAACCGGAAACCCTGGATGAACAGGGATATCCACTGCTTGCTGAAGTCTAGGTCTGAGGCGTTCAAGTCAGGTGACCCTGACCGATACAAGAAAGCCAGATATGATCTAAGGAGATCCATCAAAGATGCCAAAAGACAGTACCGGACCAAGCTCGAGTCCCAGGCTCGCCACACGGACCCCCGCCGTCTCTGGCAAGGTCTGCAAGACATAACGGGCTACAAGATGAAGGCATGTAAAATCACCGGCTCCAATGCACCCCTCCCTGATGAGCTCAACACATTCTATGCACGCTTTGAACAAGAGGTCAGCGAGAGCAAGCCCTCCACCCCAGAAGCCTCAGATGAACTTGTATCTGAGATCACCACTGCAGATGTCAGAGCAGACTTCTCGAAGGTCAACCCACGGAAAGCCACTGGCCCGAATGGGGTACCCGGACAGGCAGTCAGGTCTTGCGCGGATCAGCTGGCGGGGGTATTCGCAGACATCTTCAACCTCTCTTTGCAACAATCTCAGGTCCCTATCTGCTTCAAGAAGATGACCATCATCCCTCTGCCAAAGAAAAGCCAAGCAGCGTGCCTTAATGACTATCGTCCAGTGGCTCTGACATCCATCATCATGAAGTGCTTCGAAAGGTTAGTCATGGCATGAATCAACTCCAGCCTCCCGGATTGCCTTGATCCACTACAGTTCGCCTACTGCTGCAACAAGTCCACAGCAGACACCATCTCCATGGCCCTGCACTCTACCCTGGAACACCTAGATAACAAAGACACCTATGTCAGACTCCTATTTATCGACTACAGCTCAGCCTTCAACACCATCATTCCTACGAAACTCATCTCCAAACTCCGTGGCCTTGGTCTTGGCTCCTCCCTCTGCAACTGGATCCTGAACTTTGTAACCCACAGGCCACAATCAGTAAGGATAGGAAACAACATCTCCTCCACGATCATCCTCAACACCGGTGCCCCAGAAGGCTGTGTCCTCAGCCCCCTACTATACTCTTTGTACACCTATAACTGTGTGGCCAAATTCCCCTCCAACTGGATTTTCAAATTTGCTGATGACACCACCGCAGTGGGTCGGATTTCAAACAATGACGAGACAGAGTACAGGAATGAGATAGAGAATCTGGTGAACTGGTGCGACGACAATAATCTCTCCCTCAACGTCAACAAAACAAAAGAGATTGTCATCGACTTCAGGAAGCTTAGTGGAGAACATGCCCCTGTCTACATCAATGGGAACGAAGTAGAAAGGGTCGAGAGCTTCAAGGTTTTAGGTGTACAGATCACCAACAGCCTGTCCTGGTCCCCCCATGCCGACACTATAGTTAAGAAAGCCCACCAACGACTCTACTTTCTCAGAAGACTAAGTAAATTTGGCATGTCACCTATGACTCTCACCAACTTCTACAGATGCACCACAGAAAGCATTCTTTCTGGTTGTATCACAGTTTGGTATAGATCCTGCTCTGCCCAAGACCGCAGGAAATTACAAAAGGTTGTGAAAGTATCCCAATCCATCACGGAAACCAGCCTCCCATCCATGGACTCTGTCTATAATTCCCGCTGCCTCGGAAAGGCAGCCAGCATAATTAACCCCACGTACCCCGGACAGACTCTCTTCCACCTTCTTCCGTCAGGAAAAAGATACCAAAGTTTGAGGTCACTTACCAACCGACTCAAGAACAGCTTCTTCCCTGCTGCCATCAGACTTTTGAATGGACCTACCTCGTATGAAGTTGATCTTTTCTGTACACCTTGCTATAACTGTAACATTATATTCTGCAGTCTCTCCTTCCTTCCCTATGTACGGTATGCATTGTTTGTACAGCATGCAAGAAACAATACTTTTCACTGTATACTAATACATGTGACAATAATAAATCAAATCAAATCAAATCTTGTCTTCTCTTGGTCTCTTCAACAGTGAAAATAATTGAAGTCCTTGGAGTTTTTCTTCATCACCAAGGTCTCGGACCATCTTGTCAGCCTTTGCTGAACACTTGCAAATGCATCGATATTCATTTTGCGGTGTGGTGATCAAAACTTTTCCATATTTTTATATGATATTATGTTACCCACCCCTGCCAATAATGGAAGCTACCAAAGCAGTGATTTATTAGCCCGATGTTATAATGTGCCTTTTTGAACGTGTATGTCCTAGAACAGCCTTTGGTTTTGATATTATTGTTACAATTAAAATTACATTTTTGTGAAATTGGAAATATTTGACACTGAGTGCTGGGAAATCAAATTAATCTAAAGCTAATTAAAACTAAGATAGTGGTAAAGGAGATATTTCTTACCAGTGGTAGATTATTAGAGATGATGCATAGAGTAATAGAAACATTTTGTACTTTACCCGAGTCTGTGTCAAACCCTTTGCTGGAGGGAGATGGATAATGTAAGAGTTGGAATTGAGACATCTCAAACTTGAAGGCGCCCAGTTCTAACCCATGTAACAGTCACATTGCATCACTGGCATTGGTCAATTCATTAGGAAGGCGTTCATCTTTGAAATGTAAAGGTAAAGTCACCATAGTCTCAGATGACCATAGGCTGCTTTCTCCTTTGAGGGTGGTAGCTGACTGGTGGTGATTGAACCTGAGGGTCACCACACATCAGGCAAGGTTGAGAAGGCGGGGCTTTCATGGATAACCTCAGCCGGTACGGAAATTGAACCCACGCTGTGGGCTTAGCTCTGCATCAAGAACCAGCTGTCCAACCAACTGAGCTAAACTGGCCCGCATTTGAATTGCAAGGCATATCTGACTGTGTTTTTCATACCTCTCAGTAAATTCTCTCTCACCGCTTCTTACTCTTTAATTTTCTTTTTTCTTTCTTTTTTAAATTTAGAGTACCCAATTATTTTTTTCCAATTAAGGGGCAATTTAGCGTGGCCAATCTACCTAACCTGCACATCTTTTGGATTGTGGGGGTGAAACCCACGCAAAAACGGGGAGAACGTGTAACCTCCACACGGACAGTGACCCAGGGCCGGGATTTGAACCTGGGTCCTCAGCACCGCAGTCCCGGTGCTAACCACTGCGCCACATGCCCTCCCTTTAATGTTCTTTTGGTAGCAGTCTTCTCTTGAATTGGACTATACAGAGCCGAGCATGTACAAAACTCTCGACAATCTAGCTGAAGAGAGCTAGTGCATAGCTAGTGCAGATATGATGAGCTGAATGTCCTCCTCAGTGCTGCAGCCACACTATGATGCTAGGTTGACACCATAGGCTAAAGGGAGCTAAGCAATCAAGCCAACCATCCAGCTCCTAACAACAAGGTAGTATCAGTTATAGACTGTTGCTAACCACCCGTTTTAAAGGACTAGCTGAATGCTCCTGAATTGTCCTGGAGTTCCTTGCAATTAAAAAACAATCTCTTAGAACTGCTACAAGAGAGGAAAATGGTTCTTTTTTGAATTTTCTTTGTCCATTTTCACTTATTAGTTACAAAAATATTGGAGTTGGTAAAAAGGCCGAGTGGGGCAGTTTGTGGTGGGCAGTCACATGAAGAAGTCTCCAGAAGTGTCCAACCTGAGCTGGTAACTCTGGACTGGAGATCTTTTAAAAATAAAAATTAGAGTACCCAATATTTTTTTTCAATTAAGGGGCAATTTAGTGTGGGCAATCTACATACCCAGCACATCTTTAGGTTGTGGGGGTGAGACCCACACAGACACAGGAGAATGTGCAAACTCCACACAGACAGTGATAGACTAGAGATCAAATGCTTTACTGTGCCAGTATCTAGGGAGCAGAACCCTATATTAAATACTTTGATTCTCAGACAATAATCTGGATAATAATTTATTAACTAATGAATGCTGAATCGCTAAGCAGCTGTTCTTCACCTTGAGAATTATTGCCACCGCTATTTCTATCTGAAGTTGCTTACATGCTTGCTATTGAAATTAATAAACAATTGATCTTTGACGAGTTAATGTGAAAGGGTTTGTTTGGTTCCTACTGACATATATTTGTCAGAATACTGACCCTGGCATTCGTACAACACATCTCCAGCCAAAATGGATGCTTATTTTAAGAATAAATTGAATCTTTTACCCGGAATACAATATCCTCTAGGCCAGGTGTCACTTCTGAATATTAATTCTGGAAATATATGTCTGTACTCCATATAATGCTGGAGTTCACAGACTTGAGACTAATTACAGACTAAATCACACACGGGGAGGTACGGTGGCGCAGCACTGCTGCCTCACGGTGCTCAGGACTAGGGTTTGATCCCGGCCCCGGGTCACTGTCCGTGTGGAGTTTGCACATTCTCCCCATGTCTGCGTGGGTCTCACCCCCACAATCCAAAGGTGTGCAGAGCAGATGGATTGGCCACGCTAAATTGCCTCTTAATTGGAAAAAAAGATTAAATCACACACAACTTGACAAATATCAGTCATGGCATCTAGACACACTGGGAGAGGAAAAGTGCTTTGAAGCTTCAATGCTTCTGCGTAAACATACTTTCAAACAAAGGCCTCCATTTTTACCGGTTGGATTTTACAATGCACAGTCCATACTCTATTAGCCATGGCTCAGTTGGTGAGCACTCATCAGGTTTCGGGTTCAAATCTTACTCGAGGACCTCCACGCAAAGACCAACACCGACATGTGGCACGGAGAGAGTGTGGCGATGTTGGAGGTGCGATCAGGTGTTTCTAAAAGGCCCCACAATACTGTTCTGAAGAGGAGAACCATCAGAAAGTGATGATGCAGAAAGAGGCCATTCGGCCCATCATGTCTGCGCCGGCCAAACAGAAAAAAGTAACTGCTCATTCTAATTCCACTTTCCAGCTATTCCATATTAAGCTCAGATGGTATATCTGTAATAAGAACTAGAAAGCAAATCTTGACTTCTTCAACTTCAATTTTATTGTGTTCTACAATCACTTCTCCTCCACCTCCACTGTGACACCTGTATCCACCTTTTATATATGGGTGGCACAGTGGTTAGCACTGCTGCCTCACAGTGTCAGGGACCCGGGTTCAATGCCGGCCTTGAGTGACTGTTTGTGTGTAGTTTGTACATTCTCCCTGTGTCTGCGTGGGTTTCCTCCGGGTGCTCCAGTTTCCTCCCACAGTCCAACGATATGCAGGTTAGGTGGATTGGTCATGCTAAATTGTCTGTTAGCATCCAATGGTTAAGTGGGTTACAGGGATATTGTGGGGAAATGGGTCTAGGTACGGTACTGTTTCGAAGGGTCAGTGCAGACTCAAAGGGCCGAATTGCCTCCTTCTGCACTATAGGGATGTGATAAACACCACTCGTGATATATTGCATGTATTACGGCACTGCCTGTGTATTAAAGGTACTATGGTAAATCCCTGCCTGCTGGCTCCTCCCAACAGGCGGCGTATAAAAGTGTATGCTGTCCTGCGCTGCTCCCATTCTGGATCCAGCTGTAGGAGGCACAACATCTTGTGCAATAAAGCCTCGATTGGTTTACCATTCTCGTCTCGTGGTAATTGATGGTACATCAAGGGATTCTAGGATATGTGCAGTCTATCAAACAATAAATGTGGTCTCTTAAATAATTAAAGCTTCGATTCTAACATAATACTGGGGAACATTAATTCTTTCCGAACAGATTCCCCTCTTAAAGAAAAAAATTAATCATTAAGTTTGACGTAAATTCCCATAACACAAATGTATATATATTTTTTTTTACAATCCCTGCACCCTTTTAATACCCATCCTCACATTCTCTTGCTTGTAGGAAAAGACGCCCTCTTTAACAATTTCTATTAACTTCTTTCAGACAGCTCCTTGTTCTTCAGACAATCAGATAACTGGTAACTGCTGTCAATCCGCTCCACTTGATCTTGTGAATCTCCCTATTCTCTAGCATCTGTTTTAGGCTCGCTCTGTTAATCCGTAGTCTCTTTTTCTTGGTGCTTTTCGTAGAGTGGACATTCTCCAAAGGGATTCTCCGGTCGCAGACAGCAAAATTGTGTTTGCCGATCTGCCGGAGAATCCCCATTTGCGCCACAATCGGGGGCGGTGCCGCTTTTGCAATGCTCCGCCCCTCAAAATCTGCGCGCTCGAAGAGTACGCCGCACGTCGCATGGACGGCCTCAGGACATCACATGAGGCCCTCCCCCGATGCTCTGCCCCTGAAGGGCTGACATCCCAGCAGCGTGGGTCACTCATGTTATTTATTTTCGTGAACTCAGCATACCAGCTGCGGACTGAGTCCAGCACTGCCACAGTCGAGGGGGGGAGTAAAGTGGTTCACATGTCACCCGACATCAGCAGCCTTATTTGGAGAATATTAACCCCACAGCAATTACTCATGGGAGGGCCTCACAAAAAGATACAACAGGGGCGGGATTCTCCGCGAACCGGCGGGACGGGCCACTCCGCCACCGAGGAGTGGCGTGAACCACTCCGGCGTCGGGCCACCCCGAAGGTGATTCACGCCAGCGGGACCCGCCGAAAAAGGGCGACCACTCGGCCCATCGCGGGCTGGAGAATCGCCGGGGGGGGCCGCTGGCAGTGGCCGCCGACCAGCGCGGAGCGATTCCCGCCCCTGCCAAAACCCCGGCACTGGAGGACACGGCAGCCGGCGGGGGCGGGATTCACGCCGCCCCCCCCCCCAGCGATTCCCCGACCCAGCGGGGGAAGGGGGTCGGAGAATCCCGCCCCTGGTTCTGAAATGAAAAAAGAGGAACTCCAAAGTTTAATAAGGCAGTTGAATTGGTTATCTAGATGAACGAGTTGAAATGAAATGAAAATCACTTATTGTCACAAGTAGGCTTCAAATGAAGTTACTGTGAAAAGCCCCTAGTCACCACATTCCGGCGCCTGCTCGGGGAGGCTGGTACGCGAATTGAACAGTGCTGCTGGCCTGCCTTCGTCTGCTTTAAAAGTCAGCTATTTAGCCCACTGTGCTAAACCACAGTTTTGATGTTCTAGAATTAAGCACCAAAATGAACGATCCCTAAGTTGAAAAAATTGTTTGAACAAACAAAACATCGGCAAAATTAAAATTGGAGAATTGTGTTTTGAAATTCTGATCTTTAGGCAATATGAGACCACTGAAATTGATTGTTTATAGGGACACATCTTATATTAATCTCTGTGATGGCTTTTTGAGTGTGGGTAGATTTATAATTTTTCTCCTTGGGGAGAAAGGTAAATGTTGCCTTTTTGCATGGGAAACTAAAAAGATACAAAGAGTGGTAAAAGGTTAGGGCAGCACGGTAGCACAAGTGATTAGCACTGTGGCTTCACAGCGCCAGGGTCCCAGGTTCGATTCCCCGCTGGGTCACTGTCTGTGCGGAGTTTGCACGTTCTCCCCGTGTCCGCGTGGGTTTCCTCCGGGTGCTCCGGTTTCCTCCCACAGTCCAAAGACGTGCAGGTTAGGTGGATTGGCCATGCTAAATTACCCGTAGTGTCCATAAGGGTTGGGAGGGGTTATTGGGTTGCGGGGATAAGGTGGAAGTGAGGGATTAATGTGGGTCGGTGCAGACTCGATGGGCCGAATGGCCTCCTTCTGCACTGTATGTTCTATGTAATCTATGTACGTTGGCAGCAGAGACTTGCCCTGGTAGAGGCAGTAGATCTGGGGCTGGATTGTCCGTTCCTGAGCCTGGCCAGCCTGGCTTTGGCCTGATACGTTCCATCAGAAAGCACCTTTTCCGTCCATATCCATCTAGGAGATAGAACTTGTTGTCCGCCCTCTGAGACCTCCGTGTACACACCAAATTCTTTCCAACTTTGCAGTTCTTATTGTTTTGCATCTTTTATTAATTTACCATCTAATTTGTTGGAAGCCACTAAGACCTCTCGATCATGTGGGCTGCTGCTCCTTGTACCGTTCTTAGTCTGGACCATATTTCTTGACCTCGTTAAGCTGCATCCTCTATCCTACCTTATACACGGTTATTGCATGATCTGTCCCTCCTATTATGAGGCTCTGTTAGCCTTTCAACATTTCTTACTCTCTCTGTATGGGCATGTTCACTGCCAGATCTACTGTCCAAACTGACACTATCTTTCTGTGCTCTCCATTTTTATATTTCATGTTCCCAATCTATGGGCGTAACCTCCTCTTTATCTAGTACATTCAACCAGTTTATTATATTTTCCCACGGCCTCACCTGCTCTACCAACAGAAGTTGCATCCTTCCACCGACTGGCCCCTTCTGACAAGTGTGTCACTTTAGCAACAACTTTTGGCAGCTGTCCTTTGGGACAAATAGCCTTACTCGATTCGTCAGAATTACTCTGTCCCTTTTCAGATACCCTGTCAATTTATGCGATCTGGGGACTTCTGGTGGCAGCCATGGAGTGAGTGGTCACACACAGGGCGGTTCCGGTTTTAAGGCATTGTTTTTGGCCCCTTTTGGGGAATTTTGATGGAATTGTTGTGCGGAGAGTGGAGGGGGATAGGTTCTCCCCTGGATGGGCATGTCTGCGGGTTACCAAACACTTTTTAAAATGTTTTTATTCAGGTATTTAATTTATACAGTACAAAATAAACAAGTGTGTGTGGACCAGATACAATTAACAAAAGCCAAACATTGGAAATAACCCCCAATACCCTACCCCCTGAACCTCACCCCCCCCCCCCCCCCGTGACCCCCCTGTTCTTTTTTATCTTCTTTTAAAATATTTTTATTGAATTTTTACACCTGTACATTATACAATGGTGAGGAAAATGGTTAATATGTACAATTTATATGTTCCCCTCTCATCGGCCTTACCACCTCCCTTATCCCCCCCCCCCCCATTTTTGTTTCTCGGTTCCATCTTGGGCCCTTTCGTCTGTTGTGGATTAATATAGGCCCTGTTTCATTTTGGATTCAATACTGTTGCCCCTATGGCTTTGTTTTTTTCCCATGTCCACTCCTGATATTTCCCTGGGTTCCTCCCTTGCTGCCCCCCTCCACCCCACCGTTCTTATCTGCTCTGTGTGGTCCTGTCTGCCCAACAGGTCTGCCAGCCAGTCCGCAGCTGTGGGTAGTGCTGATGATCGCCACCCGAGCAGGATTCTCCGGCGTGTGATTAAGGAAGCAAAGGCAAGGGCGTCACCATATAAAGCTCTAGCTGGTCCGAAACAGCGAAAACTGTCACTCTCGGGCACGGCTCCGCCCTCACCCCCACAACCTTGGACACCGCCTCGGAGAAGGCTGTCCAAAACCCAGCAAGTTTGGGAGAGACGCAGAGTATGTGGGCGTGTTTGGCCGTGTCTCCCTGGCATCGTTCGTATTTGTCCTCCACCTCTGGGAAGAACCTATTCATTCGGGTCCTGCTTAGGTAGGCTCTGTGCACCACTTTAAACTGCATGAAGCTGAGCCTGGTGCAGGAGGAGGTGGAGTTGGCTGGCTTAATTTCCCGGGCGATCAAGAGCAGGCAGAGTGGGCATCCCTGCTTGGTGTCTCTATGCAACTGGAAATATTCAGGTGGTGTTGGTCCAAATGCATTGTACAGGAATTTCACCCACGAGATGAACCCCCTCACCCAGCCCAAACTGCTCCTGTACCTCTATGAGGTACTTCCATTCAACTCTGTCGAAGGCCTTTTCTGCATCCAGGGAGACGATCACCTCTGGTGTTCTCCCGGATGGGGTCAGTATCACATTTAGCATTCGTCTGATAGTCGCAGTTCGCTGTCTGCCTTTGACAAAGCCTGTCTGGTCCTCTGCGACCACTTCTGGTGTGCTGTGCTCCAATCTCTTGGCCAGGACTTTCGCGAGTATTTTTGCCTCTACGTTATGCAGCGAAATGGGTCTATATGATCTGCATTCCGTCAGGTCTTTGTCTTTTTTGTGCATCAGCGATATGGTAGCCTGTGTTAGGGTAGGCAGGGAGTCCCTTGCAAGCGAGTCTGCCAACATCTCCCGTAGGTGTGGGACCAGAGCTGGTGCGAGATTTTTTTGATGTCCGCCGGGAACCCGTCGGGTTCCGGCGCCTTCCCCGCTTGCATGGAGCTCATACTCTCCATGATTTCTCCCAGTCCGATTAGTGCTTCCAGCTCCCTCCATCTATTGCCTCCCATGACTGGCATGTCTAGTCCATTGAGGAACTGTTTCATCCCCGAGTCCCCAGTAGAAGGCTCCAAATGCTTGGTTGACCTTTTTTGGTTCGGCTACTGTGGTGTTGGGTGCTCTGGTGCACAGATGAGCCAACACAGTTGTATGTGGTACAACTCTATTTTATTTTAACTCTTATATACAGTTCGTTCTGGATACTCTGCACGTGCTGTCTCCCTGAGTGTGTCGTGTAGCAGGTCTGTCCTTGACCTTGTCTCCAGCTAATACTGTCCACCAGGTGTCGTGTTTGTGCTTTTATATGATTCCTGTCTTTGTCTGTGATTGGTTGTGGTGTTGTGTGTTCTGATTTGTCTGTTGGTGTGTCTATCATGATGTGTGTGGTTGAATATCATGACATCCCCCCTTTTTACAAAGATCTGTGCCTACGTGGTTATAAATATAATCGTGTCGTGAGTGCATCTAAGAGTGGGTCTGTGTGTTGTGTACAGCATGTGTATATGACGTAACTATTTACATGGGGCGATGTCGGGTGCGTCACACTAACAAGGTTGTACCATAACAAAACATGAATGCGAGGAAAAAAAAACAACTTGAACAGTGGTCCGGTCAGACGATATCTGGAACGATAAACAACAGCAGGTTATAATACAGAAGTGTTTGACTTTTTGAACGTATGAACAGCGTTATAAGTCCAGTCTAATGGGTGACCGCCTCAAGAATAGGCTGGTCCTCAAGCCGGTTCAGCTGTGGAGATTTGGGTTCACACTGGTTCACATTGGACTGTTGGAGGTGATGCTGTTGCCGAAGTCTCTACTTTTCCATTTGTTGTACTTCGTGCAGTGCTTGGTTTTCCATTCGTGCAAATATAACATTCAACATCTTTGTTGGTGTTGCCGTGGTTTGGTTTATTACGTTTTTTTTTTGCTGGCCAGGTGAATATTGTAGCACGTTCTAACAGCCTGTAACACAGTTCCTTCGTGTATTTCTATGTGCTGAGATGTTACTGTAGTTAGTAAGGCCTTAATTATCTGCAACTGAACACCTTCGTCGGTTTGTGGTCCTTGAGAACAACCACATATTGTCTCTATAATTCTATCAATTAATTTCTGTAAACAGTCAGATGATGTGCTGACTATGCGGGGACATTTCGACTGGCATGCCAACTCAAAAGGGAGAAAATACTTGTCTGCTTCAATAAAGTTTGCCCTGGATTTGACAGGTGGCAAGGTCCCAGAAACAGCCTTAGCTTCTGCATGGGGAGGATTTTAGCTGCTGTGGCCTGGTCACGGGTGGCGATGGAAGGGGCATGATCCGTGGCATCTCCACGAAGTCATCCTTGGGAACCAGTGGAGGATCCGGCGTGTGCGTACGGTTCAGTTGCGAGCGTGGAAGGCGGCGCAAAGCTCGCCGATTGCGCCTACGCACCAATCCATCCGCCCTGCATGCCAGGAACAAGGTGGAGTCTTTTTTCTTTTTATGTTTGTGGTGGACGGCATCTTGTAGCCGATGGGTCGTTGCCATTGAAGAAGCACCATCACTAATATCATGCAAGGCGATGACTGTGCCAGATGTGGGAGTTGGCCGAGACCGTGGACGCTGGTTCCGGCCACCTGCTCTGCCGGAAGGGCGACTCTGCAGAGAAACGTCGAAGCATGTCGCCTTGGAGAGAGAATTGTTGCTCGCATCAACTTCTGGCAATGGCGCAAATTGGTGTGTCCGTCTTGGACCGCCGGTGCTAGTCGCCACTGCCGACCCAGTGGGACTGCCACGCGATCCATTCCCTGTCGCCGTGGCATCCGCTGTCACCCTGAGCGTGCCATCACCGAGGCCGCGACACCGCCCGTCCGGAGCAAGGTCTGGCGTGCGCGAATCAGAGTCGGCGCTTGGCTGCTCCCCATCTGGAGTCCGGTCTGCCTTCCGTCGATGCTCCCCGTCTGGAGTCCCAACAGGTTCACTGGAGGCAGCTGAGATTCCCTGAAGCTGCACTTCTGGAGTCGGAACATGCAGGAATGCACCGACCAGTGGAGAGGCTCGAGCCATCGAGGGTGGAAGCGGTGCGGCGCCACCGCAGTCGTCAGTGGTCCCACCGTGATCGTCGAGTGCCTCGGTACGCACTAGGCGAGGTCTGTCACCTTGCACCTTTTGCATGGTAAGTGGGATGCTGTCGTCACTCGTCTCACATCCCGTGGATAGATCCTCATTAGCAGCTTGCTGTTCACTAGGGTTGGGTAAATTGTCAGAGTTTTCATCTGGTGATGCACACCATGTCGGTGGACTGTCATTGTCTTGCCGTTGTCCTTCATTTGGGCTTTTCTTCTTTGGAATTTTAAATCTTCCCCCAGACATTGCAGAACCTTGTTTATTACCCCCAAATTCTCCCATATGTATGGTCTCGAATATAGGATCCAATGTTTCTATCGACATTGTACTATTTTCCAAAGAACATTCCGTTTCACTTTTCTTCTCAGGTACCTCATATGTATCTTTGTCTAATGTACATGCCTTCATTGTCTCTGGGTCTGATTTTGCTGGGACTCGCATGGTCACAGTCTCTCTTTTACTGTTCTCAATTGCCCACATTATACTCCCCATACATAACTGCTTAATCACTGGGGTTAGTGTGGTACAATGGATAATCGGGTCGACCTTATCTGCATCTTCACCATTAGTGGAAAGCACACTTGGTTCACTTGAAACTGCTGCGGGTTTTAAATTCGTTATCTGGCTACTCGATGTCGGTGTCCTCAGGATTCTTGCTCCAATGTTCTGCTCATTTATCAGTGGAGTGTGTTTAGATTCAATGCAGTTAATGTTCCCCTCAAGGTTTGAAGAGTCATTACTGACTAACTGCTGGTCTCCGAAGTTGGGACTCTGCGGTGTTGAGTTGAAGGGAGACATTTGTCCCTGCTGTAGGTATGATTCAGGCTGTGTTATTTCCATTAACTGAGGATCAATGTCTTGTCCATTTTTTTTTTTCGTACTAAAACACTGGCAATTCTCAGTCTGCTCCTTGCAAGTTAAACATACAGATAATTTCTTTAGCAAATCCTCAGTATCCTTCTGTGACCGTGCAGCATTATTGATCTCTGTTCGGCTACAATGATTCTGAAGGTCAGCGCATGAACCTTTTTACTTCGGGCTTGGAAGAGGAGATTCCTTTGGCTTGTCTTCAGTTGGGCTTGAACAGTCATCAGCGCTGTGCCCTTCATTGTAGCATGAGAGACCGTCATGGTCATGCTGCTGTGCAGTGGAGCGTGGTGGGCTGTCATAGCCTTCATGCTGTTCACGTGAGCATGGCAGACTTGCATCATCTGCCGCTGGTTAGTCAGGAGAGGTTGTTAGACCCTCATGGTCTTGTTCCTGCAAGGACTGCGCATCGGAGTCAAGCGTTTTTTCTTTTGTGGAGTCTGTCCATGAGATCGCTGTGGAGGCTTGTGACTCTGGAGTCACTTCTTGTTCATGCAAGGACTGCACTCTGGAGTCTTGCATGTCTTCTTTCATAGAGTCGGGAACGCTGAGCGGGACGTGGACCACGCTCTGTGTGGCAGCAGGGCGCTCTCCGTGTGCTTGCACCGCTCCCTGTCTGTTAATGTCAGGCTGCAGCATCATCCGGTACTGATAAGTTGGGACGTCATATCTGCTGGATTGAAGATCTTCAAATCCGAAAAATGAATCCGCATCTGCGTCGGATTCAATGTGGGCGTCGCCAATGTGCAACACGAAAGGTTCGTCTGAGACATAGTCGTATAGGACCACGGAGCTATCATTGGGCTCGCGAGGTCCCGAAACACTGTAAAGATCGTCATCGAAGTATTCGAGGTCGGAATCATCGGCTTGTGCGTAGGTAACTGCTTGTCGGAGGGTTCTTCGGAGGTCAAATTCATCTCCTGGGTCAATTTGCGGCAATGTGCTGTCATTCCAGGTGAGGGAAGGTTGTTTTACAGCTTTAACAGATTTTTGTTTTTTTGATTTGGGACGTTTCCCTTTTAAATTGGATTTGGGACGTTTCCCCTTTAAATTGGTGCGGTCTGGGGCCTCTGACATCCTGACGCTTGGTATGTAGCACGTAGGAAGCGACTGTCAAGAAAACGGCCATCTCAGATGCTCAGATCGCTGTTCCTTTACCGATGGCCGTTTTCTTGACTGCGCATGCGCACTGCTCGCGCATGCGCAAACGAAACTTCCGGTTCTGCGCACTGCTCGCGCAACTGTGCTAGTGTGATACCTTTAGCAAGATGGCCGCCGACCTTGATCCAGCCCTCTCTCAGGCCCGGGATTTCGGCCTCTGGGAATTCGGGCTCCGGGGTCCCGGCCACGAGGTGAATACTGCCGCTTTTCTTACCTTTACTTGCCGATTGGAGTGCATTTTCCTCACAGTACTTGGCGAATTTGTCCAGGATTGCCTGGTAATCGTACCTTTGCTGCCTCCTGAAGAACCTGAACCTTGTGAATATTTCTCTTGCCCTTGCACCGGCGATGGTGAGGAGAAATTCAATTTTTTCGCTATCATCCAGGTCTTGGAGTTCAGCTGCCACCAGGAACAATTCGAACACTTGCCGGAATCGCCGCCAGTTTTCGCGGAGATCGCCGTGGCACTGGAGCGGCTGCGGAACCGGGAGCTGTAACATTTTGCCTGGGCACTGCTGGTTGTCTCTGTACACTGAGGTATGCCGGCAGGTATCGATCCACTCCTGTACCATGTGGTGTTGGGTGCTCTGGTGCACAGATGAGCCAACACAGTTGTATGTGGTACTACTCTATTTTATTTTAACTCTTATATACAGTTCGTTCTGGATACTCTGCACGTGCTGTCTCCCTGAGTATGTCGTGTAACAGGTCTGTCCTTGTCCTTGTCTCCAGCTAATACTGTCCACCAGGTGTTGTGTTTGTGCTTTTATATGGTTCCTGTCTTTGTCTGTGATTGGTTGTGGTGTTGTGTGTTCTGATTTGTCTGTTGGTGTGTCTATCATGATGTGTGTGTTTGAATATCATGACAGTTACCAGTCTGCCTCTGCTGTTCTTTACCTGGGCTAGCTCCCCCATGGCTGCCTGCTTTCTCAGCTGGTGAGCCAGAAGGCGGCTAGCCTTCTCTCAGTGTTCATAAAAGGTCCCTCGTGTCTGACGGAGTTGCTGCACTGCTTTCCTGGTGGATAGCATTTGTATCTTTTTCTTCCCCACCAGAAACACCGCTGTCAGGGCCTTGGGTACCTTCCATGAACCTCCAGTATGGAGTCGATCAGTTGTTGCCTAGCAGCCCTCTGTTCCGTATCCCACGTTCCGTAGGCTGGCCTTGTAGGCTATAATCTCTCCCCTAATCACCGCCTTCAGTGCCTCCCAGAACGTGGAATGGGTGACTTCCCTATTCTGGTTGTTCGTGACGTATGGCCGGCGATGTTTTCTGGCAGAAGACCTTGTCGGCCAAAAGCTCCATGTCCAAGCTGCATGCAGGGCATTGTGCACGGTCCATCTTCAACCTCGCATCCATGTAATGTGGAGCGTGGTCGGAGATGACTATCGCGGAGTATTCCACTCTTACTATGTCTGGAAGCACTGATTTCCCCACTGCAAAGAAGTCGAATCGGGTTTATATCTTATGCACTGGCGAAAAGAACGAGAACTCCTTTTCTCCCAGGTGTAGGAACCGCCATGGGTCCACCGCCCCCATCTGCTCCATGAATGCTCCCAGTTCCCTCGCCATACCTCGTCTTTTTACATTTTCTGGGGTTTGATCGGTCTGTCAATGGGTCCTGTACACAGTTGAAGTCGCCCCCCACCTCCCCCCCCATGGTGTCTGTCGATGTCAGGGATTTCCACCATGGTCTTCTTTATAAAATCCGTGTCAAAGAACAATACAGCACAGGAACAGGCCCTTCGGCCCTCCAAGCCTGTATCGGTCATGATACCAACCTTGGTCAAAACCCTCAGCACTTCCTTGTGCTGTACCCTCTATACCCATCATATCCATGTGTTTGTCAAGATGTCTTTTGAACGCCGTTAATGTATCTCCTTCCACAACCTCCTCTGGCAATGCGTTCCAGGCACTCCCCACCCTCTGTGTAAAAAACCTGTCTCGCGCGTCTCCTTTAAACTTTGCCCCATGGACCTTAAACGTATGCCCCCTGGTGACTGACCCCTCCACCCTGGGAAAGAGCATCTGCCCGTCCACTCTATCCATGCCCCGCATAATCTTGTAGACCTCTATCAGGTCACCCCTCAACCCTCGTCTTTCTGCTGAAAACAGTCTGAGTCTATTCAGCCTCTCCGCATAGGTAACACATTCCAGACCAGGCAACATCCTGGTAAACCTCCTCTGCACCCTCTCCAAAGCCTCCACATCCTTCTGGTAGTGTGGCGACTAGAATTGTGCGCAACATTCCAAATGCGGCCTTACCAATGTCCTGTAGCATGATTTGCCAGATTTTATACTCGATGCCCCGTCCAATGAAGTGGAGATGCCCGCATTGGACTGGGATGAGCACAGTACGAAGTCTTACAACACCAGGTTAAAGTCCAACAGGTTTGTTTCAAATCACTAGCTTTCGGAGCACTGCTCCTTCCTCAGGTGAATGAAGAGGTAGGTTCCAGAAACATATATGTAGACAAAGTCAAAGATGCAAGACAATGCTTAGAATGCGAGCATTTGTAAAGGTCCTTGACTTTCCCCTTCGAGCTCCCCTGGGTCGCCACCAACATTTTGATCTTGATGCTTTTTGAAGCTGGAGGATTGTCTTTCCCTGCGCCTCCACCTTCTTCCCCAGTCCATTGATCACTGTCTGCATGGCGAACAATGCTTGTTACTCCCACCTTGACCGCCACCTAGATTTCCACTTTTATCGCCAGCCTCATCACCACCAGTTCCTTGGCCAGGAACGTCTTCCATCCATCTCCTGGTTTGGGGGGGGGGGGCTGTTTGGGTCGTCGATCTCCCTCTCTTCTGGGTGCCCGGGGACCCCTTGCCGTGTGGGTCCACCAACTCGTCCACCCGCTGCTCATGGCCTTTCTCTCTGCTTCTGCCGTCTCTGCAGCGTCACGAGCTCCCATTTGCTGGCATTCTGTCCTTTCCCTTTCTTAATTGCAGGTGAGATATGACCAAGAATTTCAGGCTCATTTCGACTAAAAGTGCCTATTAGGCTATGTTCTTGAGGAGAGCATGATTTGCCAGAGAGCCACCTGATGTGCATCTGCTCAGCACCGTCACCAGATGGCCGTGAGTTACCAACACAAGAGAAGACAGTGGGAGCATTGGCTAAAGAGTTGGAGCAGCATCAATTATAAAAATGGTGGAGGGGGAAGTGTCGTCATCTACTGGATAGCTGCAACTGGAGCAGTCGATGAACTTCATGAAGGACAAATTTTGACAGCAGCCTAAGGGAATGCAGAATGGCTGGTCTAAGGGGATTGAAGGGGCAGTGGCACCTCCTCACAGACTCTTAGAACGGGTGGAGAAGAGCCTTGAGGTGGAGGGGCGATGATCCAGGAGGTGGAGAAGGTGGTGGCTACCAGAGTGATCGGATTGTGTCATTGGAGGGGGGGAACGGTGATCCTGGGGTGCGTGTGTAAAACACTGCAAGCAAAGGTGGAGGACCAGGAGAACAGGTCCAGGCAGCAAAATCTGCGGATTGTGGGTCTTCCAGACGGAGTGGAGGGAACGAGTGCAATGGGCAACGTAGCGAGGATGCTGGCCTGGTTGATGTATGAGAAGGTGCTGGACAAGGCCCCGGGGGTGGATCGGGCCCATAGGTTCCTGAGGCAGAGGCCAAGAGCCGGGGAACCACCACAGGCGGTGAATTTGCGTATGCACAAATTCCAGGACAAAGCAAAGATTCTGAACTGGGCCAGACGACTGTGAATGGAAAGGAAACCGAATCCGGATCAATCTGGACATTGGAGCGGAGCTGGACAGGAGACAGGCGGGATTCAACAAGGCCAAGACAGTGCTGTATCGGCATCAGATTCAGTTTGGGATGCTGTTCGTGACCAGACGTTTGGTAACTTTCAAGGGCCGGGGATATTACTTGGGACACCGGAGGAAGCAAATGACTTTATTAAGAATCAGAGCTGGGGAGGGCTGAGATCTTGGGTGGAAGTATTATATCTGCAAAGGTATGTTATCTGTATCTGTTTGGTGACTGGGAAACTCGCGGGGGGGGAGGGGTTGCATCCCCCCCCCCCCCCCCCCCGGCCCCAACCCCCCGCCACCTTTGTATCTTTTGCATTTCTTGTATTTGTTTGTATTGTTGGTACATTTGGTATCTCTTGTATTTTAGTATTTTTATACTGAAGTTTAATTGCTGCTTGTTTCAGAGGGCGCCATCGGTGTTGGTGGTGTAGTGTTCAGTTTAAATGCACTCTGTTGGTTATACTCTGTGCAATGCATGAGGGGGTTGATGTGGATCGGGATGGGGCGGTTCAAGAATGCTCTGTGGCCACGTTGGGATGATGTTTTTCATGGTGGGTTGGGTGCGGGGTATGGGGGGGAAGAGCTGGGGATGAGGTTTAGAGAGAAGGAATAGGGGGTGCAGGTCAGATGGATAGGCGGTGGTGGGTTTCTGGGGTCCTTCGGCTGAGAGTCGCCACACTAGCACAGAGTGCTAGTGAACGGACGTGAAGTGGGGGGTCTGTGGTGATTAGCCAGTGTGAATGGGGGGAAGGGGGGTTGTTATGGGAGAGGCGTTTTCAGAACTCCAAAATGTATCATGGAGTCCAACCAACCCCCTTTAATGGATTGTTGCTTTTGAAGCACACGGCTTGTTCTCCAGGTGTGGGATTACAATTATGGGTTTTTAAACACAAAACAATGTTTATTCCATGAACTCAACTTAAGCTTTTAAATAAACATTGGATCACTTAACACCCCTTACTTCAAAGATAACCTGAATATAATACAACACTAAATAATCCTTCAGTTATTCCTTTCAACATCCAAGAGATTTAACACCTTTAAACAGAATCACATCAGGTTAAAGGCTTTACTATTATGAGTTTAAATCACCCAAATGGTCCAGAGATAGTCTTTCATGGCAGAGATCACAGCAGATCCAGCTCACTGCAAACACAGACACACCCCAAGCTCTTTTCCTCAAAACTGAAAACTAAACTGCAAAATGACTGATCTAAGGCCCAGCTCCACCCACACTCTGACATCACTGCATTTCTTAAAGGTACATTGCGTAAACGTCCATTTCTTAAAGGCACTCTCACATGACAGGGTTGAGGTTGGGGCGGGGGGGGGGGGGGGGTGGAGGGGGGGGGGGTGCGAAGCAACGTGGTAATTATGAAGGATGTGTTTGGTCATGGATGGTTCGGAAAGCCACCTTGGATGGGCCCAATTCAGAGTGGGGAGATGGGGGGAATGGGCAGAGCTTAAGGGTCATGATGGCAGACACTAGGGGGGAGGGGGAGGGGGGAAGGGTGGTTTGTGATAGTGAGTGGGATGCTGGTGGGAATTCCAGTGGTGTTGGTGAATGAGTAAATTTGCAGACGACACTAAAGTCGGTGGTGTTGTCGACAGTGTGGAAGGATGTAGCAGGATACAGAGGGATATAGATAAGCTGCAGAGCTGGGCTGAGAGGTGGCAAATGGAGTTTAATGTAGAGAAGTGTGAGGTGATTCACTTTGGAAGGAATAACAGGAATGCGGAATATTTGGCTAATGGTAAAGTTCTTGGAAGTGTGGATGAGCAGAGGGATCTAGGTGTCCATGTACATAGATCCCTGAAAGTTGCCACCCAGGTTGATAGGGTTGTGAAGAAGGCCTATGGAGTGTTGGCCTTTATTGGTAGAGGGATTGAGTTCCGGAGTCAGGAGGTCATGTTGCAGCTGTACAGAACTCTGGTACGGCCGCATTTGGAGTATTGCGTACAGTTCTGGTCACCGCATTATAGGAAGGACGTGGAGGCGTTGGAGCGGGTGCAGAGGAGATTTACCAGGATGTTGCCTGGTATGGAGGGAAAATCTTATGAGGAAAGGCTGATGGACTTGAAGTTGTTTTCGTTGGAGAGAAGAAGGTTAAGAGGAGACTTAATAGAGGCATACAAAATGATCAGGGGGTTAGATAGGGTGGACAGTGAGAGCCTTCTCCCGCGGATGGAAATGGCTGGCACGAGGGGACATGGCTTTAAACTGAGGGGTAATAGATATAGGACAGAGGTCAGAGGTAGGTTCTTTACGCAAAGAGTAGTGAGGCCGTGGAATGCCCTACCTGCAACAGTAGTGAACTCGCCAACATTGAGGGCATTTAAGAGTTTATTGGATAAACATATGGATGATAATGGCATAGTGTAGGTTAGATGGCTTTTGTTTCGGTGCAACATCGTGAGCCGAAGGGCCTGTACTGCGCTGTATCGTTCTATGTTCTATGTTCTATGTGTACACGCCCAATTGGGATGATGCCAGATTCATGAAGAGGTTATTCGGGGTGAACCCGGACTTGGACTCTCACCAGCTGATTATGTGTATTAGAGCAGAGGGTGGCTAGGTCGAGCCCTAAGTCGATCGGGAGGTCGAGAATGGCACAAGACATATGTTTATCTATCTATCCATAAACGAGAGTTTATGGAGAGGATGGGGATGGTGGATCCATGGAGGTTTGGGCACTCGGGAGGGAGGGAGTATTCCTTCTTCTCGCATGTATAGGGCTTATTCCAGGATTGACTTTTATGTGGTGAACTGGGCGGTGTTGGAAGGTGTGAAGTAGGTGGGACTAGTGATTTCGGACAACGCTCCCACATTCTAGATGTGAAACTTTGTTTGGGTCAGGCGCAGGGGCCAGGGCAGAGGTTAGATTCGGGGCTTTTGGCCGACAAGGAGTTCTGTGGGAAGGTGATGGTGGTGATTATGAATTATGGTGAGCTCAATCAGAATGGGGAGCCATGTTTTGGGAGGCTCTAAAGGTGGTGGTTCGGGGGGAAATTATTTTGTTCAAGGCCCATGAGGATAGGGTGAGGAGGAAGGAGCATCTGCGACTGTTGGACGAGATAGTTGAGGTGGATAGGAGGTATTCTGTGGCCTCCACAAAGGAGTTGTTGGCGGAAGGAAAGAAGTTGCAGGGACAGTTTGATCGGTTGACGACGGCAAGGGCGGTGGGTCAGCTACGGCCCAAGGGGAGTGTAGTATGAGTATGGGGAGAAGGCGAGTTCCATCCTGACCCACCAGCTGCCGCGGCAGGCAGTGTCGAGGGAAATTCTTCAGGTGATGGCAGAGGGGGTTATGTGGTGTCGGATCTGGAGAGGATAAATGAGGCGTTTAAGGCCTTTTACAAGGGGCTGAATAGGGCCAGATCAGGCCGTGAGAATGGGGGGGTGGTGAGGAGGCTGATATGGGTTGGCTTTTGGAAGGGCTGGACGTCCTGGAGCTGGAGGAGGAGGAAGAGGCAGGCGCTGGAGGAGTCATTAGAGCTAAAGGAGGTGAAGGAGTGCATTGGCCTGATGCAGTCGGGGACGGTGCTGGGGCCAGATGCCTTTCTGGTGGAATTTTATAAGCACGACAGAGTTGGCCCCAACATTTTGGGCATATCTAGTGAAGTAGTAGAAAAGAGGGAGTTGCTGACTCTGCTGGCGTCGATTTTGCTGACCCCGAATAAGGGGAGGGATCCATTGGGGGGGGCGGGTCCCATAGGCCCATCTCACTGCTAAACATGGACCTGAAAGTCCTGGCCAATGCGTGAAGGTTGGAGGGGTGTGTGGCGGAGGTGGCTTCAGAGGACAAAATGGGCTTTGTGAAGGGGAGGCAGCATTTCAGTAATATTAGGAGGTTGCTGAATGTAATTATGACCCTGTCAGGGAGCGAATGCTGGCGTTAACATCCGTGGACACGGAAAAGGCCTTTGATTGGGTAGGGTGGAGGGATCTGTTTGCGATTTTGGGTAGGTTTGGGTTTGGGCTGAGGTTTGTGGCATGGGTCCGGTTGTTGTATGCTTCCCCCATGGCAAGTGTGTGAACAAATGAGACAAACTCAGAGTATTTTGGGTTGGATAGGGGGACGAGCCAGGGGTGCCCGCTTTTGTCGCTGTTGTTTGCGTTGGTGATTGAGCCCTTGGCAATTGCAGGGAGGGTGCAGGTGGTGAAGATGAACGTGCTGCCAAGATTTCTGTTTGTGTTTCAGTCCCTCCCGATTTCCTCTCCAAGGCCCTTTTCCGGAGGGTGGATGCGCTAGTTTCGGAATTTATGTGGGCTGGGCGGGTGCCGAGGGTGAAGAGAGCTTTGTTGTAAAGGCATGAGATGGGAAGGGGGTTGGCGCTCCCGAACCTGTTGCATTACTATTGGGCAGCAATGTGAAGAAGGTGAGATGATGGTTGGGGGGCACTGTGCAAGGTTGGAGGGGTGGTAACGGTATGGGCCTGAGGGTTCTGGTGACGGCCCCATTGTCGCTCGCTCCAAGGAAGTATACAGGAGTCCGGTGGTGGAGTCATCTATAAAAATCTGGAGTCAGCTGAGGAGACACTTTAAACTGGGTCAAATGTTGGTGTTGATGCCATTGTGTGGGAACCATAGGGGGGGTGAATGATTGGGCTATATAGGAGGTGGAGGGAGAAGGGATTGGGGCAGGTCCGGAACATGTTTCAGAGGGGAGGTTGGCTGGGCTAGAGGAGCTGCGAGAGTGGTTTGAGTTACCATGGGGCAGTGAGTTTAGGTATTGGCAGGTGCGGGACTTTGCGCGTAAGGAGCTGCCTTTGTTCCCTCAGGTACTGGAGTATATGCTTTTGGAAAAACTGTTGCTCACGGGTGAGGTGGGGATGGCAGGATTGAGAATATATAACCAAAGAGAAAACGCTGGAAAATCTCAGCAGGTCTGGTGGCATTTGTAGGGAGAGAAAAGAGCGAACGTTTCGAGAGCAGATGACCCTTTGACAAAGTGGGAATATATATGGGTGGTTGGGAGAACAGGGCAAGTCATTAGTGAAAAGGATCAAGCGGAGTGGGAGGAGGAATTGGGGAAGGACATAGGATGGGGCCTTTGGTGTGAGGTAATGCGGTGAGTGAACTCAACCTCCTCCTGCGCGAGAATGAGTTTGATACAGTTTAAGGTGGTGCACAGGGTCCACTTGACTCGGGCTCGGATGAGTCTTTTTTTCAAAGGGCAGCAGACGGATGTAAGAAGAATGGGAGGGGGCCGGTGAATCATGCACATATGCTCTGGGGGTGTGAGAAGTTGGAGACATTTTGAGAGGTGGTGTTCATGAACCTATTGAGGATTGTAGGGGTTGAGGTAAAGCCACCCCATGGTGGCAATCTTTGGGGTGTTGGGGGTGCTGGTGCTGTGAGAGGTGAAGACGGCGATGTCATGGCCTTCGTCTCTCTGATTGTCCAGCAACGGATACTTTTGAATTGGAGGTTGGCTACACCACCGGGGATCACAGCACGGCTGGCAGATCTGTACGAATATCTCAGGTTGGGGAAAATCAAATTTGACTTAATGGAGTCAGAGGAGGGCTTTGAGGTATGGTGGGGGCCGTTCATGGCTATATTTGAAGAGCTGTTTGTCACGGGGGCGGGGGGGGGGGGAATTAAAAGGGGAAAAATGTACAAACTGTATATTTTGATTGGATGTTAAGCTTATGTTATTATGTTCAATGTGTTTGGAGTAATATATTTATTTATTATTTACATGGATAACCGATGCTAAAGTCGAAGGTAATTTACAATTTTGGGTTTCTGCCAAAATTTAACGTGCCGATTTCTCTCGCACACCCCTTTACTAAATGGCTTTCTGTAACTGTATTCATAACTATTATGTTCAGCTTCTCACATATATCCTGAAATTCATCGTGAGCAAATTCCCCCCCACCCCCCACCACTTTTATCAGTGAGGAACTTTGTTGGTGGTCTCAGTCCAGTCCATATCCATTTATCCATCATCTATTCCACAATGACTTTCTTTTCTTTACTGCATATAATCATCGACTGACTAAACCTAGTTGCCAAGCCTACAAAGTGTCAAATGAAAATGTTCTTTTCTTTATCCCACACCTTAAGATCCATAGCCACAACTCCATTATAATCTCTCGCTCAGGGCGTCCTCACTATGGGTCGCGACGGTGTTCTTCTATATTTCTTACATATATCACACCCATCGCTTGTCTGTTCTATAAGTTTGGTAAGTTCTTCATCTCTTATACCCACATCCCTGAGCAAAAGGTTTAATCTTTGGGAAGACGTATGAGCAAATTGTCGGTATTCCTGTTCTGGTCTTATTGCCAATCGGCCAGCTTGTGTCATGAAAGTTACTGGGAAGGGGTGTTTGCCCAGGAAGCTGTTTAGAGCCTCTGACATTTCCTCTAACAGGGTGTGTCTTTAGCAAAACTAGAAGCCCATCCATATTTGTAACTTCAGCACAGTCAAATAATTTAAATGGCAGTATTGATTGAGGAATTTCCAGGCAGAATTTTTGGAGCCTTGTATACAGTCTGCTAAATTCCATTATGTACTCTTCTATAGAGATATCCTCTGACATTCTAAATGCCAAAATCTGACTAGGCCTATAACGATTAATAAGTCTTCCTATTGGTAAATTTTATCCATGAGAGTTAATAATGTGTCCAAACATTCATCTGAGTCCATCTGATCCAAATTCAATTCTGAGAATACCTTGCTTTTGTACAGTAGTATATATCAAACAATAAGTGTGGTTAATTGAACAATTAAAGCTCCAAACCTAACTTAAGCAATGGGGAACATTAACTCTTTCCTAACAGTCTGTTTCCTTGCAACTTAGAGCACTTTAGATACAGATACAGGTGTTTTTTAAATGGGTTGAGTGTTTCAGCTTCAACCAGCAACTTCGGCAGTGAATTCCAGATGTGACAAGATTTTCCCTCCTGTCCCCTCTAATCCCTCTACCATATCACCTTAAATCTATGCCTCCTGGTAATTGGCCCCTCAGCTAGCGGAAACAAGTCTTTCCTATCTAGGCCCCTCATAATTCTGTACACCTCAATCATGTCCCCCCTCAGTATCCTCTGCTCGAAGGAAAACAACCCCAGCCTACCCAATCTCTCCTCATAGCCGCAATGTTCAACACTTGGCAACATTCTTGTAAATCTCCTCTGCACTCTCTCCTGGTGTTCTTCCTGTAATGTGGTGACCACAACTGTGCACAAAACTCCAGCTGTGGTGTAATCAGTGTTTTGTGCAGTTCCATCATTACATCCCTGCTTTTACATTCGTGCAATAAAGGAAAGCATCCCATATGCTTTCCGTGACCACCTTGTTCACCTGTCCTGCCACCTTCAAGTTCCTGTGGACGTGAACCCCCAAGGTCTCTCACTTCCTCAAACCTTCTCAATATCTCCCCGTTTACTGAGTATTCCCTTGCTTTGTTTGCCATCCCAAAATGCATTACCTCAGGTCTTGGCTTATGTTTATCTCTCAATCACTGACATGGATTATTTGATCATGGTCACACTGCTGTATGTGGGATCTTGCTGTGCACACAATGGCTGCTGTGTTTCCGACATTATAACAGTGCACTTCACTGATTGTGAAGCACTTTCAGATGTCCAGTGATTGAGAACAATACTCCATAAATCCAAGTCCTGTTTGTTTTTGGACTTATATTTTGACATAGAATAGTTCGTAGAATCCCTACAGTGCAGAAGGAGGCCATTCGGCCCATTGAGTCTGCACCGACCCTCTGAAGGAACATTCTACCCAGGTCAATTCCCCCACCCACCTCACTATATCCCCATAACCCCACTTGTGCATCCCTTGATACTCAGGGGCAATTTATCATGGCCAATCTACCTAACCTGCACATCTTTGGGCTGTGGGAGGAAACTGGAGCACCCGGAGGAAACCCACGCACACACGGGGAGAAAGTGCCAACTCCACAGGAGTTCCGAGGCCGGAATTAAACCCGGATCCCTGGCGCTGTGAAGCAGCAGTGATATTATGACCGATGTTATGATATTGGCATAGAGCGAAGAGCAGTAGGCAACTGAGGGAGATGATAATCTTTTGAAATTCTTATTTTGACAAGGAAAGTAAAAACAAAATTGACATTGTAATGACAGTGTAACATTCTGTAATCGTAAGACGGCACGATGGCGCCTCATAGCGCCGAGGACTTGGGCTTGATCCCGGCCCCGGGTCACTGGCCGTGTGGAGTTTGCACATTCTCCCTGTGTCTGCGTGGGTCTCACCCCCACAACCCAAAGATGTGCAGGGTAGGTGGATTGGCCATGCTAAATTGCCCCTTTATTGGAAAAAAAAATTGGGTACTCTAAATTTATTTTTAAAACATTCTGTAATCGTCACTGGTCTGATAGTTGTGACTACTGGTTTCATTCTGCAGTTTCAAACTACATTTGTGAATTTGCAAGACCTTTTTCCGAGCCCTTAACAGTCTGGACACATTGTTCATTGCTGAAGCTGTTTTTTTTTCATAGAATTTACAGTGCAGAAGGAGGCCATTCGGCCCATCGAGTCTGCACCGGCTCTTGGAAAGAGCACCCTACCCAAGGTCAACACCACCACCCTATCCCCATAACCCAGTAAACCCCACCCAACACTAAGGGCAATTTTGGACATTAAGGGCAATTTATCATGGCCAATCCACCTAACCTGCACATCTTTGGGCTGTGGGAGGAAACCGGAGCACCCGGAGGAAACCCACGCAGGCACGGGGAGGATGTGCAGACTCCGCACAGACAGTGACCCAAGCCGGAATCGAACCTGGGACCCTGGAGCTCTGAAGCAATTGTGCTATCCACAAGGCTACCGTGCTGCCCTGTTATGTACTGTTTGCAGATGGATCGACCATGCTGTTTGGCACCAGGGAATTTTGATATGAGATGAAGGAAAAGATGTAATGACAGTGTAACTTAAATTTAAACAGACACCAATACATCAGATTGGCATTTGTTAATGAAGAGCACTTGACAGAGTGTGACAAAGACAGGTAAACTTCACAAAGCATCACTCTACACAAATAATAGAAAAAATATAATCCACTGGTGGATTTGTTTCACACAAAGTTAAATGGCTAGAAAAATAAAATGACATAATCCCACCTCATTTAGCTTGTGGGCTCTGCCTCAACAGAGGCTACACAAATGTGTCTTTCTCTACTTTTATCCTGTGCGATGCAGAATTTTCTGATTGTTTATGGTGGGTCAGAAAGCACCGGAGAAATACTCACCCTTTCCTCCAATGTGAAGAAGATCAGTTCGAGGCAGGCACCAGTGAGCAGGTGTGCCACACACTGCAAAGAGGACAGATTTAGAAAAGAGGCTGCTTTGGAAAACTGCCCTGTCCCCATGGGACAAGCAGGGGAAAAAAAACAAATGCTCATATAAGCTTCATTCCATATCATTTTCATCCTTTCATTTGAGTTACTGATCCAGAGGCATGGGTTCACATCCCAGCATGAGTAACTGGATAATTAAATTCAATTAATTAATGAGATAATAATAATTTTTATTGTCACAAGTAGGCTTGCATGAACACTGCAATGAAGTTACTGTGAAAAGCCCGTAGTCACCACATTCCGGCGCCAGTTCAGATACACGGAGGGAGAATTCAGAAAGTCCAAATTATCTAACAGTATGGGTGGGATTCTCCCCTACCCAGCGGGTCGGGAGGTCCCGGCGTGCTGGAGTGGCGGGAACCACTCCGGCGTCGGGCCGTCCCAAAGGTCTCCGCACCTTTAGGGGCCAAGCCCTCACCTTGAGGGGCTAGGCCCGCGCCGGAGTAGTTTCCGCTCCGGAAAGGCCTTTGGCGCCACGCCAGCCGGGGCCGAAAGGTCTTCACCGGGCGACATGGGTCCGCGCATGCGCGGGAGCGTCAGCGGCTGCTGGCGTCATCCCCGTGCATGCGCAGGGGAGGGGGTCTCTTCCGTCTCCGCCATAGTGAAGACCATGGCGAAGGCGGAAGAAAAAAAGTGCCCCCACGGCACAGGCCCGCCCGTGGATCAGTGGGCCCCGATCGCGAGCCAGGCCACCGTGGGGGCACCCCCCGGGGCCAGATCGCCCCGCGCCCCACCCAGGACCCTGGAGCCCGCCCGCGCCGCCTTGTCCCGCCGTTCAAAAGGTGGTTTAATCCACGCTGGTGGGACAGGCATTCCAGCAGCGGGACTTCGGCCCATCGCGGGCCGGAGAATCGGCGGGGGTGGGCCCGCCAACCGGCGCGATTCCCGCCCCCGCCAACCGGTGCGGCGCGATTCCCGCCCCGCCGAATCTCTGGTGGCGGAGACTTCGGGACACGGCGGGGGTGGGATTCACGCCAGCCCCCGGCGATTCTCCGACCCGGCAGGGGTTCGGAGAATCCCGCCCCATGTCTTTCAGGACTTGTGGGAGGAAGCCGGAGCATCCGGAGGAAACCCACGCAGACACGGGAAGAATGTGCTGACTCCGCACAGACAGTGACCCAAGTGGGAATCAAACCTGGGACCCTGGTGCTGTGAAGCAACAATGCTAACTACTGTGCTACCGTGCTGCCCACAATTTGGAATGAAAAGTTCCTAACTGTAATGATGATCATGAAAAAAACAGATTGTCATAAAAACCCACCACGTTCACTAATGTCCTTTAGGGAAGGAAATCTGCCGTCCTTACCTGGTCTGGCCTATTCCAGACCCACAATAATGTGATTGACCCCTAATGGCCTCTGAAATGGCTGAGCAAAACGCTCAGTTGTTACAGAAATTTTGGAAACAATTAAAACCAGACGGACCATTCAACATCGACCTAGGCACTGGAAGCGACAATGGCACATCCTGCTCAGCTAACCCTGCAAAATCCTCCTGATGAACAACTGGAGGCTTGTCCACAATTGGGAGAGCTGTCCCACAGACTGGTGAAGTAGCAGAACCTACCTCTGACCTCTGTCCTATATCTATTACCCCTCAGTTTAAAGCTATGTCCCCTCGTGCCAGCCATTTCCATCCGCGGGAGAAGGCTCTCACTGTCCACCCTATCTAACCCCCTGATAATTTTGTAAGTTACAAGTTACATTCACGCCACACAAGTGCAAGACAATGACCATCTCCTACAAGAGAGGATATAACTGTTGTCCCATGACATTCAATGGCATAACCATATCTGAATCCCTGACAATCAATGTCCTGGGGGGTTACCATAGATCAGAAACTGAACTGGACTAGCCATATTAATACCAATGGCTACCAGGGCAGGTCAAAGACTAGGGGCGGGATTCTCCACTCCCGCGCCGAAGTGCCCACGCCATCGTGAACGCCGTCGAGGTTCACAACGGCACGAAACGGCCCCTATCCCGACCGATTCAGGGCCCGATAATGGGCTAGGAGCGGGGCCGCGTCATCTACACGTGCCAGGCCTTGTCGCCGCGTAAAGGCGGCGCCGCATACATGACGCGGCCGGCACCACATAACTGGCGTCACCCGCGCATGCGTGGTTGCCTTCCTCTCCGAGTCCGCCCCGCAAAAAGATGGCGGACGGATCTTGCGGGGCCACGGAAGGAAGGAGGTCCTCCTTCAGAGAGGACGGCCCGACGATCGGTGGGCACCAATCGCGGGCCATCCCACATTTGAGATACCCCCCGGTGCAGGATCCCCGCTCCCCCCCCCCCCCCGCAGGCCACCCCCCCCCCCAACGTTCCCGCGCTGTTCCCGATGGCAGCGACCAGGTGTGGACAGCGCGGGTGGAACCCGCCGTTTTGGACTGGCCGCTCGGCCCATCCGGGCCTGAGAATAGCAGGGGTGCTGGAGAATCGCCATTTTGGATGTCTCGGGCGATTCTCCGGCCTGCGGCCAGCGGAACACGACGGGGCCATTCTCGGCGCTTGGGAGAATCGCGGGAGGGCGTCGGACCGGCGTCGCGGGAAATTTTGGCGGCCCAGGCGATTCTCCCAACCGGCACGGGAGTGGAGAATCTCGCCCTAGGAATCCTATAGCGAATAACTCACCTCCTAACCCCCACAAAGCCTGTCCACCATCTCCACTTGTCTGGATGAGTGCAGCTCCAACAATACTCAAGAAGCTCGACTCCATCCTGGACAAAGCAGTCCGTGTGTTTGGCACCCCTTCCACAAACATTCAATCCCTCCGCCACTGATGCACAGTAGCAACTGTGAGTACCAATCAAGATGCACTGCAGGAACTCACCAAGGTTCCTCAGACGGCACCTTCCAAACCCACGACCACTATCATCTAGAAAGACAAGGGCAGCAGATACCTGGGAACCCCACCACCTGGAGGTTCCCCAGCAAGTCATCACCACCCTGACATGGAAATATATCACCGTTCCTTCACTGTCGCTGGGTCAAAATCCTGGAACACCGCCCCCCTTCTCCCTCCCCCCCCTCTCCCTCCCCCCCCACTCCCTCCCCCCCCTCTCCCCCCCCCCATCTCTCCTTCCCCCCCCCCCATCTCTCCTCCCCCCCCCAACAGCACATGAACGGCAATGGTAAGAAGGCAACTCACCACCAACTTCTCAAGGGCAATTAGGGATGGACATTGGATTGTGGTTTTGCAGATCAGTGATGTGCGCATCCACTGAATGAATGAAAAAAACCTCCACCTTGGTTTTATACTGGTTCCAAACCAAAATCCATTTCATCACCCTCCCCACCACCCTGCCCCTGACAGACCCACCACCCCCTGACAGAAATGGGGTATTAGAGATATTCCATACCACGCCCCTCCACACCCTCATACTGCTCCACACCCCCACAAAATAAAGAGGGCTATTACAGCTGGGAAGCTGGTTGTGTGACAGGCAACAGAAAGTAGGGATAATGGACAGGTACTCAAATTGGCAGGATGTGACTAGTGGTGCCCCACAGGGATCCGTGTTAGGGCCTCAATTGTTCACATTATTCAGCAATGATGACACAAAAGATTTGCTGATGACACAAAAGTTGGGTGGCATTGTAGACAGTGTAGATGACAGCATAAAATTACAAAGGAATATTGAACGACTAGGTGACTGGGAAAAACTGTGGCAGATGGATTTCACTGTAAGCAAGTGTGAGGTTATCCATTTTGGATGAAAAAAGGATAGATCAAGATACTTTCTAAATGGCATGAAGATAAATTCAGTGGATGTCCAAAGAGACCTAGGGTTCAGGTGCATTGATCTTTAAAATGCGATAAACAAGTGCAGAAAGTAATCAAGAAGGCTAATGGAATGCTGGCCTTTATATCTGGAAGACTGGAATATAAGGAGTTTTGCTGGTTAGACCCCACTTGGTGTTCTGTGAGTAGATCTGGGTACCACATCTTAAGACAAATATTTCGACCTTGGAGGGAATGCAACGTAGGTTAATAAAAATCACCTGGATTTCATTTTCTTGAAATTTAGAGTACCCAATTATTTTTTTCCAATGGAGGGGCAATTTAGCGTGGCCAATTCATCTATCCTGCACATCTTTGGATTGTGAGGGTGAAAGTCACGCAACCATGAGGAGAATGTGCAAACTCCACACAGTGACCCGGGGCCGGAATCGAACCCGGGTCCTCAGCACCGTAGGCAGCAGTGCTAACCACTGCGCCACCGTGCTGCCCGATACCTGGATTTCAAGGGTTAGGATATGAGCAGAGATTATACAAATTAGACCTGTTTTCACTGGCATTTAGAAGATTAAGGGGTGACATGTTCGAAGAATTTAAGATATTAACAGAGAAAGACAGGGTAGATAAAGGTAAATGGTTTCCACTGGTTGGAGATTCTAGAATCATTCAGGAGAGATGTTAGGAAGCACCTGTACACACAAAGGGTGGTAGAGATTTGGAACACCCTTCAACAAATGGCAATTAATGCTAGATCAGTTGTTAATTTTAAATTTGAGATAGTAAATTATTTGTGAAGTATTAAGGGATATGGGGCAAAGGCAGGTATATTGAGTTCGGCCCCAGATCAGCCATGGTCTCATTGAATGACGGAGCAGACTCGAGGGGCTGAATGGCCTCCAGCTCCTATATAGCTTCTGGAACCACTGTTGAGGTTCGGAGACTGCTCAAATTTCTGAAGTGGGAATGTTGAATTTACCACATATTGCTGACATTTTATATTTGCCTATCATTTAGATTTATAAAGATGCGTTCAAAATGGTACATTAGGGGAAAGTGGGTGTTTTTGAAAAGTAAGGATATATTCTGGGTTGGGGAGGAGGCTAGTTGCATTACAGACTGGTAGAGGTTAGTTACTGACTCAGTCATCAGAGAAATAACATTGGGTTCGATGGTACAAACTTCAAAATCTACACGGACATTCCGAAACAGGAGGTGTGGAATGACAATCAATGTTAAAGACGTTACAAACTGAAATATGAATGGGATGCTTTCTTCCAAAGCTAGTGTGTGATTCCCGTAATATAGACCAAACTAATTCACCCACAGGGACATAATATAGACCAAACTAATCCCTCCACAGATACCTAATATAGACCAAACTAATCCTCCCACAGATACATAGTATAGCCAAACTAATCCCTCCACAGATACATAATACAAAGCAAACTAATCCCCCCACAGGTACATAATATAGACCAAACTAATCCCCCCACAGACACCTAATATAGACCAAACTAATCCTCCCACAGATACATAATATAGCCAAACTAATCCCCCCACAGACACATAATATAGATCAACCTAATCCCCCCACAGATACATAATATAGACCAAATTAGTCCCTCCACAGATACATAATATAGACCAAATTAGTCCCTCCTCAGATACATAATATAGACCAAACTAATCCCCCCACAGACACCTAATATAGACCAAACTAATCCTCCCACAGATACATAATATAGCCAAACTAATCCCCCCACAGACACATAATATAGATCAACCTAATCCCCCCACAGATACATAATATAGACCAAATTAGTCCCTCCACAGATACATAATATAGACCAAATTAGTCCCTCCTCAGATACATAATATAGACCAAACTAATCCCCCCACAGATACATAATGTATACCAAACTAATCCACCCACAGACACATAATATAGATCAACCTAATCCCCCCATCAGATACATAATATAGACCAAACTAGTCCCTCCACAGATACATAATATAGACCAAACTAATCCGCCCACAGATACCTAATATAGACCAAACTAATCCTCCCACAGATACATAATATGGATAAAACTAATTCCCCCCCCCCACATAAACATAATATAGACCAAACTTCCCCCCCACCAATCAATAATATAGATCAAACTAATCTCTCCACAAATACCTAATATAGACCAAACTAATCTGCCCAGATACATAGGGCGCGATTCTCCACTCCCGCGCCGGTTGGGAGAATCGCCTGGGCCTCCAAAATTTCCCGGGACGCCGGTCCAACGCCCTCCCACGATTGTCCCAAGTGGTGGGAACAGCCCAGTCGAGTTTCGCGGGCCGCAGGCTGGAGAATCGCCGGAGACACCCAAAATGGCGATTCTCCGGCACCCCCGCTATTCTCAGGCCCGGATGGGCTGAGCGGCCAGGCCAAAACGGCGGGTTCCCCCCCGGCGCCATCCACACCTGGTCACTGCCGTCGTGAGCGGTGCGTGAACGCTGGGGGGGGGGGCGGCCTGAGGGGGGGGCGAGGGGGGATCCAGCACCAGGGGGTACCTCAAATGTGGGCACCGATCGCGGGCCACCCTCTCTGAAGGAGGACCTCCTTCCTACCGCAGCCCCGCAAGATCCGTCAGACATCTTCTTGCGGGGCGGACTTAGAGAGGACGGCAACCACGCATGCGCGGATGACGCCCGTTATGCGGCGCCGGCCGCATCATCTGTGCGGCGCCGTCTTTACGCGGGCGACAAGGCCTGGCGCGTGTAGATGACGCGGCCCCGATCCTGGCCCATTGTCAGGGCCTGAATCGGTCGGGATCGGGGCCGTTTTGCGCCGTCGTGAACCTCGACGGCGTTCACGACGGGAGTGAAGAATCCCGCCCATAATATGAACAAAACTAATTTCTTCCACAGATTAATAAAATAGACCAAACTAATCTGCCCGCAGATACATGATATAGACCAAACTAATCACCCACAGATACATAATATAAATCAAACTAAACCCTCCACAGATACGCAATATACACTAAACTAATCTGCCCAGGTACATAATATGGACAAAATTAATTCCCCCACAGATACACAATATAGATCAAACTAATCCGTCCATAGATACATAATATAAATCAAACTAATCCCCCCACAGGTACATAATATAGACCAAACTAATCCGCCCACAGATAAATAATATAAATCAAACTAATCCCCCCACAGATACAGAATATAGACCAAACTAATCCTCCCACAGATACATAATATGGATAAAACTAATCCCCCACATTTACATAATATAGACCAAACTAATCCCCCCACAGATACATAATATAGATCAAACCAATCCTTCCACAGATACACAATATAGATCAAACTAGTCCCTCCACAGGTACATAATATAGACTAAACTAATCCCCCACAGAAACATAATATAGACCAAACTAACCCGCCCACAGATACATAATATAGATCAAACTAATCCCCCACATATACATAATATAGAGCGACACTAATCCCCCCACAGACACATAATGTAGACCAAACTAATCACCCACAGAAACGTAATATAGACCAAACTAACCCGCCCACAGATACATAATATAGATCAAACTAATCCCCCCACATATACATAATATAGAGCGACACTAATCCCCCCACAGATACATGATATAGAGCGACACTAATCCCCCCCACATACACATAATATAGATCAAACTAATCCCCCCACATATACATAATATAGAGAGACACTAATATCCCCACAGATACATAATATAGAGCGACACCAATCCCCCTACAGACACATAATATAGACCAAACTAATCCCCCCACAGTTACATAGTATAGCCCAAACTAATCCACACACAGATACATAATCTGGAGTCACACTAATCCCCCTAAAGATACCTAATATAGACCAAACTAATTCACACACAGATACATAATCTGAAGCCACACTAATCCCCCTAAAGATACCTAATATAGACCAAACTAATCCCCACACAGATACATAATACAGACCAAACTAATTCACCCACCTTTACATAATATAGACCAAACTAATCCCCCCACAGATACATAATATAGACCAAACTAATCCCCCCACAGATACATAATATAGACCAAATTAATCCCCCCACAGATACATAATATAGACCAAACTAATCATCCAGCTACATAATATAGATCAAACTAATCCCCCTACAGATACATAATATAGATCAAACCATTCCCCCCACAGATACATTATATGGACCAAACAAATCCACCTACAGATACGTAATATAGACTAAACTAATCCACACATAATATAGAGCGACACTAATACGCTAATTCACCCACAGATACAATAAGAATGAATATATTTGGAGCTTGCTGCATACAGCAGAATCAGACTCAAGTCTACACACCAAGATAAATCTCTATTTTCTGCTCACTCAGATTACAGATCTGCTCTTTGATAGCTGCTGGTTTACAAATTAAACCAATGACTCGGCAAAAATGTTGAGAGAGTGATGAGCATAGTGCGGTCAAAATATGCTGCCAGTGAATATTGCTGAGCCTCTGGTGTGACTGAGAGTGTGGCTGTGTATGTATTCCAGCATCCTTACTGAGGCACTGTGCAACATGTTCAAACTCCCTTTGGAATCAATGTGACTGAGACAAATGTGCCGTTCTCTCTCAGAGGGGAAGTCTCAAACAGGGTGGGTGATGGGTGAGTTAGCCGAGTAAACCACTCTTCTAATATTTGTAATGTACATGCTGATAATCACTGTTGCCTTTAATTCTCATGCCTGTATCTTTCTGTAAATAAATGGGGTGGAGAAACAACCTGTTCTCCAGCAATTAAATCAGTGATCCCTTTGTATTGAATTACTGAACATAAACCTGGGAAGAGATGTACTCACCGCTAAAGTTGTGTCAAGTGCAGAAAATGTCACCAAATTGCCTGATATTCCCCAGCCTCTGGGCTCGTTGCCAGCCCCCTCTCAGTTTGACAATGATCTGTCCAATCCCACTCGAGGGCAAATAACAACTGCTGAACACAAATCCCAACAGTGAGCTCCTCAAACAAACCCGCTTGATTAGCTGTGCCTTTCAGCAGTTTCTCACAGAGGAAACAACCAGGCAGCTTCATAGAACATTGCTGACTTGGAAATGCTGTGATCAGCACACGAACACCTTCACCTTTCTTCCAGAGCAGAGTTCAGGCTATTATATCATCATATTTTACAATAAGATCTGCACACAGCTCGGAAATCAACGGGAATCAGGAATATTTTCTGGCTGGAATTACTGGTCCCTGTTGGAATTATTGATTACATTGGTGAATTATTGATAAATTGAAGATATTAAAAATCAGACATTACTAATTCTAGCTGAAAGTTTCTGTGGACAGGTCAGACTCGGGTTCATACTGCAGAATGGTTACAGCACAGGAGAAGGCCACTCGGTCCATCAATGCTGTGCCAGCTCTCAATGAGCAATTTACCTCATGCCATTACCCCATAGCTTTGCACATTCTTCCTTTTCAAATAACAATGCAATTCCCGATATGCCTCCATTGACCCTGCTACCACCATATTCCCACAGTCTCAGGCAGCACATCCTAACCACTCGCTGGGTGGAAAGGCTTCTTCTCAGGTCTCCAGTGCTACTTTTGTCAATTAAATCATCTATATTCAATTAAATAATCTTTATTATTGTCACAAGTAGGCTTACATTAACACTGCAATGAAGTTACTGTGAAAAGTCCCTAGACGCCACAGAGGGAGAATTCAGAATGTCCAAATTACCTAATAGCACGTCTTTTGGGACTTGTGGGAGGAAACTGGAGCACCCGGAGGAAACCCACGCAGACACGGGGAGAACATGTAGACTCTGCATAGACAGTGACCCAAGTTGGGAATCGAACCTGGGACCTTGGCGCTGTGAAGCAACAGGATAATTACCTTAAATCTGTGACCTTGTGTTCTCAATCCTTCCACCAATGGGAACAGCTCCTCCCTATCTACTCTTCCCAGACTCTTCATGACTTTGAATACCTCTCACAAATCGCCTCTCAACCTCTTTGCTCAGGAGAACAGTCCCAACTTCTCCAGTTAGTCTTACATCAGTCGGAAAATTAGTAGAATCAATCCTGAGAGATAGGATTAACTGTCACATAGAAAGGCATGGACTAGTCAGGGATAGTCAGCATGCATTTGTTAAAGGAAGGTCTTGCCTCACTAATATGATTGAATTCTTTGAGGAAGTGACAAGAAGGGTTGATGAAGGTATTGCAGTGGATATGGTGTACATGGATTTTAGCAAGGCGTTTGACAAAGTCCCACATGGCAGATTGGTCAAGAAAGTGAAAACCCATGGGATACAGGGCAATGTGACAAACTGGGTAAAAAGTTGGCTGAATAACAGGAAACAAAGGGTAATGGTCGATGGCTGCCATTGTGATTGGAACGTTGTTCCAAGTGGTGTCCCCCAGGGCTCGGTGTTGGGACCCTTACGGTTTGTGTTATATATTAACGATTTGGATGTGAACGTGGGGAGCACGATTGGGAAATTTGCAGACGACACAAAGACTGGCCAAGTGGTGGACAGTGTAGAGGATAGCTATAATCTCCAAAATGATATAGATGGGTTGGTGGAGTGGGCGATAAAGTGGCAGATGGAATTTAACACCGAGAAGTGTGAGGTCATGGATTTAGGGAGGTCAAGCAGTTATAGGGAGCACACAATAAATGTGAATATTCTAAGAGGGGTAGATGAAGTGAGAGATCTTAGCATACAAGTACACAGGTCCCTAAAGAAGGCAGTTCAAGTAGACAAGGTTGTTAAGAAAGCAGATGGAAAGCTCTCCTTCATTAGCAGAGGTATAGAATATAAAAGTAAGGATATAATGTTGGAATTGTATAAAACACTGGTGAGGTCACTACTGGAATATTGTGCAGTTCTGGTCACCACATTACAGGAAGGACGGAATTGCTCTGGAGAGAGTGCAGAGGAATTTTACAAGAATATTGCCAGGGCTGGAAAAGTGTAGCTACAAGGAGAGAGTGGATAAGTTGGGGTTATTGACCTTGGAAAAAAGAAGGCTGACGGGTGACTTAATTGAGGTGTACAAAATTATGAGGGGAAGAGCTAGAGTAGAAAATAATAAAATTATTTCCCTTGGTGGAGAATTCTAGAACCAGGGGACATAGATTCAAGATAAGAGGCAGAAGGTGCTGAGGGGACATGAGGAAGAACCCTCTTAAGTAGTGGGAGTCTGGAATTCACTGCCCGAGTTGGTGGTGGAGTCAGAGACCCTAAACTATTTTAAAATGTAACTGGATCTGCACCTTAAGTGCTCTAAAGCTGCAGGACCATGGACCGGGTGCAGGAAGGTGAAATTAGAAAAGACACTTGGGTGTCCTTGGGCTAGTATAGACAAGATGGGCCAAATGATCTCCTTCTGTGCATTAATTACCATACCGCCCCCGCCCCCGCCCCCCCCCCCCCCCCCCCGGAAATCAACAATTGACCCAAAAGATTCAGAAATCAACAGTCAATCCAGGGTGGCATGTTGGCGCAGTGGTTAGCACTGCTGCCTACGGCACTGAGGTCCTAGGTTCGATCCCAGCCCTGGGTAACTGTCCGTGTGGAGTTTGCACATTCTCCGTGCCTGCGCGGGTTTCACCCCCACAACCAAAAGATGTGCAGGTTTGGTGATTGACCATGCTAGATTGCCTCTTAATTAGAAAAAAATAATAAAAGAACAAAGAACAAAGAAAAGTACAGCACAGGAACAGGCCCTTCGGCCCTCCAAGCCTGCGCCGACCATGCTGCCCATCTAAACTAAAATCTTCTACACTTCCTGGGTCCGTATCCCTCTATTCCCATCCTATCCATGTATTTGTCAAGATGCCCCTTAAATGTCACTATCGTCCCTGCTTCCACCACCTCCTCCGGTAGCGAGTTCCAGGCACCCACTACCCTCTGTGTAAAAAACTTGCCTCGTACATCTACTCTAAACCTTGCCCCGGCACCTTAAACCTAGTAATTGACCCCTCTACCCTGGGGAAAAGCCTCTGACTATCGACTCTGTCTATACCCCTCATAATTTTGTAGACCTCTATCAGGTCACCTCTCAACCTCCGTCGTTCCAGTGAGAACAAACCGAGTTTATTCAACCACTCCTCATAGCTAATGCCCTCCATACCAGGCAACATTCTGGTAAATCTCTTCTGCACCCTCTCTAAAGTCTGCACATCCTTCTGGTAGTGTGGCGACCAGAATTGAACACTATACTCCAAGTGTGGCCTAATCGGGTACTCTAAATTAAAAAAAAAGAAATCAACAGTCAATCCAATAGATCCGGAAATCATCAATGGTTCCAATTGATCCAGACATAAACACTAGAGCAAATAGACCCGGAAATCAACAATCAATCCAATAGACCCAGTAATCAACAACTGATCGACCAGATTTAGAAATGAAAAGCTGACCCAATAGGTCCAAAGGTGAACAACTGATCTGATGGTGGAGAGATCCTCAACAGATTTAAAACATAGACATAGAACATACAGTGCAGAAGGAGGCCATTCGGCCCGTCAAGTCTGCACCGACCCACCTAAGCCCTCACTTCCACCCTATCCCCCTAACCCAATAACCCCTCCTAACCTTTTTGGACATTAAGGGCAATTTAGAGTGGCCAATCGACCTAACCTGCACATCTTTGGACTGTGGGAGGAAACCGGAGCACCCGGAGGAAACCCACGCAGACACGGGGAGAACGTGCAGACTCCGCACAGACAGTGACCCAGCACGGAATCGAACCTGGGATCCTGGCGCTGTGAAGCCAAAGTGCTATCCACTTGTGCTACCATGCTTGCATGAGGGATCCAATGGGTCCAGGGATAAAACAAGTATCCAGTATCTACTCTGCTATCTTCACCAGGGGCGAAATTCTCCGGTATCGGCGCGATGTCCGCCGACTGGCGCCAAAAACGGCGCAAATCAGTCGGGCATCGCACCGCCCCAAAGGTGCGGAATCCTCCGCATCTTGAGGGGCCCAGCCCTAACCTTGAGGGGCTAGGCCCGCGCCGGACTGATTTCCGCCCCGCCAGCTGGCGGAAAAGGCCTTTGGTGCCCCGCCAGCTGGCGCGGAAATGACATTGCCGGGCGGCGCATGCGCGGGAGCGTCAGCGGCCGCTCACAGCATCCCCGCGCATGCGCAGTGGAGGGAGTCTCTTCCGCCTCCGCCATGGTGGAGACCGTGGCGAAGGCGGAAGGAAAAGAGTGCCCCCACGGCACAGGCCCGCCCGCGGATCGGTGGGCCCCGATCCCGGGCCAGGCCACCGTGGAAGCACCCCCCGGGGCCAGATCGCCCCGCGCCCCTCCCACGACCCCGGAGCTCGCCCGCGCCGCCTTGTCCCGCCGGTAAGAGAGGTGGTTTAATCCACGCCAGCGGGACAGGCATCCTAGCAGCGGGACTTTGGCCCATCCGGGCCGGAGAATCGCGGGGGGGGGGCCCGCTAACCGGCGCGGCGCGATTCCCGCCCCCGCCAAATCTCCGATGCCGGAGAATTCGGCAACCGACGGGGGCGGGATTCACGCCAGCCCCCGGCGATTCTCCGACCCGGCGGGGGGTCGGAGAATCTCGCCCCAGATTTCTGAAGGTAATCTGATGCATATGTTTTTCAATTTGTTTGTTTGGTTTGAATTATTAAATTATTCATGGGTATCGTGCCTGACTATTCCTTTCTAAACACATTAAAACACTGATGATTCTGTATCCCAGCCTTTAGCTCTGGACAGAAGTTTTACCGGTTCCATAAATATTTCAAATGGCAGGAAATTTGCAGTCATTGACAATGGGAAAGTGAACAGCCATTGATTTGATTGATTGTAATGGGTGGGAGAGGCTGTCACATTGTGCACTTAATGGGAATGCTGTTAAAACATTCTCCAATCTTTCAGGATAAGCCAGGATTCTGGACTCCCAAGAGCATTATAACCACAGATTATCTTAAAGCTCCTGATTCACAGATGGAGGTTTCAACGGGACAGTCGCTCATTTGGCTCAATCAGTCTGTGTGTGGTTTGTTCTGAGATGTAATTTTGTCTTTCACTCTCGACAGACTGTAGACATACTCTGGCAGTGACACATCATCGTCTTTGACATGCGTTAGCATTTGCCAAATCTTAACCCTTTATACTAAACTGCCCCAACATGAAACTATGTCGAACTACGTGTTAGATTTCTGTAGCTCCCGTTGTACTCTTTCCCCCGCCCAAGTCACAGTTCTGTGGGATACAATCTCCCACAGTACTCCTGGCCCTTGGAGTGCTGGCTGCAGCATCACACCTGCAGAATAGGTTAGCACTTCAGCAGCACGGCCAGGAAGGTTGCAGGATGACTAAACCGCAAGGACGACAGACTTTTCAAGGAAAACTGATCCAAGCAACAAGACCGAAGAGAATCCGAGGAACACTTTATTGGCTCTAAGAAGCTTCAGAACGGGATGATCTTCAAATCCAGGGAAGACTGAGCCAGCCGTATCATTCTCTGCAGCATTGAAGTCTGGGAAGGCATTGAAAATCTGACATTTCAGGCAAAAGAAAATATAACCAACTTTCTGTCAGGAAAAGAAGTAGAAATGATGGTGGACGGAGAATCCCGTCCCCGGTGTGGCTGGACGGAGAATCCCGCCCCTGGTGTGGCTGGACGGAGAATCCCGCCCCTGGTGCGGCTGGACGGAGAATCCCGCCCCTGGTGTGGCTGGATGGAGAATCCCGCCCCTGGTGCGGCTGGACGGAGAATCCCGCCCCTGGTGCGGCTGGACGGAGAATCCCCCCCTGGTGCGGCTGGACGGAGAATCCCCCCCTGGTGCGGCTGGACGGAGAATCCCGCCCCTGGTGCGGCTGGACGGAGAATCCCCCCCTGGTGTGGCTGGACGGAGAATCCCGCCCCTGGTGCGGCTGGACGGAGAATCCCGCCCCTGGTGTGGCTGGACGGAGAATCCCGCCCCTGGTGCGGCTGGACGGAGAATCCCCCCCTGGTGCGGCTGGACGGAGAATCCCGCCCCTGGTGCGGCTGGACGGAGAATCCCCCCCTGGTGCGGCTGGACGGAGAATCCCGCCCCTGGTGCGGCTGGACGGAGAATCCCGCCCCTGGTGCGGCTGGACAGAGAATCCCGTCCCTGGTGCGGCTGGACGGAGAATCCCGCCCCTGGTGCGGCAGGACGGAGAATCCCCCCCTGGTGCGGCTGGACGGAGAATCCCGTCCCTGAACAAAACAAAAGAACAAAGAAATGTCCAGCACAGGAACAGGCCCTTCGGCCCTCCAAGCCCGTGCCGACCATACTGCCCGACTAAACTACAATCTTCTACACTTCCTGGGTCCGTATCCTTCTATTCCCATCCTATTCATATATTTGTCAAGATGCCCCTTAAATGTCCCTATCGTCCTTGCTTCCACTACCTCCTCCGGTAGTGAGTTCCAGGCACCCACTACCCTCTGCGTAAAAAACTTGCCTCGTACATCTACTCTAAACTTTGCCCCTCTCACCTTAAACCTATGCCCCCTAGTAATTGACCCCTCTACCCTGGGGAAAAGCCTCTGACTATCCACTCTGTCCATGCCCCTCATAATTTTGTATACCTCTATCAGGTCGCCCCTCAACCTCCTTCGTTCCAGTGAGAACAAACCGAGTTTATTCAACCGCTCCTCATAGCTTATGCCCTCCATACCAGGCAACATTCTGGTAAATCTCTTCTGCACCCTCTCTAAAGCCTCCACATCCTTCTGGTAGTGTGGCGACCAGAATTGAACACTATACTCCAAGTGTGGCCTAACTAAGCCGCCCTGGTGCGGCTGGACGGAGAATCCCGCCCCTGGTGCGGCTGGACGGAGAATCCCGCCCCTGGTGCGACTGGACGGAGAATCCCGCCCCTGGTGCGGCTGGACGGAGAATCCCGCCCCTGGTGTGGCTGGACGGAGAATCCCGTCCCTGGTGTGGCTGGACGGAGAATCCCGCCCCTGGTGCGGCTGGACGGAGAATCCCGTCCTGGTGCGGCTGGACGGAGAATCCCGCCCCTGGTGCGGCTGGACGGAGAATCCCGCCCCTGGTGCGGCTGGACGGAGAATCCCGCCCCTGGTGCGGCTGGACGGAGAATCCCGCCCCTGGTGCGGCTGGACGGAGAATCCCGCCCCTGGTGCGGCTGGACGGAGAATCCCGCCCCATGGTGCGGCTGGACGGAGAATCCCGCCCCATGGTGCGGCTGGACGGAGAATCCCATCCCTGGTGTGGCTGGACGGAGAATCCCGCCCCTGGTGCGGCTGGACGGAGAATCCCGCCCCATGGTGCGGCTGGACGGAGAATCCCGCCCCTGGTGCGGCTGGACGGAGAATCCCGCCCCTGGTGCGGCTGGACGGAGAATCCCGGGCGTCATTCTCCGACCCCCCGCCGGGTCGGAGAATGGCCGTTGGCCGCCGTGAATCCCGCCCCCGCCGAAGTCTCCGTAGGGAGAAAAGTCGGCGGGGCGTTAATGGCGCCGCTGCCGCGGAGAATGTCACGGGTCTGCGCAAGGCAGCCGATTTTCGGCCTGCCGATATTCTCCCTTCCGGATGGGCCGAAGTCCCGTCGACGTGATGACCGTTCACGTCGACGTCAATCAAACCTCCTTTTCATCGGCGTGACCCGGTGCTCCAGGCTCACGCCGACCAGCGAGGAGGTGAGTGACGGCCTGGGGGGTTGGCTCTGGGCAGGAAATGGCGTGGCCGCAGACTGATTGCGTGAGGAGAGGTGTGTCTCGGCTTGTGTGTGTGTGTGCGGCAGGGGGGGGGGGGGGGGGGGGGGGGGGTGGTTAGAATAGGCTGGGCTCCGGGGGAGTGCCGGGAGGGGGTCCGTGCCGGGGTGGAGGTTGGGGGTTGTGGAGGGGGTCCGTGCCGGGGTGGAGGTTGGGGGGGGTCCGTGCTGGGGTGGAGGTTGGGGGTTGGGGAGGGGGTCCGTGCCGGGGTGGAGGTTGGGGAGGGGGTCCGTGTCCGGGTGGAGGTTGGGGGGTGGTCCGTGCTGGGGTGGAGGTTGGGGAGGGGGTCCGTGCCGGGGTGGAGGTTCGGGGGGGGGGGGGTCCGTGCCGGGGTGGAGGTTGGGGAGGGGGTCCGTGCCGGGGTGGAGGTTGGGGGGGGGGGTCCGTGCTGGGGTGGAGGTTGGGGGTTGGGGAGGGGGTCCGTGCCGGGGTGGAGGTTGAGGGGGGGTCCGTGCCGGGGTGGAGGTTGGGGGGGGTCCGTGCTGGGGTGGAGGTTGGGGGTTGGGGAGGGGGTCCGTGCCGGGGTGGAGGTTGGGGGGGGGGTCCGTGCTGGAGTGGAGGTTGGGGGTTGGGGAGGGGGTCCGTGCCGGGGTGGAGGTTGGGGGGGGGGTCCGTGCTGGAGTGGAGGTTGGGGGTTGGGGAGGGGGTCCGTGCCGGGGTGGAGGTTGGGGGGGGGGTCCATGCTGGGGTGGAGGTTGGGGGTTGGGGAGGGGGTCCGTGCCGGGGTGGAGGTTGGGGGGGGGGTCCGTGCTGGGGTGGAAGTTGGGGGTTGGGGAGGGGGTCCGTGCCGGGGTGGAGGTTGGGGGGGGGGTCCGTGCTGGGGTGGAGGTTGGGGAGGGGGTCCGTGCCGGGGTGGAGGTTGGGGGGGGACCGTGCTGGGGTGGAGGTTGGGGGTTGGGGAGGGGGTCCGTGCCGGGGTGGAGGTTGGGGGGGGGGTCCGTGCTGGGGTGGAGGTTGGGGGTTGGGGAGGGGGTCCGTGCTGGGGTGGGTGATGGGAGGGCAAATGAGTTGGTCCACCTGGCCAGGTGCCAGCCTCCAACAGTTGGACCCATGCGGTCCATGCCACCTGGCTGGGGGGAGGAGGGGATATGGGCAATGATGACATGTCGTCGTTCCCCTCCCCCCCACCAGGCCGTCATGTTTTCAGACCATCCAGCGATGTTGGCCGCCGTGGTGGCAGCCGCTCATGTCTATGTTGCCCTGGATGAGGAGGAGGAGGAGGAGCGTGCCAGAGAGGCGGCGCAGGCTGCCGCAGAGGGGCAGGCGGCAGCCGCCCAGGCTGGAGGGACACCTGACCGACAGGACGAGGAGGGGGAGGAGGACGTCGTGGCCCCACGGCAACGGAGTTCCAGGGCCCTTTCCTGGTGTTCGGTCAGTGGCCTCTCATCAGCGGGCCCTCCTCCAGTCCTCACATGCTCCCTATTGTTGTGTGCGCGCTTCTCCTGTGGGGGGGGGGGTGGCAGGGGTAAAAGGCAACAGTGTTAGGCAGGTATATGAATGCACGCCATCGGTTGCGCGTGCATTGCAGAGGTTAAGGTTAGGGCTGGATTCCTTGGGGATATGGGGGAGGGGGGATATGGGGAGGGGGGGATATGGGGGAGGGGGGATATGGGGAGGGGGGATATGGGGGAGGGGGGATATGGGGGAGGGGGGATATGGGGGAGGGGGGATATGGGGGATAGGGGATATGGGGAGGGGGGATATGGGGGAGGGGGGATATGGGGGAGGGGGGATATGGGGAGGGGGATATGGGGGAGGGGGGATATGGGGGATATGGGGGAGGGGGGATATGGGGGAGGGGGGATATGGGGGAGGGGGGATATGGGGAGGGGGGTATGGGGGATATGGGGGAGGGGGGATATGGGGGATATGGGGGAGGGGGGATATGGGGGAGGGGGATATGGGGGAGGGGGGGATATGGGGGAGGGGGGATATGGGGGATATGGGGGAGGGCGGGATATGGGGGAGGCTCACCCTGCCTGCTCTGACGAGGTCGTTCACTAACCGACAATCTGTGACTAGCACACAATCTGTGAATGTCACTGTGACTAACCGACACTCTGTGAATGGCGGTGTGACTAACAAACCATCTGTGACTAACTGCCAACCTGTGACTAACTGACAATCTGTGAATGTCATTGTAACTAATCGACAACATGTGAATGTCACTGTGACTAACCAGCAATCTGTGGCTAACTGAATCTGTGCGGTGTCAGCCTGGGTGGCACGCATGACCGGGACCACTCCCAGCTCCTGGACGCGGGTGGACTCCTCCACCTGCGACCGCAGCCGCCGCAAGCCACCCGTCACCCTATTCGCTCGTCTCCGTGTCGGTGGTTGCATCGGATCTATGTGTGGGTGTGGTAACTGCAGGAACCCGGGATCCATCTGGGCGGCAGATGTTCGCTTGGCCTGGGCTGCCCTCCGACCGCCCGGTCCCTCTGCTGCTCCTACCTCCACCTGCTGTACCGGGACGGCTGTGTTGTGCGCACCAGTGAGTGTACCAGACGCCTCATCACTAAAGTGCCCAACCGTGGTGAGTGTTTCTGCGATGGTGGAGGGTGTTGGTGACAGCAGTGGCGTTGTGTCGTGCTCTTCGTCCCACTCTGAGTCCATGGCACTTTGGGGTGGGGGTTCGTCTCCACCCATCCACTCTGAGTCACTGTCCGGTATTTCGTCTTCCCGGGTAGGGGTGTCCTGGGTAGTGCTGTCCCGGGTAGTGCTGTCCCGGGTAGTGCTGTCCTGGGTAGTGCTGTCCCGGGTAGGGGTGTCCTGGGTAGTGGTGTCCCGGGTAGGGGTGTCCTGGGTAGTGGTGTCCCGGGTAGTGCTGTCCCGGGTAGGGCTGTCCCGGGTAGGGGTGTCCTGGGTAGTGGTGTCCCGGGTAGGGGTGTCCTGGATAGTGGTGTCCTGGGTAGTGGTGTCCTGGCTTGGATGTGACGGGGGCCTGTGGCTGCCCCCCTCATCGCTGGGTGGTCGCTCCCGCACGTGACGGGGGGTGTCGTCTCCCTGTTGCTCCAGGTCTCTCCGTCTCCCGTGGTGTGCGAGGGGCATCCTGCGGGCGTCGCATGCTGGAGGGTGCGGGTCTCTCCGTCTCCCGTGGTCTCCGAGGGGCATCCTGCGGGCGTCGCATGCTGGAGGGTGCGGGTCTCTCCGTCTCCCGTGGTCTCCGAGGGGCATCCTGCGGGCGTTGCATGCTGGAGGGTGCGGGTCTCTCCGTCTCCCGTGGTCTCCGAGGGGCATCCTGCGGGCGTCGCATGCTGGAGGGTGCGGGTCTCTCCGTCTCCTGTGGTCTCCGAGGGGCATCCTGCGGGCGTCGCATGCTGGAGGGTGCGGGTCTCTCCGTCTCCTGTGGTCTCCGAGGGGCATCCTGCGGGCGTCGCATGCTGGAGGGTGCGGGTCTCTCCGTCTCCCGTGGTCTCCGAGGGGGGGATATGGGGGAGGGGGGATATGGGGGAGGGGGGATATGGGGGAGGGGGGGATATGGGGGATATGGGGGAGGGGGGATATGGGGGAGGGGGGATATGGGGGAGGGGGGATATGGGGGAGGGGGATATGGGGGAGGGGGGATATGGGGGATATGGGGGAGGGGGGATATGGGGGAGGGGGGAATATGGGGGATATGGGGGAGGGGGGGATATGGGGGATATGGGGGAGGGGGGCTATGGGGGATATGGGGGAGGGGGGATATGGGGAGGGGGGATATGGGGGAGGGGGGATATGGGGGATATGGGGGAGGGGGGATATGGGGGATATGGGGAGGGGGGGATATGGGGGATATGGGGGAGGCTCACCCTGCCTGCTCTGACGAGGTCGTTCACCTTCTTGTGGCACTGGGTGCCTGTCCGTGGTGTTAGGGCCACAGCGGTGACGGCCTCTGCCACCTCCCTCCACAGACGCCAGCTGTGGCGTGGGGCAACTCTGCAGCCGTGCCCGGGATACAGGGCGTCCCTCCTCTGCTCCACCGCGTCCAGGAGCGCCTCCACATCGCGTGACTCGAACCTCGGGGCTGAGCGACGGCCAGCCATCAAGTCGGGTGTTGCGGTCGGGTGTTCCGGT